>NC_090445.1:102133747-102436777 GCF_031143425.1 Pleurodeles waltl
GGCACAAAGGGGGCAGAAGCGCCGGCGGCGAGGCGCTGAAAAAGCGAAAAAGCCAAAAAACAACTTACAGGACGGCGGAAGCGGCACACGGGTCAAGTGAGCCCACTAGCCACCAGGGATGAGGCGCAGGAGGATGCCTGCGGGTGGAGGAGGGCCTCGAACACGCAAACGGCAGCGTGCTCGTGGGACAGAGGCAGAGGGCAGCAGGTTGGTGCTGCGGTCGTGGGGGGCGAGCTCAGGACCTGAAACAGGTCAGAGTTCGCTCACTCGCGACGCGCAGCGCCAGCCATTAAGAAGGGAGGGAGGAGCAGCTGGGAGGCGGGAGGCGGGAGGGAGCGGCAAATGGGGGCGCGAGGGGGGCGGGGCCGCAGGGAGGCAGCGGCAGGGAACGGGGAGCGCACAAGGGGCAAAAACACTGAAAACGACCAAAAATACAAGCAGTTACAGTAAGAAAAGCACACAATCAGAAATACAATAATGGCACAATACACGATCGGGGAGACAGAAATTCAGGGGGGCACAAAGGGGGCAGAAGCGCCGGCGGCGAGGCGCTGAAAAAGCGAAAAAGACAAAAAACAACTTACAGGACGGCGGAAGCGGCACACGGGTCAAGTGAGCCCACTAGCCACCAGGGATGAGGCGCAGGAGGATGCCTGCGGGTGGAGGAGGGCCTCGAACACGCAAACGGCAGCGTGCTCGTGGGACAGAGGCAGAGGGCAGCAGGTTGGTGCTGCGGTCGTGGGGGGCGAGCTCAGGACCTGAAACAGGCCCGTCTTGTAGCACAGATCTGTAGTCTGGGTCCAGCATGGTGGATCAAGACTCTGGTCCCTGCTCAATTTCAGTCTGTACATACTGTGCCTTGTCTTCACTGTCTGTCCTGGACCCTAGTTGCCCCTTCTGCAGTGTCTCTCCCTCTGAATCCTATGACTTATCTACGGTCTTGTCTCTTTCCATTTCTCTATCCAGGGATCTTCCCCAGCATCTTTCCCCAGGCTCGTCACTTTCGTATCGAAGTCCACAACCTGGGCTGTGCTCCCAGATTGTCTGCTTCTGGGGATTTGAATTGATCAGCCCGCTGGGGTTGGAGCTGAGGTCTCTTCTTGAGCCAAGACCAGGCCTCTTCTGGTGTGACGAAGAAATTAGTTTTATCTTTAAAGATGACTTTTAACTTGGCAGGAAAGAGCAGGTGTATTGTAGCTGTAGGGAGCGGATTCTGGCCTTCACTGGGTTGAATGATCTCCATTGTTTTTGCACCTTTTAGGAGTAGTACAGAAACACCATAATGGCCAGTGATTCAAACTTGAGTTCTTCTTTTTGTGGTGCCACTCTCTGGCTTGTGTCCCGATCTTGAAAGTTTAAGAGACGGGCAATGATGGCCTGTAAGGGGGGGGGGGCAGGCTGGTGGCGTTGAGTAGCCAGTGCCCTATGCTCAGTCTATCACAAAGCAGATGAAAAAGGTTTCAGCCGGGAAAGTGTCATGGAGACATTTCCTCAAAAAATCTGCCATATTGGCCCCTTCCTCTCCTTCTGGGAAACCTACAAACTGCAGATTATTGTGCCTTGCTTGATTTCTGCATCATCCACTCTCCATAACAGGTCTTTAGTGTTCGCTCTGACTACATTCAGATGTTTGGTGTGGTAGAGGGTAGTGGTTTCCAGCTCAGTCAGCCTGTTTTCCATCACAGTTACTCGGGCAGCCACATTCTGAAGATCTTGCTGTATTAGGGACCTCTCCAATCTTATCCTCGAGTGAGGTTCTGGATAGTTGAATTGCCTGTAAGAGGGCTGCTTTGTTGGGTACTGATGCTGCTGTTTCAGACTTGGGTTAAGGTTACGCTGCCGTAGTCTATTTGTCTAAATTCCCCTGTCGTTTGGGTTTGAGGTAGTTGTTTTTGGCCATACCAGAGGCCTCTCAATAGATCTGGCAATCTGAGGCACAATATAACCTATTGGAGGTAGCAACTGAGTGGCACTGAGGATCAGGGGTCAGCTCATTGTCACCAACTCTGTTGTAGGACACAAGGGGTAGTCACCCTGCAGCTTCTTCCAGAGTCCATTGGAGCACCTCCCAAGTCTCTTCCACCCTACCTGGCCCAGCATCTGTGGATGGAGTTAAATTTATCTGTTTCCTGAATAGGGCTGGTGGTGCTGGTCATGTCACTTCTGAACATATCCCGCTCTTTCAAACCGCCACTGCTTCAACTGCTATTTGAACCATGAGGAGGACAAAGGGGGCATCTACTCTCTATCCTCTCCAAAGTCCATGGGTGGCTGTTGCGTGTTGCAAGACCCTGACTGTGGGGGATCCGGGATTCGGTTACTTCTCCTGGCAGTGCTGCACATTCGCTCAGCTTGCCATCCCCTCCAAGTGCCGAATCACTCTCTGATTGACATCCGGGATGAGTGAGTTCAATTACTTTCAGGAGATCGCCCCCGATACTTGGGCTTACATGTGTGCCTCCAATTAATTAGGAGAATGACCACTACTGGGGGCAGAGTAAGTGATCTTGCCAAGTATTTCCTTCTGATGTCTGAGAGATATGGCATGGCGCAGCCCCCACCGGCCCAGCGTGTTGTAGTTCGCTCACAAGAGGAAGAGGAGGCCTCAACCCTCCGTTCATTAGGTTTGTCGGGCCCATGTACCTGTGCTCCCCTACCAGGGCCAATTCAGGCATCACTCTGCCCGAAGCACCAGAAGGCACGGGCGATCCCGTCTTCATCTCCGTTCCTCACTGCCGAATCTCGTCATGTCTAGGGGACGGGCGCAGGCCGGAGCCCACCCAGCGAGGCCCTGTTGCACCTTTCTGAGTTGCTAATACTTTTCCGACCGTGGCAAGGCAGAGTTTGTCTTCCTCAGACTCTTCCAGCATGGCCAGCCACTGTTTTGTTCAGCTCAGCCTGTGCCGCTGTTTCATTTTCTCCTGCTCTTGGGGGGGGGGCTGCAAATATCAGCAGTGGGTCCCTTAGCAGGCCATCCGGGTCATTAGGGGGGCCTGTCAGGCAGTCATTGGGGCAGAGGGGCACCAGTTCAGTGCATGATCTGTGGAGCTTGGACGGAGCTCTGAGCAGGCATGTCTAACTTGCCATCTTGTTGGCTCTGCCCCATTTTCATTTACATTGTTCATCTTTGACTGTTCTTAGAAAATGGGCCTTCAAAATGATTCATTTGTAATGGGTCTATTTTAAAACCATTGCAATATTATTTTTCAGATACAAAAACAAGGCATCATGGTAGTTGTAGCCATTTCCATTAAATATTAACAACACATGCAAAATTGTAAGTTGAACATACCTAGTCAAATATATGCAGTGAAGATTAACAGACATTTACATATAAAAAACTTATGTGAAATATGTCATTAGGTGAAAAAAACTTACAAGAACCATAACTTCATTTGTAATTAAATGGAGTTTAGAACCTGTTATCTTAACTGCAAGAAAATGCATTCAAACAGATAAACAAACAAGGTGAATACAACAAATAATCCATGAATAAAAACACACATATTGACAACACATATTGACCAGTGGTAAAATGAGAGATACTACCATAATGCTACTAATTTGATGATAAAAAATATTTTGATAACTTTAAATTTGGGTTTATATCTTTTACAAAGTTGTAACTTAAAAGCAAAAATTACATTTATGTTTAATGACACATTCAAAAGTCTAACTTACCAGTGTCCACTCCACCCGAGATTCCTATCAAGCCTTCAGGATGTAGGATTGGCAAGACCTTACAGGGGAAAAAGTTGTAAAGGGGGGCTGGGAGAACCAACACCAGTCCTGTGGTGCTCCAGGTGATGCTTAGAGGACGGTAAACGCACTCCCTCCCACAGGTCGTTCCACCTCTTCCTAATTTACTCCTGTGTGCGCAGGTTGTTTGCTACAGCATTGACTCTGTCAACTATTCTGGCCCAAATTTGACATTTCTGAGCTGTGGTTGCATTTTGTATTTTTGCTTCAAACAGTTGTTGCTCTACTCTAATGATTTCATCCACCATGACTGACAGTTCTCCCTCTGTAAAACAGGGACTTCTCCTCCCTGCCATTATCAAAAAAATACTGAAATAACATTTTTAACTCACAAGAACAAAATTAAAGGAGAAAGAGACAAGAAAAAGAGATATGAAAAAAAAAAAACTGTCTACACTGAAAAAATGTCTGCTTCACAATGTTCTGCAGTGGAATGGAGAAGGATCATGGTATGTAATAGAATGTGTTTTATGGTGTGGTATGCAGGTGAAAACAATAAGCCAACACACATCAGGTGCGTACTGCTCGCACCCATCCACAGACATAGGTCAATGTTAAACTTGTTCCACAAATGATTCCTGCCTTCAGGAACGCCTGCACAACTGTGAAATATAAATAATGCTTGGCGCAAACCCGCCATGCTGATGGGGACAGAGTAATGTTAACCAGAATAGGAGTTCGCCGCATCATCGATGCGGCCGGAGGTTCAGGCGCCATATATATAAATAGAGCAGTGGGAATCGGTCAGCAGTACTTGTAAACTCTGCCACGGAGGGATGACGGGAGTCCCACCAAGATCTAAATCGGGCCTTTAGTGTCTATGTATTGATGTCCCCCTGCGGACTCAATTATGTGGGAGTACCAGCCACCAAACAAAGCAGCGGGTTTTGGACCACTTAAGGGCCCTAGGCATGTAGATCAGCAGTACCCCATTGCTCAACACTTTGAGATTTTCCACAAGAGGGTCACCACTAAACTAAAGTTTTTCATAATAGACCGGGTTGGTGCATAAAAAAGAGGAGAGGACAGAGAGTGAACCCTGAGATAGTTGAAATCTAGGTATATATTGGAATTCTCCACCAAGTCACCGAATGGTTTGAATACAGATAAGGAGTTACACAATCATTTGGGATAGGTGGAAGATCCTGCATAGTAACCTGTATTTATTTAATCTTTTTCTCCTGAGGCTATTGAGTACCATTTTAGATGGTTTTTTATTGTACATAGCTGTTTTGAGTCTTTTCTATCCTTTCTTTCCCATGTGTTGTTCTTTTTCTTTTTATCACTGGGGTATAATTTCAACATGATTTTTGTATTTTCTTACAGAACAGCAGGATACAAGTGTGATGTTCAGTCGGTCCATGGTGGTTACTGAGTTGAGATTTTGATTTAATTTTTAGAATTTAATGTTATAGGAGGGTGACCTTGCTCACTTGGATTAGGCAGGGTGGATTGTATAATTTTACTTTATGTGAAAATAGATCATTAATAAGGTTTGGGAATTGTCAAACATTACATAGAGAGGTTATGGTATTTATTCTATTGATGTATGTTTCAGAGTGTTAATGCATATTGTGCATTTATATGTTATGCTTTACATAAATAAGGAGGTACACCAAGGACAAGCATTTTAGCATTGCTCACTTGGGCCACATTCAGTTTTTTCAGTTGTGCACAACATCGACTGACCGATTTTCTGCATGAGGAGACATACCAGAGACAAGTTTTTGCAATGTTGCCCACTTGGACTATATGGAGGCTTGTTTAGTTGTATACAATACATATTGCCTAGGATCAGTGTATCAATGGTGTTTCTGTACCCACTCCATAGAAAATGTTTCCATAAACCGCGATAATGTCTCCGTCTGAACAACATGTGTATGGACGAGAAGGGCATACAGATGATAAACTGGCGGTTATTATCTGCCAGGTAATACTTCAGATTTTGTCTCACCCATAATGATGCTGGGGTGATATGCATTTATTTTGTCAGGTGAGTTTATTTTTCAAATATCTTGCACTGCTATGTAGTGCTGAAACCTTCCGATTTGGTTTGATTTATATGGTTGGGTGACAAGATAACAGTTATTAGATGTGAGTAAGTTTGTCACCTGATTCATGAATTTTCTGCATTTTATTTATGAATGCTTAAACTTTTTATGAATTGCTGAATTGGTTCAACATGAATTGACTTATAATTTGCTGAGTGAAGACACAATTACTATGTGCTACAAATAGGATGGCCGCCATTTTTATATATCACTTTGTTTTGCCTGCAAATCCTTCTTCATTTTTTATGATGCGTGATGGATGTAATGTTTAAAGATGCCTGGAAATGGGGGTTAATCACCTGTGACCAAGGCACTGTTTGTGCCAAAACGTATAGGGTGACAGTTTCCATGCCTGAAACTGTATTGAGAGACTTGCTTCTGCAATAAAAACTTTTGACTGCTACACTGCCGGAGTGCGCATAACCCTTGCAACACAAGTGAAGGAGGAGCTGTTTGATGTTATCGGGCTGCCGCAGGGACTTCGGGCATGAGGCCCTTGTGAGTTTGGACATATATGCATATATCCAGTAAAGTGTTCCAACACTCTGAAGTTGTACATTATTGTGTTTACTTTCATATACGTTGTGCTGCTATAATGCTTTTTGGCTGCTCTTGCAGCCTTAGCCACACATCCGGGCACCATCTTAGGTGTATTTATAAAGTCCACTAGTGAATAAACCACCCATGAACATGCTAATACTACAAGGTCATTTGTACTCTTCATTGTAATTCATAAAAATGCATTCAGTATTCACTATCCATTTATACTTGCAACTTAACCATATTTTCACTGAACTGTAAGAATGTGATACACATGTGATACTTGACTTGGCTTTAACAGCTCCCGCCAAGTCAGAGCAAACACTCTGGTACCAGCGGGCAAGAGCTGTCAAAGTGCTCTCGCCTGCTGGAAGCAGAGGTTTCATGATTGCTCTTGCATACAGGGAGCTGTATGTTTAGCAGCTCACCGTGGGCAATAGCAGTGCTGGCTCCCACAGGAAGCGTGGAGCCAGCTGGGATCGCGGGCGCATTGAGGATCCCCGCGCAGTCCCATTGCAAACTGAGTGCCGCGCCTGGGACGAGGGCACCCAGGGACACAGGGCGAGGACCCGGGGGATGGGGTCCCGTGGGCTGATATTGGCCCAGGGAGGTGGGCTGCTCTGCACCTTTCACCCATTGAAATGCGGTGGGCCCTGGGGAGATGTGGTCCCCAGGGACGAAAAACAGCTGGGGGAAGGGAATGCAGCCACCCTCCCCCATTTCTGTAAAAAAAAAAAGGTCTTCTCCCTTTTGCCAGTATGATGGATGGCTTACCAAAGGGCTCCCCAGTGCATTTGCCGCCGATTTTGTGGTGCGTTCTTGATGCTGAGGGATATGAGGACATTGCCACAAAATAAAGGAGCACTTAGGTCATATAAATAAGAGGAAGGACCCTGGTTTGATGGAGATGTACGTCTTTATAGTCTTGTTGGCCTCTCTATAGGAGGATTCATGTTATCACAGAATATTAGAGGAAGATGCACGAGTCACAATCACATTGCTAAACACACACAAGGTCGCTGGAGACATTTCCCCGTGGTCCACTATGCAGCTTTAGTGTAGAATACGTACTGGACATGTCCACGAGGAGACAGAAAGAACACCGCTTGGGTATGAATTTTTCGTGCAAAAGTGTGGACTCTTGTTGGCTAAAAGGGTGAGGTTCCTTTGTGGCTGAGCCACTCACACAGCTACTGACACACCCACACGGGCACTCACAGACCTACTCAGACAATTATGCACCTGCTCACAGTCAGACCCTTCTCAGACACTCATGCACCCACTCACAAACCCACTCAGACCCTCACAGACTCACTCAGAGACCCACTCAGACACTCACACACCCACTCACAGACCCACTCAGACCCTCATGCATCCACACACAGACCCACTCAGACACTCATACATCCAATCACAGACTCACTCAGACAGTCACGTACCTACTCACAGACCCACTCAGTCATACATCCACTCACAGACCTACTCAAAAAGTGATGCATCCACTCATAAATTCACTCAGAGACTCATGCACCACTCAGAGACCCATACAGAGACCCATGCACCCACTGACAGACCCACTGAGGTTCTCATGCACACACTCACAGACCCACTCGGAGACTTATGAAGTGGGATTGGCTGGTAAAATGGGTTGTCCGCAGGCCAGGCCAGGCCCTGCATCCATCCCCCACTGCACAAAGTCGAAAGCTGTGCCTGGGGTTGGATGGCTGTGGGGGTTTGGCACAGCAGAAGGCTGTGTGTGACGCGGGGTTTGGTAGTTATAGCCAGTTGTCCGCAAAGCCTGGTCGCAGGCCAGGCCCTACGGCAGTAGCTGGCATAATGTATAGTAATTAAAATGAATATTAATGTATAGTATTTAAAATCCACTTGGGCACTCAGTGCAACCTCCCCCCATCTAACCAACCCCACATTGTGCACGCCATTTGCCTGTGCGCTGAGGGTTTTTTGTGTGTGAATGGGTGTATTTTTTAAAGTCTGCTTTTGATCCGCAGATCCATTGTGGATTGACACTGGGAGGGTTGCAATGAGCAATGCGGTAGATCCGCAGATCTACAGTTTGGCCCCCCAAAAAAAGAGTAATTTTTTGCCCATGCGGCACTCCTCCATATGTCCTTTGAGGTCAGTATACCAGAATCCCGACACCTCATTTGTTTTTTCCCTTTTTTGTTTGGCTTGCCCCGGCCTAAGCGAGAAAGAAAATGGCAGCGCAACTTTCCTGTCAGGGTGTGGCCAGCCAATCAGAGCCTTGCTTTTCCCTGGGATCCACAGCTCTCCCATGAGTGATTCTGCGAAGAATCCGCATCCCTAGATGTCTATATTTGTATTTCTTTAATAACTCCCAAGTTACTGAACAGATTTACAAAAAAGTCTCTTTCTAGACCAAGATCTACCTTTCTGCCAAATTTGGTGTAAATCTGTTCAGAGGTTTGGGCTGTAGTTGTGTTCAATTAACGCAAAATCCCCATAAACATTGCATGGGGCAAAAGCATTTTGGGACCCCTTTTTCTCTGCCCCCACTTGACAGATCACCTAGAAGCTGTGCATGCAGAACTAGGCAAAGTAGGGCACATTTTCTGGAAAATGTAGTAAATATTCATCAAACTGCGCCAAAGTTATTAGCAAAACAAAAAATGCTTCATCTATAGGAAATGTTGTTCTTAACTAACTACCTACTGGCTTTTGCCAGTAGGTAATATATACAGAGAGATTATGCTTTAGTACAAATAAATGTCAATAGAAATGCATTCCTGAGAAAACATCCCTTTTTTGTTATTGTAATTAAAGCGGTATATTTTGAAATTTGAAAAGGTGGAGAACACATTCACAGTGCCATAATCTGATAGGAAAATGTACTAGCAAGTAGCTGCTGGACATGTTTACAGTAGCAGTATCTGATGTGAATATGTACTGGCAAATAACTGCTGAAGATGTTTAGTGTATCAGTGTCCGAGGTGAATAATTACTAACAAGTAACTGCTGAACATGTTTACTGTAGCAGTATCTACTAGGAATGGTCACCGGTACAGTAACTTCTGGACATGTTCACTATACGAACATCTGATGGGAACATATTCACAATGGCATTATATGATAGGAATATTTACTAGCTAGTAACTACTGTACATGTTTACTGTAGCAGTATTTGATGGAAATGCGTCCTGGCATAGTATCTCCTGGACATGTTTACAGTAGAAGCATTGGATGGGAATTTTCCCGGGCACAGTAACTGTTGGACATGTTTTCAGAAATCCTCACTGGCCCATTCACAGCAGGACTGATTCACAGTGTCATTAACTGATGGGTATATTTATCTGAAAAGTAAGTGCTGGAAATTCACTGTGACAGTAGGGGATGGTAATGTTCACTGACACAGTAAGGGAGGGCCATGATCTCTGTGGTAATATCTATTGGGAATGTTCTCTCTCAGAGTAAGTGCGGACATGTTTAGTGTAGCTGTATCTGGTGGGAATGGTCTCTGGCACAGAAACTGCTGAACATGTTTACTATATGAGTATCTGATGAGAAGCTTCACTGGCACAACTGCTGGACATGTCTACTGTAGCTGTTTCTGATGGAAATGCTCCCTGGCACAGTGACTGTTAGACACACTTACCGTAGCAGTACCTATTGGGAATGGTCGCTGGCACAGAGCCTGCTAGACATGGTTACTGCAGCAGTATTTGATTGGAAAGGACATTGGAACAGTAACTGCATGTGAGGTTTATAATATGGCGTGGTGGTGCAACCTCACTGTGTAATAAACTCACAAACCCGTCTTCGGTCCAGTCAGGCTTGTTTGTAAAAACCTTAGTTCAACACTGGGTAACTGTGGCTTTAAACAGTAAAGCCACAACAGAAGAACAAGTGCAAAGCATTTAGAAGTTCCAAAAAAATGAATAGGAAGGAAACATGACAGAAAGGATATCTGACACCAATTTATTTTTGATCTTATTTTTATGAATTTCTAGACACCAAAATGAATAAAATCCACCAGAGGGTTCCAGAGATATAAATCATTTAGGAAATCATAAATGACTGTTTCCACTCAAAATGCAAACAAGCATTGGTAACTACTGTGGTTAGCACTCAGTTTAAAAACTTTGTGTACAGGTACTCTGGTCCACCTTCGACATCCTACTCTGGCAAGAAAAAGTCACAGACTCCAGTATGGCTTAGCAGGACAACTACCTCGCAGTCAAAGCAGTCTCCAGTCCAGTTCCAGGCTCTATGGGCAAACTGCCATAGACATCAATAAAATGGTCCTGAAGAAAGGGATACAGGATGCCGAAGATGGTGTGGATGCTGATCCATTTGACGGAGGAGCCACCCTTCCGTCCACGAACACGATGGGGTGACTTTGGCCTCAGAGGTTGATGCCCCTTGTAGTCCAGATGAAGTGCAGCCAAAAATCAGTTGCCACTGGTCTACTGGTCTCCAGTCTCAGCAAAACCACTGGTTCTCTTTAACCACATCTGGTGTAATGGGCAACCAAACTAGGGTGACCAAACTGCACTTTGACGACTCTACTGGGTCCAACAGACTCAGGTGCAACTTTTGAGTGTCGGGGCTCAGTCTCCCGGGCTGCACTTCGGCGATCAGCGGTGACTAAGCAGTTGTGCCTACCAGCTAGTCTCCCAGTTCAGGGGAGGCCTGGCTTGGCAATTCAGATTGGACTGTTCCCACTGGAGCAGGATCAAGACTGATTTGCATATAGCTGGGTCCAAAATGAGGTGGCATGGTGTGTAAAATAACGATGGATTGAGATGTGGCCCTGAGTAAGTACCAGTAGCTGAGATTAATTCAAGCATTCCATCTATCACTTTTTATATACTTGAGTATGTCACCCTAAGTGGGATGTGTATGCCCAGACGTGGGTCCAGTGCTCACGGTGTCACTGGAACCAAGCTATACCTGGCTGATGAGCCCATAACAAGGGTGAAACCGGTCCTGGACTGCTTGTGTACCAGTTCAGGGAGGACCTGGCATGGCCTTTGGGCTAAACTGTTTCCATTGGATCAGGGTCAAGACTGATTTGCGTATAGATGGGCCCAATGTAGGTGGTATGGTGTGCAAAATAGTGATGGATTTGGATGTGGCCCAAGTAACACTGGTGGCTGAGATTAATTGAAGCTTTCCATCCATCTGTTTTTGTATACTTGAGTATACCCACTCGCCAAGGTGGGTTGTTCAGCTTTAGTGGCCCTGGAGCTGTATCGGGAAATGAGCCAACCTACTCTTGGAGTTCACCTCTTCTGTCTGGTGCTTGGAGGACGACTTTTTCTTGAGCAGGGTACCACAGGCACAATACTGTCTTTGCCTCTTTGCTGGCCAAGGAACAGCATGTGCAGTCCATTCTTTGATGCAGCTTCTCTTTGTCATGTAAGGAAAAAGAGGGCAGTCCTTCTTCAGTCTTCTCTCCAGTATAGACGTGATCTGAGGCCTGAGTGCCAGGGGTGCCACTTGTATGACCACAACTTGCCCTTACAAGATGCAGTGACCACTAGCCAATCAACTACCGGGGCCCGTCTGGCGTAATGATGACTTCATGCAATGTGTACTATCTAGCATTCCCAGAGTACAATATTCTGCCCATTCTTAAGATGGCAGAACCCTTCTCTTGGTGGGTGGTTTGGTAGCCCAGTCAAGAAGTAAGGACTACATGCCCACAGGAAAACTGATTTGACCACTATTTTCCCCTCTTGTCCCTGATGCCAGCCTGTGAACGACAGCAAAAGAGCAGTCCCACGTGTGTGTGTAAACCATTTGCCCTTCATTTGTGGCTTCCACTTTGAAGCTCACCTTTTGGGCTCACACCCTGATTGACTTCTTGCCAAGGAGAGGTAACACATCTTCCATCAGCAGGACTCTATTCTGTCCTTTCCTGGGAGTCGTTCACGCCTCTCCCCTAGAAGGCAGAAGATTGTCTTTTGGCCAGCATCTGCAAATGGTCATTGGAAAACTTGGGCAACAGAGTAGCAACTTTCTAAAGTTGCCTTTTATTCAAAATTTACATTAAATTCAGCTTGGGCATAAAATTACGTTTAATGTAGCGATTCTTTTGATACATTGAAATGCCAACTTTAGTAGTCTGATTCAGAAGTAAGCACAGCTGGGATGTCAGAGTGTAACCTTGCACTTGCTAATGGGGCTGCTAGCCTTTCTACAGTAACAACGACAATTTGAGGTTTTTACTGTTAGGACACGTAAAAATACATGTCCTACTTTTTAACACGCAGCACCCTGCCTTAGGGCTCAACCTCAGGGGTGACATATATATTAAAATTGAAGGTCTGGACTGTGTTATTAGTTTAAATCACAAAATCGAGATAGCAGTTTTAGACTGCTCAATAGTCTACAATGGCAGGCTGCAAGACGTTTTACCTTGTCATACTAATGGTAGCACAATAAATGCTGCAGTCCATAAAGAACACTTTAACCTACAGGCCCTAACTACCACTGGTACCATATACTAAGGACTTATCAGTAAGTTAACTTGGATATACGCCAATTAAACATACACCTTTAAGAATCAGAGCACTGGTACTGTGGTCTGGTTAGCAGGCCTTAGTGCACTCCCAGAGTCATTACACCAGTACCTAATAGTCTAAAAGTGGGGGTGAATCAGCAAAAAACAATTGGACACAGCAGGACATAGTCACAGTGGCATTATCTGATGGGAATATTTACTGGCACGTAGCTGCTTGCCCTGTTTATAGTAGCAGTATCTGATGTGAATACGTTCTGGCAGGTAACTGCTGAACATGTTTGCATTTGCAATACCTGTTCACTGCCACAGTAAGGGATGGCCATGCTTGCTGCAACAGTATATATTAGGAACTGTTCCCTGGCACAGAAACTGCTGGGCATGTCTACTGTAGCATTATCTGATGGTAATTTTCCCTGGTACAATAGCTGCTGGACATGCTTAATGAAAGGTTATCTAATGGGAATGTTTATTGCCACAGTAGCTGCATGACTGATTCACAGTGACATTATCTGTTGGGAATATGTGATGGCAAGTAACTGCTGGAAATGATCACTGTGACAGTATCTGATGGTAATATTCACTGGCACAGTAAGGGATGCCATGTTCGCTGCCGCAGTATCTGTTGGGATGTTCTCTTATGGAAAGTGCTAGACTTGCTTACTCTAGTAGTATCTGGTGGTAATGCTACCTGGCACAGTAACTGCTGGACTTGTTTACTGTATGAGTATCTGATGGGAAGCTTCATTGGCACAATAACTCCTACATATGTTTAATGTAGCATTATCTGATGGGAATACCCCCTGCCACAGTAACTCCTGGGCATGCTTACTATTGCAGTATCCGATGAGAAGATTTGCAGGCACAATAACTGCAGGACAAATTTCCAGTAGCAGTATTTGGTGGGAATGTTCTCTGACACAGTACCTTCTGGACATACTTACAGTAGCAGTATCTGATGGGAATGCTCCTTGGCACAGTAACTGCTGGACATGGTGCGGTAGCAGTATCTGATGGGAAGCTTCACTGGCACAATACCTGCAGGACATATTTTCAGTAGAGGTATCTGGTGGTAATGCTCCCTGGCACAGTAACATCTGGACATACTTACTCTAGCAGTATCTGATGCGAATGCTCCTTGGCACTGTAACTGTTGGACATGTTCAGGTTTCAGTGTCTGGTGGCTCCTTGGTACAGTAACTGCTGGACCTATTTACTGTGCAAGTATCTGATGGGAAGCTTCATTGACACAATACCTGCTGGACATGTTTATTGTAGCAAAATCTGATGGGAAAGCCCCATGGCGCAGTAACTTCTGGACACGCTCAATCTAGCAGTATCCGATGGGAAGCTTCATTGGCACAATAACAGCAGGACATATTTTCAGTAGCAGCATCTGATGGGAATGCTCCCTGGCACAGTAACTTCTGGAGATACTTACAGTACCAGTATCTGATGGGAAGCGTCACTGCCACAGTGACTGCAGGACATGTTTACAGCAGCAGTGTCTGAAGGGAAGCTTCGCTGGCACAGTAACTGCTGGACACGGTGCGGTACCACCATCTGATGGGAAGCTTCATTGGCACAGTAACTGCTGGACATGTTTTCGGTAGCAGTAGCTGGTGGGAAGCTTCGCTGGCACAGTAACTGCTGGACATGTTTACGGTGGCAGTAGCTGATGGGAAGCTTCGCTGGCTCAGTAACTGCTGGACATGTTTACGGTGGCAGTAGCTGATGGGAAGCTTCGCTGGCACAGTAACTGCTGGACATGTTTACTGTAGCAATATCTGATGGGAAGCTTCGCTGGCACAGTAACTGCTGGACATGTTCACGGTGGCAGTGTCTGATGGGAAGCTTCGCTGGCACAGTAACTGCTGGACATGTTTACTATAGCAGTGTCTGGTGGGAAGCTTCGCTGGCACAGTAACTGCTGGACATGTTTACTGTAGCAGTATCTGATGGGAAGCTTCGCTGGCACAGTAACTGCTGGACATGTTTACGGTGGCAGTAGCTGATGGGAAGCTTCATTGGCACAATAACTACAGGACATATTTTCGGTAGCAGTAGCTGATGGGAAGCTTCACTGGCACAGTAACTGCTGGACATGTTCACGGTGGCAGTGTCTGATGGGAAGCTTTGCTGGCACAATAACTACAGGACATGTTTTCGGTAGCAGTAGCTGATGGGAAGCTTCGCTGGCACAGTAACTGCTGGACATGTTTACGGTGGCAGTAGCTGATGGGAAGCTTCGCTGGCACAGTAACTGCTGGACATGTTTACTATAGCAGTGTCTGGTGGGAAGCTTCGCTGGCACAGTAACTGCTGGACATGTTTACTATAGCAGTGTCTGGTGGGAAGCTTCGCTGGCACAGTAACTGCTGGACATGTTTACTGTAGCAGTAGCTGATGGGAAGCTTCGCTGGCACAGTAACTGCTGGACATGTTTACTGTAGCAGTATCTGATGGGAAGCTTCGCTGGCACAGTAACTGCTGGACATGTTTACTATAGCAGTGTCTGGTGGGAAGCTTCACTGGGACAGTAACTGCTGGACATGTTTACTGTAGTAGCATCTGATGGGAAGCTTCGCTGGCACAGTAACTGCTGGACATGTTTACTATAGCAGTGTCTGGTGGGAAGCTTCGCTGACACAGTAACTGCTGGACATGTTTACTGTAGTAGTATCTGATGGGAAGCTTCGCTGGCACAGTAACTGCTGGACATGTTTACGGTGGCAGTGTCTGATGGGAAACTTCATTGGCACAATAACTACAGGACATCTTTTCGGTAGCAGTAGTTGATGGGAAGCTTCACTGGGACAGTAACTGATGGACATGTTTACTGTAGTAGTATCTGATGGGAAGCTTCACTGGCACAGTAACTGCTGGACATATTTTCAGTAGCAGTATCTGATCTGATGGGGATGCTCACTGGCACAATAACTGCTGGACATGTTAATTGTAGCCGTATCCGTCGGGAAGCTTTACTGGCTCAATAACTGCAGGTCATATTTTCAGTAGTAATATCTGATGGGAATGTTCCCTGGCACAGTAGCAGATGGACATTTTCACCGGCACATTATCTGATGGGATTTTCACTCACACTACCGGACATGTCCTTTGATGGTATCTGACTACATGCTGACTGGCAGACATATGCAGAGGACCTGCACATAGGAGATTCAAAGGCCACGTTGTATGCTATCTGTAGTCAGGTAACAACCGTCCTGGGACCCACATCATGGGGAGGAACATTCAGAAGACATACACAGAGGATCCACAATACTCATGTGTATACTATTTTAACCGTGTGTTCCATTAGGTAACACCCCGTCCTGGAGCACACAACATGGGGAGAAACATTCAGAGGACATATACAAAGGATCCATAATATTAGTGTATACCATTTTAACCGTTTGCTCCATTAAGGTAACACCCCGTCCTGGAGCACACAACATGAGGAGAAACATGCAGAGGACATGCAAAAAGGAGCCACTAGACGGATGCTGTGTGCTGCCTGAGCCATGTGTTCCATCCAACAGCACACCGTACTGAGATGACACAGCTTGGACAGATACCTCTAGGGAGCATGAGACAAAGAAAGAGAGAAAGGACACTACCTAAGACTGCAGAACACCTATTACAAGATGGTAGAACACAGACCATGGGACGCATCTCTCTCGCGTAGGCTTCTTTCAACTATAGATGTCTCCACTAAGCATAAATGACAAATATAAACACTCCTGTGGAATCCTCCGATTAGCCCCGTCTCCTGATTACTGTAATTAGGTCTCCACAAAGCAGCGCGTGATGGAATATCAGGAAGCATTCTTTAATACAGGCAAAAACAAACAAACGCCCAACAACATTAGTTACAGTTTGAACAGCTGTCATCATAATCCGAATTAAAATCTTTGGATACCAAAGCAGCAGCGACCCGGGAACACAGGTGAGAGATCAAAAGGGTCCCGGAAGCAGAGAACGCTGGGATGTCCTCGCGGCCCCCAGACCACTCACTTTAAATATTTGTGCACAATGCTATTTGGTATTGTACTTAGTCTGTGAAAAAATGAAGACTTTTAAGGGGTCCAAAGTTTTTCTTCGGAGCCTGCGTCCTGTTCTGCTGAATATCAGTATTGCCAAATAGTAAGGCTGCCTAGTCTCACACCTGACAACTCATTAGGTAGGTGCCAGACACTTTTCACTTATATTCACAAACTTGACAAACAAAATGCCCCCATAGACTTTAATAGAGTCATTGGCTTGTCGAACTTATAGCATCCTCCAAAAAAGCCTTTATTTACCATTGATCTTAATGGGATAACCCTCTTAAACGCCTGACTTCACCAGCATTTTTGAGGCAAGAGGCTGGCAGGTATGCTAGTCTTGATTCCACCTTGTGCTCTTTTCTTCCACCAAGCTATACTTCCTGTCTCTTTACCTCTTGCAGTTCCCTTTTCAACACTGCTTTCTCCAGTTATGACTGTTTTTCAGTCTTTCTCTCCCTCGTTCATTTCTGCCTTTTCCTCTGTTGCTGTTGGTCATACTCTGATGATAAAGCCGTTCTTCCCAAAAATGAATGCCCCAAAAGGCTGGAGGACACTAGGTAAAGCTAGCATTGAAGTACAACCACTCATTTGCATCTGGATCTCTATCAGTTCCCAGTCTGCTATGGAGAATTGTATTTATTTGTTGATCTGATTTGGATTCCACAGATATGTTCAAGACACTGGCCTGTGAGAACTAATCTGGGATTGGGGCAGGCAGCGAGCATCCCTCCGCACACTACAACGCCCTATAAGAGAAGGATGCCTGGGGGTGCCTGGCTGGGACCTTTATTTTTTAGCCACAACACCGCTGTAGCTAGCAAAATGGTTAGAGGGCCCTCACCTAGAGGAAATGGGGACTGTAGGCCAAGCACAACAAAAGGGAGCGCCAATAGCAAAGATGATTGGATCTTTGACAAGCCCATTGAGGAAAACCACGTCTCCACATGGCAATACAATGTTGGTGAAGGCTGGTAAAGAAACCTAAAGGAAACTCCAACCCTGCCACTGACTGGACACCAAACTGCCAGGGAAGGGAAGTTCACAGCACACAGAATGAGGGACAGGGTGGACACAGGAATATTAACTGTATGCAAGTGCTATGAAGACGAGGCTCTTAAAAGCTTCCATGCTTTGAGGACAGAAACTGAGTCACCAGAGACCACATTTTTGTCCTATTGGGCCATGGTGCTGCCTGTAAGGAGGATTTGAAGGATAGGGCCTTGGGAACTACAAACTCATGAAGTACTGTAGGTTCCTCTGACATTCGAGAAAGAATGGACCTTGGCTATATAAAAGCCGTATATCACTGACTAAAAATGAATTGTCGGGGTGGAAGGCGGATTGGGAAACAAGGATAGGCAGACCCTTGTCGGATACGGAATGGGGGAAAATCTTGGAATAGCTGCACCAAGTCTTGCAGAACACTAGACTCACATTCACACAGTTCAGTCTTCTGCATTACAATACGCTCATGAAAACCCCTTCAAAGTCTGAATACCATCAGGGGGACAGGAGAAAGGACCTGTTCCACATGTGCGTTTGTTAATGCTGGCTTTCTATATATGGTTTGAAGCTGCCCCATTGTGTTGCACTTTTGCTCAGGGGACGTGCTCAATAGACCCAACATTCACAAGCTAGAAGGATGCCTGTTGGGCCTATACTCTAAACCAAAAACAAAGAAAGTCAGCACAAAACTTTTAGACTTAGCACTGATATGGGTTAAGAGAGCCATAGCGGTGCATAGGCACTCCCCTGAAGGTTCCCCACACAGCAGGTGAAAAAGCAAGATTCTGAGATGAGCGTAGGCTGTAAGTGCTACAATGTGTGAGGAAGAGGCGCCGAGTGCATAGGTGCCCACTTATGCCATACTGGGATGAAACACTAGCAGCATCTGAGGATTCTCGGCAGAAAGCCCCCAGTTGCACAAGGAGTTTAGACCTATAGACTTAATTCATAACGGATCCAGCATCCGGGAACAATCCTAAGCAAGAGTTTGGGAGGGGGACCTCACCGAACACCAGCGGAAACAGTGGCAATAGAGAGTGGGAAATAGAATTTCTCCCAGGAAGATTCTGAACTCTGTAGCAAGGCCTAGGGGTGGTTTTATTCTTGAAGTTATAGTTAAAAACTGACCAATGGCGTTGAATTAATAGCAATGCCAGGGAATGGGAATGTAACCAGTTATGACAATACGCTCATGAAACCACTTTCTAAATGAACGACTCTATTGGGATGGGGACGGATTTAATGTAAAATAAAAAAAAATAAAAATAGAAAAAGAAGAGCACATCTCTCATTTGTATTCTACTTACATCCCAAGGGCCCCAGGGTAATTGAATGAATGGGCCGTTCCTAGAGAAAGAATTGACTGGTGAGCACCATGACATGTCTCAGCAGCAAGTGACATTATTAGGAGGGTGACTGACCTATGTGGGTGTTTCTGGTGACTGCCTTATGGGGCAGTTCTAATCTGCATACGGCCTAGTGGAGGAGGCTCGCTACAGGATTCCACTAGTGACATAAGGGTGGTGATAATGGTCAGTGTGCCCAAAGCCTTCTACAACTGTAAAGGGAGGAAGTGTCTGATTGGAAAGGTGTGTATGGCTGAACTCTGCCTAGATTACATTTAGGGGTCTAAACGTTTTGCAAAATTTGCTTCCCCAGCTTTGGAAAGTATTTTTACAAAATCAACAAATACAATAATTTCACGAATTGAAAAATGTATAAAATGTACAACACTCGTTGTAGGAGGCTGGACTGGCTTGTAGTGAGTACCAAGGGGTACTTGCACCTTGCACCAGGCCCAGTTATCCCTTATTAGTGTATAGGGTGTCTAGCAGCTTAGGCTGATAGATAATGGTAGCTTAGCAGAGCAGCTTAGGCTGAACTAGGAGACGTGTGAAGCTACTACAGTACCACTTAGTGTCATATGCACAATATCATAAGAAAACACAATACACAGTTATACTAAAAATAAAGGTACTTTATTTTTATGACAATATGCCAAAGTATCTTAGAGTGTACACTCAGTGAGAGGATAGGAAATATACACAAGATATATATACACAATAGCAAAAATATGCAGTATAGTCTTAGAAAACAGTGCAAACAATGTATAGTTACAATAGGATGCAATGGGGAAACATAGGGATAGGGGAAACACAAACCATATACTCCAGAAGTGGAATGCGAACCACGAATGGACCCCAAACCTATGTGACCTTGTAGAGGGTCGCTGGGACTATTAGAAAATAGTGAGAGTTAGAAAAATAACCCTCCCCAAGACCCTGAAAAGTGAGTGCAAAGTGCACTAAAGTTCCTCTAAGGACAAAATAGTCGTGTTAGAGGGAAAATGCAAGGAAAACACAAATCAGCAATGCAACAACGATGGATTCCTGACTGAGGGTACCTGTGGAACAAGGGGACCAAGTCCAAAAGTCACAAGCAACTCGGAGATGGGCAGATGCCCAAGAAATGCCAGCGGTTGGTGCAAAGAAGCTCTTACTAGGCTGAAGAACTGTGAATACTGCAGGAACGACAAGGGCTAGAGACTTCCCCTTTGGAGGATGGATCCCCCACGCCTTGGAGAGTCGTGCAGAAGTGTTTTCCCGCCGGATGGACGCCAACAAGCCTTGCTACACGCAAATCGTGCGTTTGGCGTTTTTGGACGCTGCTGGGGCCCAGGAGGGACCAGGAGGTCGCAAATTGGACCTGCAGAGAGAGGGGACGTCGAGCAAGACAAAGAGCCCTCACTGAAGCAGGTAGCTCCCGGAGAAGTGCCAGAAACAGGCACTACGAGAATGCGTGAAACGGTGCTCGCCGAAGTTGCACAAAGGAGTCCCACGTCGCCGGAGACCAACTTAGAAAGTCGTGCAATGCAGGTTAGAGTGCCGTGGACCCAGGCTTGGCTGTGCACACAGGATTTCCGCCGGAAGTGCACAGGGGCCGGAGAAGCTTGCAAAGTCGCGGTTCCCAGCAATGCAGCCCAGCGAGGTGAGGCAAGGACTTACCTCCACCAAACTTGGGCTGAAGAGTCACTGGACTGTGGGGGTCACTTGGACGGTGTCGCTGGATTCGAGGGACCTCGCTCGTCGTGCTGAGAGGAGACCCAAGGGACCGGAGATGCAGCTTTTTGGTGCCTGCGGTTGCAGGGGGAAGATTCCGTCGACCCACGGGAGATTTCTTCGGAGCTTCTGGTGCAGAGAGGAGGCAGACTACCCCCACAGCATGCACAAGCAGGAAAACAGTCGAGAAGGCGGCAGGATCAGCGCTACAGAGTTGCAGTAGTCGTCTTTGCTACTATGTTGCAGGTTTGCAGGCTTCCAGCGCGGTCAGCGGTCGATTCCTTATCAGAAGGTGAAGAGGGAGATGCAGAGGAACTCGGCTGAGCTCATGCATTCGTTATCTGAAGTTTCCCCAGAGACAGAGACCCTAAATAGCCAGAAAAGAGGGTTTGGCTACCTAGGAGAGAGGAAAGGCTACTAACACCTGAAGGAGCCTATCAGCAGGAGTCTCTGACGTCACCTGGTGGCACTGGCCACTCAGAGCAGTCCAGTGTGCCAGCAGCACCTCGGTTTCCAAGATGGCAGAGGTCTGGAGCACACTGGAGGAGCTCTGGACACCTCCCAGGGGAGGTGCAGGTCAGGGGAGTGGTCACTCCCCTTTCCTTTGTCCAGTTTCGCGCCAGAGCAGGGGCTAAGGGGTCCCTGAACCGGTGTAGACTGGCTTATGCAGAATTGGGCACATCTGTGCCCAACAAAGCATTTCCAGAGGCTGGGGGAGGCTACTCCTCCCCTGCCTTCACACCATTTTCCAAAGGGAGAGGGTGTCACACCCTCTCTCAGAGGAAGTTCTTTGTTCTGCCATCCTGGGCCAGGCCTGGCTGGACCCCAGGAGGGCAGCTGCCTGTCTGAGGGGTTGGCAGCAGCAGCTGCAGAGAAACCCCAGGAAGGGCAGTCTGGCAGTACCAGGGTCTGTGCTACAGACCACTGGGATCATGGAATTGTACCAACAATGCCAGGATGGTATAGAGGGGGCAATTCCATGATCATAGACATGTTACATGGCCATATTCGGAGTTACCATGGTGAAGCTACATATAGGTAGTGACCTATATGTAGTGCACGCGTGTAATGGTGTCCCCGCACTCACAAAGTTCAGGGAATTGGCTCTGAACAATGTGGGGGCACCTTGGCTAGTGCCAGGGTGCCCTCACACTAAGTAACTTTGCACCTAACCTTTACCAGGTAAAGGTTAGACATATAGGTGACTTATAAGTTACTTAAGTGCAGTGTAAAATGGCTGTGAAATAACGTGGACGTTATTTCACTCAGGCTGCAGTGGCAGGCCTGTGTAAGAATTGTCAGAGCTCCCTATGGGTGGCAAAAGAAATGCTGCAGCCCATAGGGATCTCCTGGAACCCCAATACCCTGGGTACCTCAGTACCATATACTAGGGAATTATAAGGGTGTTCCAGTAAGCCAATGTAAATTGGTAAAATTGGTCACTAGCCTGTTAGTGACAATTTGAAAGTAATGAGAGAGCATAACCACTGAGGTTCTGGTTAGCAGAGCCTCAGTGAGACAGTTAGGCACCACACAGGGAACATATACATGCACACCTATGAGCACTGGGGCCCTGTGTGACAGGGTCCCAGTGACACATACATATAGGCCACAAACCTATGAGCACTGGGGTCCTGACCAGCAGGATCCCAGTGACACATAACAAACATACTGAAAACATAGTGTTTTCACTATGAGCACTGAGGCCTGGCTATCAGGATCTCAGTGAGACAGTGAAAACAGTGACAAACACCCTGACATACACTCACAAACAGGCCAAAAGTGGGGGTAACAAGGCTAGAAAGAGGCTACCTTCTCACACAACCCCCCCCCCAAACGAAGGACAATAAGGCTAACCTTGGCCAGTTGAGACTTTATTGTCTAAGTGGTGATAAGTAGAGAGTAGCTCTGCAAGAGACTGGTTACTCCCTTTATCATCCACTATATGGTTACTTCCCTGTGGGGATGTAAACCACCCTGTTTGAAGTTTTTTAGCTAAGCAACAATGTGAAGATGTATTTTCAGAGTTTCTATCAGTAAGTTTTAGTTTAGAGCAGTGGGAATTGTCCACTGAACCTATTTGTAGTGATGGAAATGCCAGACAGGGATGCTGTCTCAGAAAAGCCATAGCTGGGCAAAAACTTTGTCCATATGGCTGGAAGAGAGAACAGGGATGCTGTTTCTCTGGGGTTGGAGCAGGGCAGGGATGCTGTCCTATCAGCTCCACACTAGGGCAGGGATGCTGTCCTAAGTGTTGTGAGGCAGTGCAGAGTTTCTGCACTAAAGTTTCTCTGGGAGGGTTGGAGGGATGCTCCATGTTAACTAAAATGGTGCTCTTTTTCTCACCAATGTTAGTTATCCCACAGAGAGGTACTTCCACCTCAGGGAGTACAGTTTTGCCAACTGATGATTCCCTTGGAACAGGTGCCACCCCAGGAGAGGTTTCTCCCACCACAGGAATGGTATCCTGAATGGTAGGGTGGTTAGGGGATACTGTGATACCCTTTTTACCTGTTGATGGAGAGGGTTCCTGAGTTTTCAGGCCTTCTCTCCTTTGCTTTTTCATTTCAGTAGAAATGAGAGGGAACAATTCCTCAGGGATGCCCAGCATGGCTGCATGGGCATAAAACTCTACATCAGCCCAACCTGAGGCCTCTAGGTCATTACCTAAGAGACAGTCTACAGGTAAGCTAGGTGATACCACCACCTGTTTAGGGCCAGTAACTCCACCCCAACTAAACTGAATTATAGCTAAGGGAAGAAACTTAGTGGAGTTATGGACATCAATAATCTTATACTGTTGTCCAATGATGTGTTGTTCAGGAGGCACTAGGTTTTCAGTCACCAAAGTGAAACTGGCACCTGTGTCCCTGTAGGCCAAGGCCTCAACACCATTTATTGAAACTGTCTGCCTGTACTTATCCATTGTAAGGGGACAAGCAGCCAGTGTGGCAAGGCCAGTGCCACTAGGTGTGACAGAAACTGTCTTGGGACTGATTACATCAGTTTCCACTATGGACCCATAAGTGAACCCAACTACACCCTTTGCTTGACTGTTGCCAGCAGTCCCACCACTAGTACCACTACTGCTAGGGGCACTAGAGCTTGATGTATTAGTGGTGGTAGGCTCAGGGGGTTTACCTGGACAGGACTTATCCCCTGGCCTATGGCCTCTGTTTTTACACACAAAGCACCAAGGCTTTTTAATGTGTGCAGGTTGGGAAGAAGAGGAAGAATTTGTTTTATCCCCACCCTCTGAAGAGTGTTTAAGATTTGAAGTGGGATCTTTGGTTTTACCCTTATCCCCATGCTTATCTTGAGATTTTTCACCATCTTTCTTCTTATTGCCATCTTTGTCACCCCCTGTATGAACTTTTCTGTTCACCCTTGTTCTGACCCATTTGTCTGCCTTCTTTCCCAATTCTTGGGGAGAGGTCAGATCAGAGTCTACCAGGTACTGGTGCAACAAATCAGACACACAATTATTAAGTATATGCTCTCTCAGGATTGTGTTATACAGGCTTTCATAATCAGTAACTTTACTGCCATGTAACCACCCCTCCAAGGCCTTCACTGAATGGTCAATGAAATCAACCCAGTCTTGTGAAGACTCCTTTTTGGTCTCTCTGAACTTTATCCTGTACTGTTCAGTGGTTAAGCCATAACCATCCAGGAGTGCATTCTTAAGAACTTGGAAATTGTTAGCATCATTTTCTTTTACAGTAAGGAGCCTATCCCTACCTTTTCCAGTAAATGATAGCCATAGGATAGCAGCCCACTGCTTTTGAGGGACATCCTGTACAGCACAGGCCCTCTCAAGTGCAGCAAACCACTTGTTAATGTCATCCCCCTCCTTGTAAGGGGGAACTATCTTATGCAGATTCCTGGAATCATGCTCTTTTGCAGGATGACTATGGGGAATACTGCTGCTGCCACCATGGGTATCTAAACCCATTTTCTGTCTTTCCCTCTCTATTTCTAAAGACTGTCTATCCAAATCCAGCTGTTGCTTCTTGAGCTTCAGTCTGGTTTGCTCCACTCTCAATCTATTGAGCTCCCTTTCTAACAATCTGTCATCAGGGTGGGTGGGAGGGACATTTCTAGATACAGAGGTATGATGGGAATGAACAGAAGGAGACCTGTCCCTTACAGAGGGCACCCTAACAGCTTGGCTTCCAGTATAATGTGAGAGCACATCATCAGTATGATGTGATTCAACCTCTGTACCAACTATGCTAGACTGTCTAGTAATGGGCAGGCTAAGAAGTTTCTTTCCTGAACCTTTTCCTGGGGGAGTCCCTGGATCAGATTGAGAACCATTAGCTACTTTTTCTACAGATTGGGCACTTATGGCCTTATCCTGTACTCTAAGCATATTAATTAACAGTTCTAAGGAAGGATTCTTCCCTACACTCAAACCTCTCTCTATGCAGAGACTCCTTGCTCCTTTCCAGCTAAGGTGATCATATGCAAGTTTGGACAGTTCAACTTTTTGGCCTGTGCCAGACATTTTTAGAGAGAGTTAAAGTGATAGACAAAGAGAAAAAAGTTTTCAGAACTTTTTGGAAAGACAGAAAAAAACTTTTTAAACTTTTAAGAACTTTTTGAAAGTTTAGAAGTACTTTTCAGCACTTAGAAAAGAGTGAAAAGAGGAAATGCAAAGCTTTTTGGCTATGTGTATATACACTGACCTTGTTTTGTATATTTTTCTCTTATGAAAAGTACAATGACAAGAGTGGTAAGTAGTCTCAAAGCACCTATCCCACCACTGCACAACCAATGTAGGAGGCTGGACTGGCTTGTAGTGAGTACCAAGGGGTACTTGCACCTTGCACCAGGCCCAGTTATCCCTTATTAGTGTATAGGGTGTCTAGCAGCTTAGGCTGATAGATAATGGTAGCTTAGCAGAGCAGCTTAGGCTGAACTAGGAGACGTGTGAAGCTACTACAGTACCACTTAGTGTCATATGCACAATATCATAAGAAAACACAATACACAGTTATACTAAAAATAAAGGTACTTTATTTTTATGACAATATGCCAAAGTATCTTAGAGTGTACACTCAGTGAGAGGATAGGAAATATACACAAGATATATATACACAATAGCAAAAATATGCAGTATAGTCTTAGAAAACAGTGCAAACAATGTATAGTTACAATAGGATGCAATGGGGAAACATAGGGATAGGGGAAACACAAACCATATACTCCAGAAGTGGAATGCGAACCACGAATGGACCCCAAACCTATGTGACCTTGTAGAGGGTCGCTGGGACTATTAGAAAATAGTGAGAGTTAGAAAAATAACCCTCCCCAAGACCCTGAAAAGTGAGTGCAAAGTGCACTAAAGTTCCTCTAAGGACAAAATAGTCGTGTTAGAGGGAAAATGCAAGGAAAACACAAATCAGCAATGCAACAACGATGGATTCCTGACTGAGGGTACCTGTGGAACAAGGGGACCAAGTCCAAAAGTCACAAGCAACTCGGAGATGGGCAGATGCCCAAGAAATGCCAGCGGTTGGTGCAAAGAAGCTCTTACTAGGCTGAAGAACTGTGAATACTGCAGGAACGACAAGGGCTAGAGACTTCCCCTTTGGAGGATGGATCCCCCACGCCTTGGAGAGTCGTGCAGAAGTGTTTTCCCGCCGGATGGACGCCAACAAGCCTTGCTACACGCAAATTGTGCGTTTGGCGTTTTTGGACGCTGCTGGGGCCCAGGAGGGACCAGTAGGTCGCAAATTGGACCTGCAGAGAGAGGGGACGTCGAGCAAGACAAAGAGCCCTCACTGAAGCAGGTAGCTCCCGGAGAAGTGCCAGAAACAGGCACTACGAGGATGCGTGAAACGGTGCTCGCCGAAGTTGCACAAAGGAGTCCCACGTCGCCGGAGACCAACTTAGAAAGTCGTGCAATGCAGGTTAGAGTGCCGTGGACCCAGGCTTGGCTGTGCACACAGGATTTCCGCCGGAAGTGCACAGGGGCCGGAGAAGCTTGCAAAGTCGCGGTTCCCAGCAATGCAGCCCAGCGAGGTGAGGCAAGGACTTACCTCCACCAAACTTGGGCTGAAGAGTCACTGGACTGTGGGGGTCACTTGGACGGTGTCGCTGGATTCGAGGGACCTCGCTCGTCGTGCTGAGAGGAGACCCAAGGGACCGGAGATGCAGCTTTTTGGTGCCTGCGGTTGCAGGGGGAAGATTCCGTCGACCCACGGGAGATTTCTTCGGAGCTTCTGGTGCAGAGAGGAGGCAGACTACCCCCACAGCATGCACAAGCAGGAAAACAGTCGAGAAGGCGGCAGGATCAGCGCTACAGAGTTGCAGTAGTCGTCTTTGCTACTATGTTGCAGGTTTGCAGGCTTCCAGCGCGGTCAGCGGTCGATTCCTTATCAGAAGGTGAAGAGGGAGATGCAGAGGAACTCGGCTGAGCTCATGCATTCGTTATCTGAAGTTTCCCCAGAGACAGAGACCCTAAATAGCCAGAAAAGAGGGTTTGGCTACCTAGGAGAGAGGAAAGGCTACTAACACCTGAAGGAGCCTATCAGCAGGAGTCTCTGACGTCACCTGGTGGCACTGGCCACTCAG
Source organism: Pleurodeles waltl (assembly GCF_031143425.1). Classification (NCBI taxonomy): domain Eukaryota; kingdom Metazoa; phylum Chordata; class Amphibia; order Caudata; family Salamandridae; genus Pleurodeles; species Pleurodeles waltl. The sequence continues at coordinate 102,161,292 of NC_090445.1, forward strand.
AGCAGTCCAGTGTGCCAGCAGCACCTCGGTTTCCAAGATGGCAGAGGTCTGGAGCACACTGGAGGAGCTCTGGACACCTCCCAGGGGAGGTGCAGGTCAGGGGAGTGGTCACTCCCCTTTCCTTTGTCCAGTTTCGCGCCAGAGCAGGGGCTAAGGGGTCCCTGAACCGGTGTAGACTGGCTTATGCAGAATTGGGCACATCTGTGCCCAACAAAGCATTTCCAGAGGCTGGGGGAGGCTACTCCTCCCCTGCCTTCACACCATTTTCCAAAGGGAGAGGGTGTCACACCCTCTCTCAGAGGAAGTTCTTTGTTCTGCCATCCTGGGCCAGGCCTGGCTGGACCCCAGGAGGGCAGCTGCCTGTCTGAGGGGTTGGCAGCAGCAGCTGCAGAGAAACCCCAGGAAGGGCAGTCTGGCAGTACCAGGGTCTGTGCTACAGACCACTGGGATCATGGAATTGTACCAACAATGCCAGGATGGTATAGAGGGGGCAATTCCATGATCATAGACATGTTACATGGCCATATTCGGAGTTACCATGGTGAAGCTACATATAGGTAGTGACCTATATGTAGTGCACGCGTGTAATGGTGTCCCCGCACTCACAAAGTTCAGGGAATTGGCTCTGAACAATGTGGGGGCACCTTGGCTAGTGCCAGGGTGCCCTCACACTAAGTAACTTTGCACCTAACCTTTACCAGGTAAAGGTTAGACATATAGGTGACTTATAAGTTACTTAAGTGCAGTGTAAAATGGCTGTGAAATAACGTGGACGTTATTTCACTCAGGCTGCAGTGGCAGGCCTGTGTAAGAATTGTCAGAGCTCCCTATGGGTGGCAAAAGAAATGCTGCAGCCCATAGGGATCTCCTGGAACCCCAATACCCTGGGTACCTCAGTACCATATACTAGGGAATTATAAGGGTGTTCCAGTAAGCCAATGTAAATTGGTAAAATTGGTCACTAGCCTGTTAGTGACAATTTGAAAGTAATGAGAGAGCATAACCACTGAGGTTCTGGTTAGCAGAGCCTCAGTGAGACAGTTAGGCACCACACAGGGAACATATACATGCACACCTATGAGCACTGGGGCCCTGTGTGACAGGGTCTTAGTGACACATACATATAGGCCACAAACCTATGAGCACTGGGGTCCTGACCAGCAGGATCCCAGTGACACATAACAAACATACTGAAAACATAGTGTTTTCACTATGAGCACTGAGGCCTGGCTATCAGGATCTCAGTGAGACAGTGAAAACAGTGACAAACACCCTGACATACACTCACAAACAGGCCAAAAGTGGGGGTAACAAGGCTAGAAAGAGGCTACCTTCTCACACTCGTGAAAACCATAGACCTCGTGAAACCTGCGTTTTGAGAGAGAACCTTTGAGCAAAAATAAATTGCGTAAAAAACTGCTGTAAACCAAGGATATTGTGGGTCGTTTTTGCCCACAGACGACGCTGTGCCAAGCTAAACGTAGTTTAACTTTTGTATTTAAAGTTCTTGCCTATCACAAATGAAATTTATTAATGATATGTTTGAGGAGTGATGATGATTTTATTTAATCACAAAATACATTTTAAAATTGCTTTCGGACACGTTGTGAAGGTATAGTAATGGTGCCGGATGGACAAACTTGTAGGTAAATTTCTGTTCCTACTGTTAACCAGCCACAAAGCAGAGAAATGCCCTTGTCACTACTCTTTGATTGGTACACTGAGGTATTTTTGTGGCAATGATAATAGGAGACACGCTACAGAAGAATGCCTGTGGGAATGCAAGTTTGCTGGTACAAATGAGGACGTTTTAACTTGTGGTACTATCCTTTACTGGCACATGCACAATGCAGGAAATGAAGGGGATCCAGGTGGATCCCATATGCTGCAGCTATTATTGAGTTGGATATGGGATCCGACTGAACATAGCGAAATGTGATGAATTTGTCCTGATGTAATTTGCCTACACCTCGGAGCATCACCCTGCAGGAGTGAGGGGCTTTCTTGTTATCACTTCCAGCTAAGCTTCAAACAAAGACCCGATTTAAACGGCCATCAACCTTCCTTTTGTTTGAGATTCATCCTGGTTGGCAGCTTTCTGGGGCTTAAAACTCCATGCCAATGCAATGGAGAGAAACACAGGCACATACCTTGTTATCACTTCAGAAGTACTTAAGAGAAACTATGATTTGGAGGCAGGATTTTGAGTGTGTTCAACCCCTGTAGGTAAGAAATATGTACACAGTATAAAACTGTAAAATGTGTCTGCATGAGTAGTTATAGAAATAATTATTTTAAAAGCATTTACTCATTTTTTGTACTTGTAAGGTGATTATTTTATAGCTCTGTTTATAATTATGTTGGGCATCAGAGCACTTTACATCACATGAATTATACAGAGAAAATAAACTATAAGTGTAAATTGATGTACAGGAAATACATAAAACACAGAGGGTTACAAGATTATAAAGTGCAAAAGTCACATATCACCCTTGTTGGTAGGCATCTTATGTTAAGAGTGTATAGTGTGAAGAAACACAAAGTCAGGATTTAAAACATAACCCAGTAGTTGAGTTTTTTTGTGCTAACAAAAGGTTCTCTTTGTCAAAAACAGTAACCCAGTTCCTTAGCTATATACATAGAATAGAAAAATCTGTGATCTGTATGTTACACGATGTGCTGAAAATTTTCCGCCACACATATATCTCTGCAGCAGGTGCTTTTAACCCTGTAAGGTATTTTTAAATACAGCCTCTCTCTGACCATTAAGAAATGTGGAGTAGATTTACTGTCACATGTGTCCTTGTTGTCAATTTATTTGCAGCAGAGTATTTCAAATATACATATGTGAGTTGACTGTCAGACTCTGCTTTTCATCACCCTGCTCCTCCTGACTCCACCGTATAGTTTGCTACCACATATTGACTCCTAATTTATGTCTTCCTGGAGTAAGTGCCTCCATTTCCAGCGCTGCACATGTAGGATGTTCTCTTTTGTTTGTGTTATTGTTGTTTTTTAAGACATGACTGTTGGAACTGGCCCTTTTCACAGAGTTATCCCCAAACTTTTTGCCTTGTTCTCTTTTTTTCTGACCTGCTTTTGTTGGCTTTAGGACTCTGGGCACTTTACCACGGCTTGCCAATGCCATAGTGCATATGCTCTCCGCCTAAATTGGATTGGTAATTGGTTTATCCATGATTGGCATAGTTGATTTACTAGTAAGTCCCTAGCATAGTGCACCATGTGTGTTCAGGGCCTGTAAATCAAATGCTACTAGTGGGCCTGCAGCACTGATTGTGCCACCCACATGAGTAGCCCTGTAAACATGTTACAGACCTGGAACTGCAGTGTCTGTGTGGGCAGTATTAAACTGCCATTTCGACCTGGCAAGTGTACTTGCCAGGCCCAAACCTTTCCTTTTGCTACATGTAAGTCACCCCTAAGGTAGGCCCAAGGCAGCTCCATGGGAAGGGTGCAGTGTATTTAAAAGGTAGAACATGTATTGTTGTGTTTTACATGCCCTGAAAGTGAAATACTGCTAAATTCAGTTTTCACTAAAGCAAGACCTGTCTCTCCCATAGGGTTACATGGGCATTGCCTTGAAATATATTTTAAGTGTAATTTTCCATTAGGAGCAGAAAGAGATTTAGAGTTTGGGGTCTCTGAACTCACAATTTAAAATACATCTTTTGGTGAAGCTGTTTTTTTAATTGTACGTTTTAAAATGCCACTTTTAGAAGGTGGGCATTTTCTTGCTTAACCATTTTGTGCCTCTGCCTGTCTGTGAAATACCCGTCTGGGTCAGGATGACCATTGGGCTGTTTGTGTATTCACTCTAGACAGCCACACTAAGGGAGCTGAGGTGTGCCCGGCATATCCTGATGGCCCATCACCAGCCCGATGGGCTTTCATGAGCTAGAGTGGTGGGAGGAGCTGACACTTGCACTTGATTAGGGCTGTGCCTGTCCTCACACAAAGCAGTATCCAACTCTCTGGAGCATGGCTGGGACCAGGGCAGGGCAAGGCAGGATCTTGTGCACTACAAACACTTCTCTTTGGAATTTGCTTACTTCAAAACAGAAATGGGTATAAGTATTGGACCTCTGACACCACAAAGATGGAATCCTTCTGGACTGAGAACATTCTGCCAGTAAGAAAAGCTGGATGATGTAGGAGGGGCTGACACTCAGCCTGTTGCTTTGTTGTGCTGGCCTACTGCTTGCTGCTCTTGTCCTGGGACTGAAAGGACTGGACTTGGTTTTCTACGTCCTGCTTCCAAAGATTCTCCAAAGGCTTGGACTGAGCTTGCCTCATGTTAAGAAGTCTTAGGGACATCAAAGACTTCATCTGCCAGTGCCTGCGCTCTTCTACTGAGAGTCATAACTTGCCAAGTTGTGCCAACTCCAGTCCCTGGGAATCTTGGATGTGCAAGCTGGTGATCTAGAGGTGAAAATTCATGCATCAACGTGCCGTGCCAGAAGAATCAATGCAACGCCTGACTCACAGTTGAAGAATCAACGCAGCACCTGCCCCGCAGCTGAAGAATCAACACAGCGCCTGTTTCGTGGTTGCACAATTCGTACAGCGCCTGTTTCACTGCGGTCCCATCACCACAGTGCGTCTGGATTTTCCACACATAGTCCCTGGGTGGCAATTTTTCATCAACCCCGCACCGGAGTAAGGAACCGAAGCCGTATGTCTGGAAATCGATGCACCGACTTTCCTGCAAGGCAAGAATCAACGCATCACCTCCCCTACCAGCAAGGAACCGAGGCATTGTCTCACCTGGGAGGAAAGAATCGACCCATCACCTCCCATGCTCAGTAAAGAACCAACGCATCGCTTTGCTTTTCCTGTCCCTCATCTCCCCTGTGGCCCGCATCATCTTTGTTTTTTTACACATCCGAGGTACTTTGTGCTAAAGAGATACATCCATTGATTCCTATGGATTAAGACTTGTTTAATTTTTTTTCAAGTGATATCTTGACTTGTGTATGTTGGATTTTTGTTGTTTTGGTCTGGTGTTACTCAGATAAATATTGGCTCTTTTACTAAACTGGTCTGGCGTCCTTTTGTAGTATTTTCACTGTGTTTCTGTGTGTGATTTTGTGTGTGTGTGTGTGTACAAATACTTTACACATTGCCTGATGTATGTAAGCCAGACTGCTCGTGCCAAGCTACGAAGGGGGTGCAGGGGTTATCTTAGCTGTTTGACTCCCTTTGGTGACATAACAAAGGCCCCCACAGCCCACGCGGTGTGGGGGGGTGAGCTCCAGGGGGCCCCTCAGAACAGTACTTTTGCCTAAGTGCTCCTGATTGAGTCTGGTTTGGGGGCCCTCGATGTAGTGTGCAGGCCCCCCCCCTCATTTTTTTGTTACACCACTGACTCCCTTACCCTGACTAGAGTGAGGGTCCCTACTTGGACAGGGTGCAAACCACTGCCAACTAGAGACCCCTTTTCTAACAGTGACAAAGACTAACTTTGCTGTTCACCTACCTAGATTTAAGATTTTATTAAAAAAAATACACTGGCCGAATGGGAACTATCCAGATTCCCGCCTGGATAACTCCACCCTTGACAACAACCACAGTAATCCTCCCCGTCAGTTTCCCAGCATGTGCTGCCCTCAAACTTTCAATGTGGCCACTCCCTTTAGGGGTGCAACACAGCTCCCTGCAGTCCCAGCGATGCAGGTAGTGGTGGAGAGCCACTGAAAGCTCGAGCCTGGCTCGAGTCTAAGCCTGGTTCTGGCTGAGCTCGAGGTGCTGTTGGAGCCTCAAGCCCATTACGAGCCTAGCTTTAGTGCGGCTTCTGCCACCTCCCTCCTTCTCTGTACCCTGGGTGTGGAGTTAGGGCCAGAGCCATCTACTGGCTCTGGGGAATCTGGTTCGAGTTTCAGCGACGGTTCAACAGCCTCTGATTCCGGGCAAATCACTTCATTGACCCCATCCCTATAAACAATGAATGTAATGGATGCTTGTGTAAAGCGCTCCAGTACTTTCGTGTCAGATTCGCACTATATAAAAACTACCGAAAGGCGCATAAAGAGGTGCAAACAAAGCTTTAACATAAGAATTGTTACTCCATAATAACCATAATAATCTGGGCCACTGGAGAGTTTACATGACAATTACCTCTTAGTTAGCTAAAGCTTGGTGTTTAAAAATTACCACTTTTTGCTAGAGTACTTTTCGGTGCAGTACTATAATGTGATGTATTAATGTAAAAGCTTCCACATGCTAAAGAAATAAAGTATTTTGATTCAGGACCTTCTCTTGCTCGGTTTCCCAGCATGTGCCCTGAAACACCCAACGCATCCAGTTATGGCCACTTGCCATCAGGGGCGTAATGCGGTCCCCGCATTGCATGGGTCCCCCAATCCTTTAGGAGGCCCCCATTGAGCCAAGGCCAACGAATATCTGTGAGATATGGTAGAGTTGAGCCCCCTCATAGTGTTCTGCTGGGGTTTTGCATTACTGAACTGGCTTCCATGACACCAGCAGGCTCCCTCGGCTTTACAAAGAGACACCGAGTGGGGTTCCAGGCCTCCTTAAGGGGGGTCCATGTTGACACCTTGCGTTCCATCCGTCTTCAGCGCAGACATGGTAGGATCTGGGCACGAGGAGCACGGCTGACGCCCCCCACACAGCATCCCGCCCGGTCCGAGCGCAGCTAAATGTCATTTCATTTCCCTAATACACCCCAGGGGGCCGGGAGGGGGCGACGCAGACGGCTATCGGTCCCTGCTCCCCCATTCTTTCAAACACACCTCAGGGAGTGCTTCGACCCCTGTACGTATCAGCCTGCATTCAACTTGCCAAAAAATGTGTGTTTGCTAATGGCTTCTTAATTCCGTCTAAAACGAGAGAGGGGGGGAGAAACGACGCCATCCGTCTTGTATTGGTTTGAAATTGTCTCTGACACCCGATCGATCTTCTTCCGCCGCATTAACTCCCTGGATTGGGCCCAACACTGGCTGCCGTTCCATCTTCGCTCCCTCCTGGTGCACGCGCAGCCACGGCTGTCGGAGCCTGGCTCCCGGCCCACCGAACCCCCTTTGTCTTGGAGAGCCCTGTTCCGTGGAGAGGCCCCAGCTCTCACCCTCTCGGACGAGAAGTGTGGGGGACAGAGGTCTTCCAAAGTCCTGAACCTCCACGGAAGAAAAGGCCGGTGGGGGATGAGGGGGCACTAAAGCCACCCGGCTCTCCCAAAATTGAAAAAAATAGCATGAGAACCGGAGAGTCAAATGAACTATTCTGTAACTACATTTGTCGCTCTTGAATGGATGTTTGGATGAATGAGGCATTGTATGTTGATAGAGCGCCCCAAAAAAACTATTAGAGGGCAGTAATGATGCTTTACATTTTAGGGACCTCAACCAGAGTACTGTATCATTTGGGGCGCCTCATCAGGAGCATAGTGCCCTATTCTAATCCCCTCACCCTGAGCACCATACCAACTCGTAGAGGCCTCAACTGGGGTATTTCCCATTCCAGACCCCTCACCCGGAGAACTGCGTCCAGTTTTAGAGGCCTCGTCTAGAATACAGTATCCTTTTCTAGAGGCCGCGTATATAGTCACTGGCATAATGTAAAATGATGAGGCAACCTTTCAGAATGTGAAGAGGGGCTCGAGTCTCCCATACCTCGCAGATGTTTATTGGCCCTGGGCAGAATGGGGCCCCTGAAGGGTTTGGGGCCCCCTGTGCCAATGGCTGCAGGGGTTTGTTTTATGCCTCTGTATATAGTATCTTGTTCTGGAGGCCACACATGGAGTATTGTGGCTATCTTTGGGAGCACCATATGCTGAATTGGGCCTAGTTTAGGAAGCCTTGTGTGCATTCCTGTGTCTATTATTGAAAACATGCCGTGTCAGTATTTGAAGTATTGTGTCTACCTCTTGAGATCCCATCAGGAGTACCTGATCCTGTTCTGAAGCACACATCCAAGGTATGAGTCTACCTCTTGAGGCACATCTGGAGTATTGAATCCCTTTCTGGGGATCTCCTCTGGTGTTCTATGTCTTGTTAAGGATCCTTAAGTGGAGTATTATTTTCTGTTCTGGATGCCTCAACTGGAGTATTATTTATTGTTCTACCATGTCCTGACCTGTTCTGGAGACTTCATATGGAGTATTGTGTCATTTTCCAAATGCATCACCTCGAGCATTGTGTAATATTATGAAGGCATCATCTAGAGCACTGAGTCTATCTTTGGGCCTCATTAGTAAAATTTCATCCAGTTCTGAAGGCCTTCATTTGGATTACTAGGCCACATCTGCTGCACTGTGTACAGTGCTGAAGACCTCATGTATAGCATTGTTTCTAGTCCTGGGTTCCACATATCGAGTGCAGAATTCAGTTCTTGAGGCCACAAATTGTGTCCTCTTCTGGAGTTCACACGTGGACTACTATGTGCAGATTTGGAGTCGGCACCAGGGGTACAATGCCTGACTCAGAGTCCTGAGTACTATGTCCCCTTTCTGACTCCTTACATTTTCTTTTTTTTCCCCTCTTATTGTGGCAACATCTAGGGCCATGTGTCAACTTGTAATGGTTATCACGAGGACTATTGTATGCACTTCTATGGGCATAAATTGAATATCTCATCTCGTTCTAGAGGTCTCCTTTAGAGAGCTGCATTCATTTCTCAATGTCATATCTAAAGTATGTGCCCAATAAAAGGGTCATGTGTGAAGTATTTTTTCTACGTCTGGAGCCTCATCTGAATTATTGTGTCCACAATGGAGACCAAATGTGATATATAGGTTCCAGAGGGGCATATAAAAGCAGGAGTATCTGTCCCAGGCAAAAAATAAGAACAGGGCAAGAGATTGTCTGCCTTTATGTACCCAGGACCTGGAACAACATCCCCATATCCCTAGGAACACTGCAACCCTGCTCCAATTTAGGAAAGAGTTGAAAACACAGGTATACTGCCTCACAACGGAAGCCAGCTCCACCTATAATCACATATTGCCTTTGACCCTGTACTGTGCTACACTGCGTTTGGGCTAGGTTGGCACTACACAAATACATACATACATACATACATAAAGATGATGCAAAGCAGAACTACCAAGATTAGATCTGCTTCCAACTACTAAGTGTGGAAGCAAAGGCTAAAATCTGAGAAGTCTGGAAGAGAGGAAGGGTAAGAGACATGAGTGAGAGATTCAAATACCATAGGTGTAGACAAGTAACAGAGGAGAGACAGGAGAAAAGAGAGAGGGCCAGATGTAGGAAAGAAGCAAATTGCGACTTGCAATTTGCGAGTCCGTGCCACTCGCAAATTGCAAGTCGCAATTTGCTATGCAGAAAGGTGTCTCAGACACCTTCTGCAACTCGCAATGGGGTCGCAAAGACCCACCTCCTTAATATTAATGAGGTGGGTCGCAATTTGCGACCCCATTGCGAGTATGGGCACTCACGGGGATGGTGGCCTGCTGGAATCAGCAGACCACCATGTCCGTGACTGCTTTTTAATAAAGCAGTTTTTTTTTTCCATCTGCAGCCCGTTTTCCTTTAGTTTCGGTTTTTTTCCAGTCACAAAGGGGAAGGGGTCTGGGTTACCATCCACTTCAAGTGGATGGTAACTGCGATTTTGCGGTCGCAAATGAAATTGAATAGCATTGCGAGTCACAAATAGGAAGGGAACACCCCTTCCTATTTGCGAGTCGGAAATGCATTTTGCGAGTCGGATCCGACTCGCAAAATGCATTTCTGCATAGCAGAGGGGCTTTTGCGCCTCGCAAACGGCGTTTTTCGCCGTTTGCGACTCGCAAACCCTTTGCTACACCTGGCCCAGAGTTATTTAAATAGCACCTGAGTGTGTAAAGAGCAGAGGGGCAAGGGGAATATGAGAGAAATATGTAACTGCCACATGCTTATGCAAAAACAGAGAAGGGGTGGAGGGGTAAGGGAGAGACATTTAAGCACCAATCACCTGTATAAAAGTAGAGTGGGGAGGAGGGGTGAGAGAGACATTTAAAACCCAGAGGGGTCAACAGCAGAAGAAGGAGGAGTAGAATTAAGAGACATTTAAATATCACCAGGGTGGGTGAACAAACAGCAGTGAAGAAATATAAGTGATATTTAAATATCAAAGGGTTATAGAAACAGCAGATGAGATGGGAATGGGAAATATTAGAGATGTGTATAATATACCACAAGATTCAATAAAAAGCAGAGGAAGGGACTTACATGAGAGAACCTCTAATACAGGAGTACATAAACAGCAGATAAAGGAATGGGTGATATGAAACATCTAAATATTCCAAGCATATAAATACAACAGAGGAGTGAGAGAGGAAAGGTGAAAGATTTAAATACCACATTGGTATACTTACAACAGAGGGAGATGGAGGTATGAGACGGATGGTTGTATACCCCAGAGTATGCCACTACTTTTGTGGACTCCCACTGAATCATTATTGGAATCCAGGAACCCTTCCACTGGGTCATTACTGGAAGCTGGGTACCCCTGCCTAAGCATTTTCGATGATTTGAACCACAAAACCATGGGACATAAGAACAGCACAGGAGGGAGATCGAGATGTGATCGAGAAATGTAAACACTTTGGAGCATAAATGCAGAAGAGAGGGAAAGCGGATAGAGGCCGTATACAGCAGAGAAAGGAGAGGGGAGGTACCAGATGTTGAAATACCCCAAGGGTGTACTAACAACAAAGGAGGGAGATATGAGAGAGATAGAGAGATATGAGAGAGAGATTTGAATATCAGCGGCGCATAAATGTGGCAACTGAGGGAAATGGAGAAAGTGAGAGATTTAAATACTTCACAGTATAACTGCAGCAGAGAAAATTAATACTTCCTGATGTGGCTACAGAAGAGAAATCAAAGAAGGGGGATGACAGAGGGATACGGGATTTAAATACAGAAGATGAGCGAGACAGGAGAGATATATGCCATTTACATACCCTGGGCGATTTATAAAGCAGAGAAGGGAGGGAAGGCATATGAGAGCTTTATATGTCCCAGGAGTAGAACTACAGCATATAAGGGAGGGAAAAAATGTGTGAGACTTAGATGCCCCAGGGGCTTACATGTCGAGGGGAGGGATGAAATATTAGAGATTTAGATACTCCAGGGGTAACTATACAGAGAGAAGGGGGGGGAAGAGAAACAACGTCTTTAGATACCCCAGGGACATACATACAGGAGAGAAAGGAGGGAGGGGATAGTATAGCTTTAGATATCTCAGAGGCAGTTGCGGCTGCTGCCAGGAAGAGGTGGGGGGGGGGGGGGTCAGCGTTCAGAGCAGGAGGGTGCGGGGCAGTTAAAAAAAATAGACTTACCTGCCCCTCTGTGATCCGCCACTCCCACCAGCCACCTCGTCTTGTGTGCTTTCCTCTCCAACCAATCACGACGCTTCTCCCATGCTGTTACACAGAATGAAAGAAGTGCCGCGATTGGCCTTAGCGGGCAGAAATGTTGCTCAACGAGGGAGTGGGGGCACTGTGCTTGGTCTCCACCCAGCTGTAAAATACAGCCAGGTGGAGACGGCCGCCAAACTGACATGCGCACTTAGAAGTGCACATACTACTCCTCCACTTGACGTAGAGGAAGTTGGCCCTGCCCGCCTACAAAGGCGGAAAAATGAAGGGATAATAAAATACTTTTACTGTCCCTTTATTTTTCTGCTTTTCATCATTGGGGTGACGCTCCTCCGCCACAGCGAAGGGCCCACCCCTGTATGCGTACAGCAGGGAGGAAGGGGGTAAGGAAGATTTAGCTACCCTAGTAATATACATACAACAGAGAAACGAGAGGGGAAATGTGAGATTTTTAAAAAATATATATCTGGAGAGTACTAATTGAGGAGGCATGCATTTACATGTCCGAAGGCCACGAGTCTAGTGGCGGACTGCGTGTATTCTATCGGAGGTGTTACTAGAAGCAGCAGTATTGAGGTGGCCATAGACGTCAGTTCATACGAGGGGTAGCGGAAGTGACATCACACACCCTTTGACTTTCACTTTTACTCACACACAAGCTTGCACATACACATACATTTACACTTACACACACTCTCTCATGTAAACACCCCCCCCCCCCAAGCACGCACACAATATACATTTAAAACTATTTTATTAACTACCCCCGCTGCCAGGGAAGGTATGATTTCAGCTAATTGTACTTCATTTTTTATTAATCTCATAGTGAATAATGTAATATTATTCACTATTGGTGAAATAAAAACATTGCCAGAAAACAGAGTGGAGCCCCAACCGCCCATAAGGACGAGCTGCCACTGTGACCCTTGCACTGATTGTGCTAATTCTGAGGCCAGGGGTCGCACAGGCAGTACCAGGAGTAATAATATAGCGCATGCCAGGTGTCGCAGCTGCGATCTCTAAATGACATCCACGGAGGTGTCAGATTAGGGGCACCCCAAGGACGTTCTTTTCACCGAAAGGGTGGTAAATGCATGAACCCTCCTCCCAGCAGGAGAGGTGGGAGGGGATGTATGCCTCAGAACGACAAAAACTCCGGGTGTGAGACAAAAGACGGGGGTGGATGCTTCGGAAGGGCTACCTACGGTACCGCAGGAGGCATGTGCCCGGACACACTAGATTGGTTTTATCCGATTTTATTCAACATCGGTGTATTTGCAGGGCCAAAGCGAGTACTAGAGGGCTTCAGGGAGCTTGAAGAGGACCACAAGCGCCTTTCCTAGACTCCAGGACCGCTCTCCATGCTGCCATCCAAGAGACATGAGCTGTGTGGGTGTAGAAGATATCAGATGGGACCCCTCCCCCTTCACTCTCTACAGTAATGCATGAGGGCACCATGGCAGGGCCGCAATTGCTGCACCACCCAGGGGCAGCGCCTCGCGCTTTATGGTAGGGCAGCAGCTGGCAGTTAATAGACTGTCCCCCGGCAGCAGGTTGGCGCTCCCCGGGGGACGGCTCGATGCCAAAAACGCAAGACACTTTCTCTTATGTGGAAAGCTGCACTGCGGTGCTGAGCTTCGGGGGGCACCGCCTGCACCCCATCCCCATTAGAGGGAGGGAATGATGTGCAGAGAGCCCTCAAGCCCGTTCGATCCCTGAGTGTTATGAGTGGGGCACTCAAGGCACGCATACACATTTAAAGAAGGGCGTCCATGCCCATCTCAGGCTGGGACTGCCCAAGTCACGGCCCTAAGGATACCCAGCCTTCATGATGAAGTTTATTTTCTTTTTTTTTTGGCAGGTCTTATAGCGCGAACTAGGCCAGAGTACAACAGAGCGCTTTACAACAGAAACAGACTGCGTTATATATGTTGTCCTTTTTGGGCACAGACTAAGGCCCAGATTTAAGAGGGCCTAGTGCCTCCTTGCGCCACATTAGCATATTTTTTTAATGCTAATGTGGCCCAACGAGGCCAACATCGCCACGCCAGATTTACAAAGAGGAGCAATGCATGCATTGCGCCACTTTTTAACCCTTTGCGCCACGTTATGCCTGCGTGAGGCAAAATGTATGCTGTGGGGGGGTTTACCCCATTAGTGGGGTGGAAAAAATGGAGCAAAGAAATCTAAAAGATTTCTTCGTGCCATTTTTTGCAGCATTTTAACGCCTGCACAGGAGGCACACCATTATTTATATTTGGCCTTTTTGTGCTTTGGAGGATTAGTGTCAAAAACTCTTGACACTAATCCTGCAAAGTGCCAAACTAGCTGGAAAAGTTTGAGGCTAGTTCCCTAACTACCGCCATGGTGTGCCGTATCTTAAATATGGTGCACACATGGTGGTGATAGGGGGGAGCTAAGGGGTACAAAAAAAGTGGCTCTGCATTGGATTCAGCTCCACTTTTCTTAAATTCGGCCCTAAGAATGTTAGGATGAGGAACCGAGGATGGGATTCGAACCCGGTTCTCCATGTTCCCAGGTCGGCAGCTCTAGCCAATTGGACACATCTCTAGCCCTGTCAGTGTATCATGCCCTCTGGGAAAGCGAGTGCTGCAGGAGATGGTCATGTCTGTGTGAAGCAGGAAGTACTACAAGGGAGAGTCCATGTCTGTCTAAGGCAGTGGGTGTTGTGAGAGAGTGGGCACCCAAGGCATCCCATGCCCATCTGAGGCAGGGAAAGATGTGCGGGGGTACCCATGACTATCTGAGGCAGGGAGTGCTGTGGAAGGGGCACTGAGGGCCCACTATGCCCATATGAGGTAAGGGGCACCAGAGGGTAGTCCTCGGCTTGATCCTACGCTGTCCGAGGCATGGAGTTGTACAGAAGTGATAGAGTCTACCCCTGCCTCTCCTTCTACACCCCGACCTAGCATCTCCGCTCTGCTGACCTTGCAACCGTCCCACGCGTCCACAGAACTACAACCGCGGTAGATCATTCTCGTACCTCACCGCCAAAACGTGGAACACTCTTCCCACCCACCTGCGCCGGACCAAAGACCTCCTTACCTTCAGGAAACTTCTCAAGACCTGGTTGTTCAAGCAGTAGCAGCAGCTCTCCCCGCCTCCTTTCTCACTCCTCCTCAGCACCTTGAGACCCTCACGGGTAAGTAGTGTGCTTTACAAATTCCTGATTGATTGATTGATTGCCTCCTGCCCTTCCGAGGCAGTGAGTGTGGCAGAATATACAAAAATGTTAACTGTTGGCAGTGGAAATGTGTCCTGCATGGCTCCAGAAAGCATGCATCCTTGCCCTGTGTTAAACTGCTAGTAAAGTCATGGTATTTTCCTGCAGGTTTTGAATTTTCAGCTTAGTGGACACACAAAACTTCTGTGCTCATAATGGTCTCCAATATAAATGTAATAAGCTAAGTTATAGCTGTAAAATTCGGCGGGATATCCAAAGTGCACTTCTTCTTTTGGGAGTGACTAATGACCTCTACCCGGGGTGAGACAGTCTGGCAATGGTGGCATCATTCATTCTAATGAAAGAGACAGGCGCTTTCTGTCAGTTGCTTTCAGGGGAGAGGTGTCCACTGGTCTCTCGTGTAAAAAAGGTAGGCGAGCCTCCCACATCCAGGACATACCCATGGGCATAACTTCAGGGGGGTGCTTGGGGTGCTAGAACCCTCCGCAACAAATGTATTTTGTGATAAAAATTGAGTATATGTGCTTTCACTCGGGTATGTTGAGGGGGCTGTCGGATTACACCAGGAATTTTTTACACATGCAGACAAAAACGCGCGCACTCTTTCCCTCTCTCTGGAAATACTTAAAAAATGTTGGATATTTCACAAAATAATGGTTTTTTTTTTCCTCATTTAGGCCCATATTTATACTTTTTTTAGCACTGCATTTTCGCCGCTTTTTGATGCACAAACGGCGCAAACTTGCAAAATACTATTGTATTTTTCAAGTTTGCGCCGCTTTTGCATCAAAAAATGACGCAAATGCGGCACTAAAAAAGTATAAATATAGGCCTTAGTGCCTCTATCCGCATTCCTCTCCCTTTCTGCTGCCCCTTAAGCCCCTCTTGCGCACCCTGCTTGTCTTATAATGTATTTTAACATTCCGTGCCAGCGTGATTGTTGGGAAATCTGAAGTGCATCTCTCACTCATAAGGATCAAGCTACGCCCCTGGTCTTCCCACCATCTGTGACAAGGGACAAGGTTACAGAGTGCATATGTGAAGTAGAGTGATCGTGGAGTGTGTCGTGCCTCTACTCTATGGACTCTAGAATTCATCTTGCAGTTCATTTGTGTGGATGACTACACAAACTAGAAGGCTTGGGTATGGCTGCCCAGGTCCTAAGTTTCCTCTGCTTTCCCCAAAGATGTTTGATGTTGCTTGGGGTTGGTGGCAGATGGGAAGAGGTTGTATGGCTTCTCCTTCGTTGTGTGAGATCCTCCCCTGCAACCTACTCGCTTCCCCGTCCTCGAAGTGTCAGAATACAATAGTTAGGGGGGCAGGGTGCCTCCACCTCCTTTTCTTGCTGAATTTGAGTGACAAAAGCTGAAATAGTGCTGTGCTAGTATGCAAAATACAGGAATTGTGTGGAACCAGCTTGGTGAAAGCTTCTCTGGGAGTCAGACGTCAGAGACATTATATGGCATGGGCAAACTAAGCACTCGGTCAGGGCCCTCGCCTTCCAAGGACTCCACCAGGAAAGTGATCTTTCTCTCCCTTTATCTCGCCACCAAATAATCCTTTATGTCAACGACTCTCCCTCTCTATGCCTACCTGAACCTCTCAATCATTCTCTCGACCCAGTGCCAGTCTAAAGATTTTTGGGAGACCGGGCAAGACATATTTTAGCTCTTCTTGTGTGACGTCATTTCTGAAAGTTTAAATATAATTCAGTATTTCTGTGCATCATGTCAGCTTGAAATAGCAGAAAATGTGTAGGAAAACACCCCTAGATCGCCATGACCATGCACTGATGGTGCAGAGGGCATGGAGAACATAACTAGAAGGGACCTGAAGTGTTGGACTGTTATTGCTCCAAGGTCAGGAGTCTAATGTGGTCCTTTTATGACCCGTGTTCCATGGAATGTACTGCAGGGGTTTGAAAGGACAGCTAAAGAGGTATAAATGTATGACTGCCGCTCCTGTGCATCCCCGTTTAAATACCTTCTATAAAGTTTTCTTAGAACATCCAGTAAGTGCGAGCATCATTGCAGGAGTAATGAGCTAAAGGCTACACTCCATAGAGGACCTGGCCTAGACCCTGCGAACAGCAATGCGTCAGTGAAGCAGTGTCCCACGCTTTCCGCAGCAGAGCACACACGGGCTGGATGTGGAAACTCGTGGATCGTGAGACTAGTAGAGAATGATATCCATCGGTATGGAACTTGTAAATGTACATGTGCGGTAAATCCTGAGGCCAGCTGCCATGGTGCTGAGGCTGCGCCAGTAACTGGAGCACAGCAGGCAGTTGGGATTGCAAAGGAGAACCAGTGCGTGAAACCCTGTGCAAGAAGTACAAAGCAGCATCCTACCTGCCGATGTGTGAGAGAACCACCGCACGAGGTGAGAACAAACCAGTGCTTCATTTGTAAATAAAAAGTGCCGGTGCCCAAAGCTCTCCTCTGAAACAGGCGGCTGATGCAATTAAATGTGCGAGCACGGAATACTGAGGCAGCGTAACCCTGAAGCGATCTCGGGCCTCCTTAATCAATTTACAGCCACTTCCAGCCCCGTCAGCACAGCCTCGCAGCTTTCTGCTTTCTCCCTTTGTTACACATTTTTTTTTCTCTTTCCCCGCCCTTCCCATATCTGTCTTTTGCACGTAGTAAATGCTTAAGGCAGAAAAATAAGTGCCGACCCTAAAAAATACGTGCCCGTGCTCTGCACCGGAAATCACCGGCTCAAATTAAGTACAATCACCATACCTTCTGGCATGGGAACATGTGGAATGCCGCAAACGGGGCCTGCCTTTGCTTAGATGGTGCCACAAGCAAAATCAACTTTGGCGCCCTCTGCTCTTCTCTCTCCCCAAGGTTTTCTTTTGAACTTTTACTACTGGATATCTACCAGGAGTTGATAACAGGTTCATTGCTTAGTTTGTAAATAAATAAATAGGTGCAATTGAATTTTTTTTTCTAAAAAGGTTGATACCCCCTTTCTCCCCTGATGTGGTCAACTAGCATCATGGCACTGTCCTCTGTCTTCATTGGTAGCACCATGCCCTCTTGGAACCTATAATAGCTGGTGAACTTACTACATAGGTTCTGATGGGGGGTTCACCATGGAAAAAAATATAGACCCAGAAGGTGAATTTTACTGCACAATTATCAGATAAATTCAAAGGTCTGCAGGGTCACTAAAGACATATTCTAGTATGTTTGTGATGTTTCTATGCAAAACATTATACTCCATAAGGTTATTGGTGCTCACCCTCCCAATGTCACATGTCCTATTGCTTATAAAAATGTATAGATTTTCTTTCTTCACTTGTCTTTTCAACATGCTCCTTTCAATTAGATTCTGAGAATGTACTTTAAAGTGGAAGATGGATTTTGTCCAATCTCTTGCTGTAGACAGGATCCTTCAACAGTTAGTCTCGAAACCTATAGGTGCCCCTTTCTAAATTATTACATTAGATGAGTTTCTAATAATCTGCAAATCAGCTAGCCCTGCACATTTCACAAAATGTTCAGACTTTCCAAAGATTAGATTGGAAAATATCACAGTAACATAAACGTCTGTGTTTGATCCGTGTGAAAGAGGGGCATTCACTTGTATAAACCTGTGTTAAAACCACAGCCACTGTAATTATGTGGCAGGGTTGGAGCAGATTATGCAACAGAGTTAACTAAATTATGTTGCAATGAAAGCCAAATTATGCTGTGTAATCCGGCACATTTTGTGATAGCATTACTTCACTAATTTATTTTGACATGTTAACACTGCCTAGGCAAACGTGTCACTGCATTAGTGATAGTTCAGCACCCAAATACAACAATACGCAACTTAGATGTGACCAGGCAACCTTTTGAAAGGGCCTTCCATTGCATGGAAACACATCGTCGCACTTATAGTAACTTTTTTCTCCTTCTTAGTTACACATTTTTTTTTGCAAAAACTTGCAGATTATGCAGCAGGTGATGCAAATCTATACTTATGTGGAAACACAGAGCCCGCATAATTCCAGTGACCCCGACTAAAACGTAAAACCAGCATGTTACATAGCTCACTAAATTGAGTACTACAGCTTCGACCCACAGCATGGACAAGACATCCGTTTGTCTGTCTGGGGGTGATAAGGTGCATACCAAACAGTGGGGGATCTCTCCCTCCCTGTCGCGCTCTATCTCAGACAAAAATAACAATTTAAATTGCAGACCTTGCTGTAATATTTTATGGGCATTTAGAACAACAGTCCTCTACAGATTTCAGCAACTTTTTCAAAATAATTATATTTTCTGCTTCAACAGGACAGAGGGCGGGTTCCAATTGCCTGCAATGCTGAAGCAAATGCAATACAAAATAAGCAGTTGCCATGCAACAGGTCTTGCATTTACTTGAGTTGGAGATATTGGCATTGTAAATTTATAACTGGACTTCATTTGAAACATTAATTGGTCAATCCTGCTGAGTATTTTGGTCCTTTCTGACACATAATTCCAGTAGCCCTACTTATAACTAAAGAACTAGTAGGCCTACTGGAATATTTTTCAAACCAGGCCCTTGAAACACAAACTACTCCCAGGTGCAAAACAAAAGTTTCAGCCTCAAGAGAGCTTACAAATACACTGAATGGTGCGATAGGTTATTATTTTGGGGTCCCCACTAACCTAGTGTGGGGAACCAGAGATTATCTAGACAGAATGAACACGTTTTGAAGATGGTCCCATTGTTCTAGGACCACCACATACTGAGTTATGGGCAAAAATGTTTTGTAATGTTTTGCCCTGCAAAGCATTATGGAGCGAGTTTCCGAGTGCTGCAAATATTATAGTATGTTGACTGTAATGCTCAGAACAGCCCCTAGAGAACACCACAATAAAAATAGCAGGTCATAACCACATGAATAACAGAAAATAGGGCATAGTGCATTACACACGTTCATGGCTTGCTGGCCTACTGCAATGATATTACAACTAAAGCCCTCAAAACACAAACTATTCTCAGCTATAAAACAAAAGTTCAAGCCGCAAGAGATAGGGACCCAGAGATGATGTAGACAGAAAGAGCATGTTGTTGTGAACGTTTTGATGGTGGTCCCATTGTCCTAGAACCACCACAAGCTGAGTTATGGGCAAACATGTTTTGCAAAAGAATGCTTGCAAAGCTTTATGGAGCGAGTTTCCAAGTGCTGCAAATATTGTTGCGTGTTGACTGTAATGCTCAGGACAACCCCTAGAGAATGCCATAATAAAAATAACATTTATAAGAAACATGGGGCCAGATGTACGAAAAAACCAAATTGCGAGTTGCAATTTGCGAGTCCTTCCGACTCGCAAATTGCAACTCGCAATTTGGTATGCAGTACGGTGTCTCAGACACCGACTGCAACTCGCTATGGGGTCGCAATGACCCACCTCATGAATATTCATGAGGTGGGTCGCAAATTGCGGCCCCATAGCGAGTATAGGCACTCGCTAACATGGAGGCCTGCTGTAGTCAGCAGGCCTCCATGTTAGCGACCTGCTTTTAAATAAAGCAGTTTTTTTTTTTTTTTAAATGTAGCCCGTTTTCCCTAAGGGAAAACGAGCTGCATTTCAAAAAATCCGAAACCTTTTGTTTCGTTTTTTTCAGGGCAGGGAGTGGGGCACTCCCTGCCCTGAAAAAATGTTTTGGGGTCCATTCACAAAGGGGAAGGGGTCCCATGGGGACCCCTTCCCGTTTGCGAATGGGTTACCATCCACTTCAAGTGGATGGTAACTGCGACTCCATTTGCGACCGCATACGCGGTCACAAATGGAATTGCATACCATTGCGAATCGCAAATAGGAAGGGAACACCCCTTCCTATTTGCGATTCGGAAATGCATTTTGCGAGTCGGATCCGACTCGCAAAATGCATTTCAACATAGCAAAGTGGCTTTTGCGAGTCGCAAACGGCGTTTTTCGCCGTTTGCGACTTGCAAAACCCTTGCTACATCTGGCCCATGATCATGTTATCATATAGCTAGCTCCTAGAGAGCATAACCACATGAAAACAGAACAGCAGAAAATAATACAATGCAAGCATATAACTAACCCTGAGAGGACATAGTACATTACACATTTCCAAAGCTGGCAGACCTGCTGCAACAATTACACAAGCAAGACCAATAAACATTAGAGTGCTTAAAAAGACAATGAGTGGTGGGAGGGGTTATTATTTTGGGGTTCCCACTAACATAGTGTGGAGACCCAGAGATGATGTAAACAGATAGAGCATGTGGTCGCAAATGTTTTGGTGGTGGTCCCATTTGTCATAGGACCACCACAGGCTCAGTTATGGGAAAAATGTTTTGTAAAAGAATGGTTGCAAATCATTATGGGGCCAGTTTCCCAAATGCAGTGAAAATTGTAGTATCAGCTCTCCTGCTGTGTCAGGAGAGCTGCTTTGAGGATTTCTGTGTTTTTTATGTAAAGCATTTATCAGTTACAAGTGTTTTTGTGAAAGCTATGGAGTGTGAAGGGGACAGCCAAAAGAAATTACTCTGATTAGATAACATTGTAAACAATGTGGCCAGTGCTTCAATACCACCGATGGAGTTTGCGCTGCTGTTCTGCGCTGTGAGCGACATGGCCGCCATGGAGCAGGAAGGGGAGAGACAAAAATTAAAAAATAGTTTACCCACGCTGAAGTATATCGGCAATCGTGCAATAATCCATGTAAGAGGGTCAGTCTGCAAGGCAGTAACAAAAAGGCCCCAAGGCGGGACAAACGTAAAGCATTTACCAATGACATCAAGGGATTTTTGAAAGGCAAGCCCACAAACGAGTAAAAGTGATGGCCTTGAGATGGGCGTGGTTAAAAGCCCACAGATACTTACAACAGGTCAAAAAGCACTGGCACACGTCCTAAAAATAAAGTAGGTGGGCATGTAAGTGATGACTCAGGCTAAAAAGTGTAATACTTTGTACATGAATCACAGTGTTCAGTGGGTGTTGTACACAGTGCACACTTTTGATTTTCAAGGATACATGATACGTGTGGCAGGGAACAGGATTGAGGCAGTGCGGACTGGGTCACTACATATTTGCATTATTTTGTTTGATGGTGAGAATGCCAGCGCTCTCCCACTGATTTCCTACCTCCTCGCCATCAACAATGCCCTTTGCGCTCTTGTAAACAGGAAGAACAATGCAGCGGAGGCCAGTCACTGCAGAATCGGAGCAAGTCAGGGTTCTCTGATTTTCCATAAGGTTGGGCACAAAGGGAAGCTTTGCACCAGGCAGCTCTTTAACGCCTCTTTAGTGGGTATGGCATAGTAGGCGCTATTTAAATGCAATTTTCTGGTTTGCAGTTCTGGTCAACAAGGGGCTTGTGAGTGATGACTCTCAATGGTAAGTTACGAGCCATTGACCTTCTCTGTCACGTCCTCCTTGTTGCTGCTGCTGATATTAGTAGGGGAAGGTTTGTATTCACAGGTTAGGTTCCCTCCTCACTCTCCCCGGCTCCTGGATCGCCTATTAAGATGCTGAATTGAAATTAGAAGCCCACGGAGAAGGTGTGAGGGAGAAGTGGGCGGAAAAGATGGAGACCAAGCGAGGAGAACAAGGTAGTTTATTCACTGCCTCAAGAAAATGGAAAGGCACCGGCAATCTCGAAATAAAATTAATTATTAAGAGCAAGTTTTTAAACAATTTCAGTTAGTGCCTTTAAAATTAGGCGCCCTGGGCCTTGGCCCAGCTTGTCCATGCCTAAAGCCTGCCCTGGCCGCACAATGCACAGAACCACAACTGCTCACATGTTGAATCACAGCTCTTGACGGCTAAGTACGAATGGTAGGTAGGTTGCACCTGAGCTCACGCGAAGGAAATGAAGCATTTCACACAGGGCGCAGTCACTCAGTCATCTTATTTTAGATGAAAGACTGATAACAAATCTGTTCATGTTCTGTACATTAGTGGACTCATGAATTTATACACATTGACACACACACTTTAGAGCAGCATCACATCCAAAGTTCAGCAAGTAAGTTTAGTCTGTGAGTCACGGGAATACATATGCATCCCTGGGATCCCTATGCAGCAAAATTCCAGTGAATAACAACTATGAATGTAGGAAAAAAGTTTGGATAAGCAGTGGTTGTACATTATTTTTGCAGTCACCTAGCCAGCCTGATTTAGAGTGGAAAAAAGGAAAGAGGGTTTTGAAGCCTATAAGGAAGCTGTGACTGCAGCCTTACTAGTAAATAAAAAACTGGCTCCCCTAAAATACTGTCTTGAAGCCAAAGAGAGCTGATGCATCTTCCTTCTTCTTTGATGGTTGACGAGAAGGAGGAAGAAGACCTGGATGAGTCTGACATGAGAAACTAGGACTCAAACAACAAAAAAAGGAAAGAGGGTAGTAAAAAGGCATGTTTTTTAGGTATAAGGCAATTGCCTGGTGAATCCGTGGATGACTGTGTTGCTGCTTTAAGTGATTTAGTTGAAGCTAACTAATGGATATTCCTGATGAAATGTTACGTGAGCAGTTAGTGCAGAAAATCACTAGTAAAAGAAGGTTTTCATTAGGCAACAATTTCACATTAAGCAAGGTAGTGTAGATTACAAAAACAAGTTGAATCCATGTCTTAAGATATTAAACAAAGCAAAACAAACAGAAGGGATTGGGTTAATGTGCAGGAGATTAGATCTAAAGAACACAAGGCTCAAAGTAGAAGCTTGAGGGTGGAGTTCAAGGGTTGACATAATAAGGGAGGAGAAGTGACTGTGGGGGGATGTATGTGTTTCCAGTGTGGCATTAAAGGTCACATTGCTACTGATAATTTGTGTCTTGTGCTAACCAACCATGTTGGAGGTGACGACAAAGAGGACACAATGCCCGGTTGTGTAGGGGAGAATGCATGTTGTAGAAATATAAACTCTGAGGAGGTGGAGAAAGAAGATGAAGGAGAAAGGGAAGGTTAAGAGGATGAGTTCATTTTACAAGTATGTGGGGTGGAAGAGGATGATGTCTCTGTTTGTGACGTCAACATTAATTGGAAAACTGAAAAAGTTATGGCTGACTCAGGTGCACGCTATAGCATGACAGAAGAGGGCATGATATATGAGAGAATAAGGCTGTCTGATGTCAGATTGATGGCACACACAGGAAGAGAACTGAAGTGATGGGATAACACAATTGAATTCAAAGGACATGGCATTTGGCTCATGGTGCTTTTAACAATAAAGTCTGGGTGTCGTTTAGGAAGGCCCCAACAGTATCAACTACAAATAACACTTGATCCTAACTGTCCGGATCTGGTGCTAAGAATGAGCAGTGGAGCAGAAAAACCTGTGTTTAAGTTATGGAAGAAGAAGTATCCAGAGGTATTTAGGGAGAAGCTAGGTTTATTGAAAGGATTAAAACACAGAATCATTTTACATCAAGGAGCTGTGGCAAAGGGGCACAAAGGGAGGATAGTGTCATTAGCATTAAGATCAGAACTAAAGATTGAACTAAATAGATTTTGCAAGGAAGGCATCATAGAGTCTATTGAGGGCTTACAATTATTGGCCCTGGACATCCTGGCATGAAAGGCGGGAGGCAAATTGAGGGCATGTGTCGATCTAAGAGATCTTAACCAAAACATTTGGGTGACCGACAAGTGCACAATATTAACATGATGTTGTGAATTCTTGAGGAGGGGTGTAACCATTTTCAACATTGGATCCTTTCACTAGATTGCACAGAAGAAGAATTCCAAACTACTAGCCTTCTTTGTCATCTGAAGAAGTGGTATAGGGTTTTCTGCATGACATTTGGTCTTGCATCTTGATTTGCTGTTTTACAGAGGATAATGCACAAGCTATTGAGTAATATCAGCAACCTACTTTCAGGACATCTTGGTTTATAGGAAGAATTGAGAGGAGCACAATCACACATTAAAGAAAGTACTTGGTGTATTGAAAGAGTCCTGATGATAAAGGGAGGCAAGTATACGTTGGGTGCTGATGAGGTAGACAACTTTGAGATGGATAACTTGGGGCACCACACCAATTTCAAAGGAATAAAACCTAAAGAAAGTTTTAAAAAAGTAATAAGGGAGGTTCCGGATCCAGATAACAAGTAGCTAATCCGTTCATTTTAAGGATTTTAAGGAGTGCTACTCCATGTTTATAGCAATAGTAACAGGAAAATAGCAATTTGGAAGTTACATGAGAGCGGCTAGATGCATTTAGTATCAGCACTGTAAGGATGATTTTGAAAGGTTGAAAGTGGAGATGTGTGGGGCACTATGTGTGAAACGATTTGATGCAATGTTTCCAACAATTATAGTTACTGATACCAGCAACTAATGCGTTGGAGATGTGCTTATGCAATTAAAGGGTGGCATATATGTTGTAGTGGCTGATCCTTTGAGGTCGTTGAGAGAAGCTAAACACAACTACTCAGTGGTAGAAAAGGAAATCTTAACCTGTTATTGTGGTGTGTCATATATTAGCCAATATGTATAAGGAAGTTAATTTATGATCCACATTGATCATAAGCCACGGGTGTACTTGGTTTCCTAAAAGCATCAAAGAATGCCTTGTGAATGAGGAACTTCCTGCTGGATACAGTGGATTGCTGTGCTGCATCCCTCAGAGAAGAGCCGACCTTGTGGAGACATCAGCCATGCTGCTGTGTAGTTAAGAAGCTATATATATGGCTCGGTGCAGTCTTTGCTTTGAGGTAAGAGGCAAAGATGTTGCAGAGAGGGGTGCTGAAAGTGTGCTCATGCAGAAGGACACCCAGTAATAGAGGGGGCCCAGCTATGCAGGCAGGACAAAGACCTGTGATCAACACTGCAGGACCCCGGAGAAAGGTTAGCCTTCAGGGTGCCTTTCTAGTGAGCCCTCTGATCCTGCTCTCCCATTCGCCCGCGATAGCCCGAACAGGACCGTGAGAGATCTCTGCCCTCCTTCCTGGCCTGGAAGTTTCTGGAGGACTGGGTCCTCACAAATGACTTTCAGATTAGCCGAGTGCTTGCAGAGGCTTTTGAATTTAAAGCTTTGTTTTGTCGGAGTCTTGGACCCATATTTATACTTTTACGTAAATGGAACTCAAACTTAACTCCATATTTATATTTTGACGTGAGACATGTCTAGTGTCAAAATATAGGAGTTAACGTCAATTTTGGGATGCATGAACCCACCTTGCATCAATGAGATGCAAGGTGGGCATTTCCGCCCTAAAAATGAGCCCGTAGCGCCATATTTATCCCCCATGCAAAAATGGAGCACAGGTGGGAGGCGGGCCTAAATAATTGTGCTAAGCTTGCTTAGCACCATTATTTAACGCCTGGTTCTGACCAGGCGTTAAGGTACCTGTGGACACATTTCCATGGTTAAACACCATTGAATGGGACCACAGGTGCACTCCCCAAGCCCTAGGAACACCCCCACCAGAGGGACACCTAGGTAAGTATTGTTTTACAATTTTTTTTTTTTGCCATCGGGAGCCTAATTTGGGGGCCCCTGCATGGCAAAGGGTGCAATGGCCATGCCCAGGGGACACTTGTCTCCTGTGCTGGCCATTGAGGTGGTGGGCATTACTCCTGCTTTCCTAAGACAGGAGTCATGTTTTTGGTGGTTGTGCGCCAGGAAATCACTCTAGGCTGGTTGGAGGCTTTTTTTTTTGCCTCTAAGCAGGCTAGCGTCATTTTCTGACGCACAACCCCCTCCTTCCCTACCGCCACCCCCACCCAGCTAGCATTTTCTTTTAAGATGGTAGCCCAAGTTTAGTGCCAGCTTACACCATTCAATAAATACGGTGCCCGGCTGGCATTGTGAAATGACGCAAGCCGGCGCTAAACTTTTTGCCCAAAAACTGTGTTAGTGCAGTTTTGCAGCAAAAAGTAAAAATATGGGCCTTGGTGTGCCCGCAGCATCACTATGGCTCTGTGGGTGGCCTGCATGTAGAACAAATGGATAGTGTTTGGCAGGTTCTGTGGTATTAGCATATGCAGATGTGTCACTAGCACTGTTACACCATAGAGGTCTGCTCACTGTTTTACACCATGGTATACTGCTGTGAGACTTTTTCTAATAGGTAATGACAAGTGGGAGCCTCATAGAAGAGCCCATCTTCGTTCCTTATGGTACAGGAAGTCCAGTTGTTAGCACTCTTAAAATTCCACTGTTTGATTCTGGAAGCAATTGAAAACAAGGCCAATTCTTTGCATGAGAATATGAGTGCAATGACACCCCTATTAAAGCAATGCATAAAAATTACCCAATCAATTTCTTTTAATCTAAAGCGAGGTTACCACACCACAATACAGCCCAAATGGCGACTTTGTAGCACTAATCGTTCTGGATATATGACATAGTAGTATAGCAATCAAGGGGTATTCACACTAGATTGTGATTGTATGCAAAATCCTGCGTGTCCTGTTTAGGGAGTTCTTTCTGGTCCAGTACTCTAGTTTTCTTGAAAGTCCTGCATCTATGCATGACCCCCATCTAGTTCTGTTCAAAATCCCATATTACTTCTTTTGGGATGTATTTCAACTCTTTAATCTCCAAATCTGTTCATAGTCCTGCATCCCTTTATTGGAGAAGTCTTTCAACTCCAGAACCTCTCAGTTCTATTCAAAGTCCTAGTCCTCTCAGTTCTATTCAAAGTCTCTTCTTTAGGCTGATGTTTCAGCTCTAAAATCTACCAGTTGTCTTCGAAGTCCTACATCTCTTTTTATAGAGATCTATCAGCTTTGAGATCTCCCATTTCTGTACAAAGTCCTGCCCCACCTCTTTAAGCAGGTCTTGCACACCGGAACTTCTGAGTTCTGTCCAAAGTCTGGAATCTATTCTCCAGAGAGGCCTTTCAGCTCAGAAAGGTCTCGGTTTTGTTCAAAGTGCTGCATCTTTGTCTTTAGGAGCTCTTTCTGTTCCATAACTTCCAAATTCTGTACAAAGTCCTGCACCTCTTCTTAAGAGAGATAGTAGCACTAGAGAACCTCCTAGTTCTGTCCAAAGTCCGGCATGTATACACTATCCTACCAGAATGTGTCACTTGCTTTATTACAGGCAGGGCAGAGTGGCGGTTTCACGATCACACTGCAGTTTGACACTTACAGCGTTGCACCACTGTGTGGGACTTACTCTAAGATGCATTAGTGTGTCTTTCAGACTACTATACTCCTGAGCCATTTACACTATTACATCGATTTGGCCCTCATTACGAGGTCCTTGTTATCTACGAGGGAATATATCCAGCCAGATTTAATGATACTGGTTTATATTTACCAGTGAGATGACGAGGAGTGCTCAGATTACTTACCGGTAATCTTCATTACTCCGATTTGTCCTTCCTCGTCCCATTCCGAAGGAATGGAGTGAAGTGCCCTCTTCACTCCTCACGTCACTTTTATAAAGCTACTTCTTCCCTTTCTACGAAAAGGAAGAATGACAAGGAGCATATAGACCCTACTCTC
Organism: Pleurodeles waltl; assembly: GCF_031143425.1. NCBI lineage: Eukaryota > Metazoa > Chordata > Amphibia > Caudata > Salamandridae > Pleurodeles > Pleurodeles waltl. Next base: position 102,189,267 of record NC_090445.1, read on the forward strand.
CCCCGAATATCTGTATATCACCAAGCACCATAAACAGCTGAAGAAAGAACAGGGCGGGAGGAAAGGAGGGACGTACTGAATGGGATGAGGAAGGAAGAATCTGAGTAATCCGAGCACTATCTTCTCATTGTCCTTCCTTGTCCCATTCCGAACGAATGGAGGAGTGCCCAAGCAAGACCACTTTCAGTAGCCACACAAAAGAACCAAAAGGAACACAGTCAGTGCAGTGCAAAGTTTAATGAGGCACACAAAAAAACACAGACACCCAGGAACACTGCGGACTACAATCCGGTGACCTGAATAGTCCAAACACATGGAGCCGACTCAGGAGGAGGAAGCAGCCATGACCAAGACCTCGGAACCGAAGGACAATTCAGAACCTTCAGCAATGTATAACCTGTAATGGGTAATGACAGTGGAAGGAGAGGACCAGGTGGCAGCCTTACAAATATCCCAGAGGAGAACACCAGACCATTCAGCCCAGGAAGCAGCCATCCCACGAGTGGAATGGGCCTTGACCCCACCCGGAACCTCCCGGCCCAGGGCCTAGTATGCCGAAAAGATAACAGACTTAATCCAACGGACAGGGTGGAAGAAGAAGGCTGTCTGCCCTTCCGCACAAGCCCAAAGCTGACAAAAAGGTGGTCAGAGAGACGAAACTCGGAAGACCTAGATAAATAGATCTTCACTGCACGGACAACGTCCAAAAGGGACAAGGAAGGGTCAGAGATCAAAGCCTCTGGAGGCAGGACAGGGAGAACAATATCCTGCTCCTGATGAAAGGAAGAATTCACCTTAGGGTGGAATTTAGGATCCAAGGAAAGGACGACCCGGTCCTCAAAAACACGCAGGTACGAAGGGCGACAAATCAAGTTATTAAGTTCACCCAAAATGCCTGGTAGTATTAATGGCAACTAGAAAAAAAACATTTTAAAGTCAGGAACTTAAGGAAAAAAGACTCCCAAGGCTCATACAGTTAGGACTTTCAATGTGAAAGCACCACAGGAAAGTCCCAGGGGGGAAAAGGGCCCTGAAGGGGTGGACAAAGAAGGCTCAAACCCCAGAACAATTTAGAGGCTACGCTCGAAAAAGAAGATAAATCATCCCATGGAGCCCAAAAAGTTTTAATAGAGCACCACTGGAGTCTCAGAGTAGCCACAGAGACCCCTATCAAAACCTTCCTGAAGAAACTGAAAAATCGTAGGGGAAGGGGCAGAGACAGGAGACAAAGAGCGGGTCCCTCACCAAGCAGCAAAGGATCTCCAATGATGCGCATAAGCCTTGTTAGTGGACCCCCGTCAAGTGGGCTGGCGGAAACGGGAAACCTGCAAAGAAAGCCCCTGTTTCATAAGGCCCTCCCTCTGAACCTCCAGTCCATGAGACGCAAAGTTTGGCATTCAAGGTGGTAACAAAGAGATCCACTGTATGAACATCCCACCAACTGCAAATCTGGGAAAATACCAAAGGAGCCAGAACAAACTCCAGAGAGGATGGGAACACCCAACTCAGGAGATCTGCCTGATGATTCAACACTCCCCAAATGTGAACTGCATGCAACCCGAGGAGATGGAACTCTGCCCAGGACACTATGGCCCTCATTACAACCCTGGGGGTAAAGTCAGCTGACTGCCGTGCTGACGGCCGCCAACATACCGTGTCCGCGGCGGAAATCCGCTACGGGTATTATGACCCACAGTTAGAAATCCTCCACAATACAGACACCCACACAAGTCCGCCACACCAAAGGTCAGTGATAAACTGGCGGTACCAAAACCCACTCTGTTACGCCAACAGGAATACGCCCACACTATCACGATCCACGAATCAACACAGCAGTCATTCAACCGCAGTAAACCATTGTCAGTACACACCGGACAATTCAAAATACACACACCTGACACACATACACACACCAGACACACACACTCACGCCACTATAAAACACACACCCACATTACCCACAACCCCTTACAACGACATTTTTGGACGAAGCAGAGAGAGAGAAAAGCTAAGACAACACCAGCATCCAGAGGCACACAACAGTATCACCCATACACCATCCACACACAAAACACCACACACACCAACACATCACCCCACACATCACATCAACCATCACCTCACACATCACCCACACCACATCATGGCACCTCAAAGACACCCCAGGTTTTCTGAGGAGGAGCTCAGGGTCATGGTGGAGGAAATCATCCGGGTAGAGCCACAGCTATTTGGATCACAGGTGCAGCAGACGTCCATTGCTAGGAAGATGGAGCTATGGCGGAGAATTGTCGACAGGGTCAACGCAGTGCGACAGCATTTAAGAACACGGGATGACATCAGGAAGAGGTGGAACGACCTACGGGGGAAGGTACGTTCCGTGGTATCCGGTGGACCCCCACCTCCTCCCCCACAACTAACAACATGGGAGGAGCAAGTCTTGGCAATCATGCATCCTGAGGGCCTCGCAGGAGTACCAGGAGGACTGGACTCTGGTAAGTCATATCTCTACTATTATATCCCCCCACCCTACCTGCATGCCATCACAAACCCCAACCCCTACCCTCACATCCATCACCCCAACACCTCACATATACCCCACTATCACAACCCACACATCCCAATACCAAGCCCTGCATGTGACAACAGTGCATGGACACCCATCAGAGACCTGCATGGACACCCATCACCAAAGCATGTCCAACGGAGAGACTCACCCAGGGCACACAATCACCACTCACACAAGGGCCAAGGCGATATTGCAAGCACAGCAGTAGAGGGAAACATACCCATTGCACAAGATGGCAGACACAGATACAATAACAATGCTTTTACACCCCAACAGGACCCCTACACAACGTCACCGGACAACAGCAGCTCTGCACGCCTGGATCAAGATGACCAGCCCAGCACATCAGGGACCTCTGGACAGTCGGTTCCCCTGCCACAGTCCCAAATCACCACTGAACCTCCCCCCTCAGGAAACACCACCACAGCACCCACCCAGCGGGTCCATGCCACTGTCCCCAGGGCACATCAATCAGCAGTGTGTCCACCACTACAGGGACCCCAGGCAACCCCACTAACACAGGACGATCAGGGACCTGGGGTCAGTGGCAGTGGGCACACGGTTCAGGGGACAGAGGCACAGGATAACAGGGAAGCCGGGAGGACTGCTGTGCGACAGGGGAAGGACAGGTCCAGGGAACCCACTCTCCGCGAGGCACTCTCAAACATCATGGGAGCATACCACCATTCCCAGGAGACCATGGGCACGGTACTGGCCAAGTTGCAGGAGACCCAGCGGCTGCAGGAGGAACAGTACCTGGGGATCAGGGAGGACCTGAAGTCCATTAACACCACCCTGGTCACCATTGCAGGGGTGCTGGCAGACATGGCCAACACCATGAGGGAGACAGTGGCATACCACGCGGCCCCTGATACCAGCCCGAAAGATGAACAGCCTTCCATGTCCGCTGGCGCTAGTGGACAGGAGGTCCCGCCACAGGACCAACAGGCCACCAGCACCCCACCCCCTGGAGAAGGAGAACCACCCCACAAATGGTCCCTGCAATCCAGGCACAAGACAGAGAACATTGCCAAGACCCCCGCCAGGAAATAAGACTCTCCTGATTGTCACCCTTCTGTCCACCTTGAACTGCCATTGCTCCACTTCCTATGCCCCCTTGGACAATGCACCTGTGATACCAAGAGACTGGACTCTACCATGGATATTCCTCCACCATCACCCCAGCCCATTATACATCCCCCTCTACTTATTAACACTTACATAAACACCCTTGAATCACAAAACAATCAGTCTGTACTTTCACAAATGTATTATTACAACTTCTTCAACAAATATCAATGTAAATGTTCATTAGCACATACCAATGTATGACAGTTGTTGGGCAGCAGTAAACATAGCAGAAGGCAGAATGAGGTACCCAGATCTGTGAAAAGGAAAGCCAAAGTGAACTGTCAGGGTCCATACACAGAGGTTAAAAGGCTGACTTATACAATGTCCTACAGTAGTCAGATATGAGATGAGCAGTGCCAGTCTCTTACCTGTGTTTCACTGGAAGTACTGCATGATGATGTTGTTTCGGTTGTTTATATCTTCTTCTTCTGCCTCCTCTTCCTCACTGTCCACAGGCTCCACAGCTGCCATGAGACCAACATCAGGGCCATCCTCCTGCAGAAAAGGCACCTTGCGTCGCAAAGCCAGGTTGTGCAACATACAGCATGCCACGATGATCTGGCACACCTTCTTTGGTTAGTAGTATAAGGAGCCACCTGTTAGATGGAGGCACCAGAATCTGGCCTTCAGGAGGCCGAAAGTTCGCTCAATAATACGCCTAGTTCGCCATTGTGCCTCATTGTAGCGTTCCTCTGCCCTTGTCCTGGCATTTCTCACTGGGGTCAGTAGCCATGAGTGGCTGGGGTAACCAGAGTCACCTGCAAATGTCGATGGATATCTGTTAGACACACACCAACCCTTAGGGACTACCCCATACCCAGACATCTATTCATACTGTGTGGGGACCTTGGGCTTACCTATTAGCCACACCCGGTGCTAATCCTCTGGAGTTGGCCCATCACATAAGGGAGGCTGCTATTCCTCAAAATGTAAGCATCCTGCACAGAGCCAGGATACTTGGCATTCACATGAGAGATGTACTGGTCTGCCAAACACACCATCTGCACATTCATTGAATGGTAGCTTTTTCGATTTCTGTACACCTGTTCATTCCTGGTGAGGGGGACAAATGCCACATGTGTACCATCAATGGCACCAATGATGTTGGGGATATATCCCAGGGCATAGAAGTCAGCTTTCACTGTGGCCAAATCCTCCACCTGGGGGAAAACAATGTAGCTGCGCATGTGTTTCAGCAGGGCAGATAACACTCTGGTCAACACGTTAGAGAACATTGGCTGAGACATCCCTGATGCCATGGCCACTGTTGTTTGAAAGGAACCACTTGCCAGGAAATGGAGAACTGACAGGACCTGCACTAGAGGGGGATACCTGTGGGATGGTGGATAGCTGACATCAGGTCTGGCTCCAATTGGGCACACAGTTCTTGGATTGTGGCACGATCAAGTCTTTAGGTGATAATGATGTGTCTGTCTTCCATTGTCGACAGGTCCACCAGGGGTCTGTACACCGGAGGATGACGCCATCTCATCATCTGCCCCAGCGGATGTGCCCTATGGAGGAGAATGGTGAGCAGAGGGTCATGTACCACATAGGTTGCACAAGTGTTTTTGCAGTAATGTGAGTAAATCCGTGTGTGGCGTTGTCTGTCCGTATTTCTGCCCAAATGTGCTGTGATGCAGTTAGGTGCCCTGCCATGTGCCACCCTGAAATGGTAGCTGCCTGACCTCTAAGGAGGGACAAGGGGAAATGAGGTAACTGCGCTCGCGTTGTGCAGCGTCGCGGTAGGCGGTCAAAGACTGCTGCGCAATTCAGCATTGGTTATCATTGGGCCCTATGGGTTCCAGGAGCCAATGACGATGTATGCCGTCGGTGACGGTATGCACCGCCGCGGACATGACCGGCATTTTCTATCTGTTCACTCACTTGATAACTGACCTTCAACAGGAGAGGACCTACACTGCAAGCGCTGCTATGACCAGTGTCTGGAAGCGACAATGGCTTGAGTGTCTGGGGAAAGGGCCCCTGCCTTCAGTTCGGAGGAGTTGGAGAGACTAGTGGATAGGATGCTCCCCCAGTACACGCTACTGTACGGTCCTCCAGACAAACAGGTGAGTAAACTGTGAGCATGATGTGTGGGACATGGATGTATGGAATGGTGTGGATGGAAGATACATGTGGGGGGGGCTGAGGCCTGCATGTGAGAATGGTGAGTGTATGTGTGTCAGGGCATGGATGGGAAGTGGTGGGCAATGAGTATGACGAACCGGACAGGGGAGTAATTTTCTTTCATCCTTTACCTTTCCTCTAGGTCAGCGCCCATCAGAAGAAGGGTATTGGCGTGCCATCGCCAAGGAAGTGCGGACCCTGGGGGTCTATCATAGACAGAGCACCCACTGCCGCAAGAGATGGGAGGACCTGCGCCGCTGGAGCAAGAAGACGGCGGAGGCCCAGCTGGGGATCCGCCTCCCAACGTGGAAGGGGTGCTCGTCGCACCATGACCCCCCTGATGTTCCGGATCCTGGCGGTGGCAGATCTGGAGTTGGATGGGTGCTTGAGGGCATCACAGCAGCCACAAAGGGGTGGGTACAGTCTCATTCAGCTGAATCTGCACGCTTTACGAGGTGTCGGGGTGGGGGATGTGGGCTGTGGGTTCCCCTAGGCCAGGGCGAACTTGGTAGGGTAGGTCCCTTGTTAGGCAGGCTCTGTGGCACTCCAACCCCAATAGTGTTAGTGGCCATCTACAACTAGTCAGCCTCCTGTGGGTTCCAGGTGTGCAGCAAATGGGGTTAGGCATAGACCCCCATGGGCAGGTGTTTTTCCTACTAACTGCTAGTGCATGGCCTAGTGCATGGGGCTGCTCCCTGTGTGTTGTGTCCACCAACGGTAGTGGTGTTGCTGGCATTGACCATGTGTCTCCTCTGTCTTTACCCCCCTTTTTGTTTTGTCACCCTGTCCTTGTGTGCATTAGCATCATCTGCCGGAGGAGCAGAGGCACTGGAGATGGAGTGAGCTGCATCCCACATGGCCCAGGAGGGTGAATGTATGGAGTCTGAAGGCACCAGTGGGACAGAGGGCCAGGGGAGCTCCACGACGGGGACAGGAGGGGACACCAGCGACAGCGACTCCTCCCCTGATGGGAGCTCCCTTGCAGTGGCGGGCACCTCTGTGCCCACCGCAACAACAGGTACAGCTGCCACCACCCCCTACCAGCACCGCCCTCCCAGCAGCCCCTCGGCGTGTTTCCCATGCCTGCTCACCCAGGAGGGTGGGCATCTCCTTTGCCCCAGGCACCTTAGGCCCTGCCCCAGTCAGCCCTGCTTCCCTCAGTGAGGAGGCTATTGACCTACAGAGATCCCTCACTGTTGGGCAGTCAACCATTTTGAATGCCATTCAGGGTGTCGAGAGGCATTTACAACAAACAAATGCATACCTGGAGGGCATTCATTCTGGCGTGGTGGCCCAACAGAGAGCATTTCAGGCTCTGGCCTCAGCACTGATGGCAGCCATTTTCCCTGTGTCTAGCCTCCCCCTCCAACTTCCACTACCCAGATCCAATCCCCTCTACCTCAGCCTATCCCAAGCACACCATCAGACCAGCATGCACACACATCAACACACAAAAGTGGCTCAGGCAAACATAAGCACCACACATCCCACAGGCACTCACACAAGCACCATACCCATGCAGACACACCAACATCCACTGCCTCCACTGTGTCCCCCTCCTCCACGTCCTCCACCTCCCTCCCAGTCTCTTCTCCACTCACACCTGCATGCAGTACATCCTCGGCCACTACCTCCATCACCAGCATGCCCATAACTACACACCACTCACGTGCAATCACCACCCCCACTACCATTCACACGTCCCCTGTATCCTCTCCCAGTGAGTCTGTGAGCCCTCCTCCCAAAGTACACAAACGCCGGCACACACCCACTCAACAGCCATCCACCTCACAACAGCCTCCAACCCATGCACCTTCACCCAAACTCAGCAGACGTACACCTCCTACACCCACTGCTTCTTCCTCCACTCCCAAACCCCCTCCAACTTCCCGTCCCAGTGTGTCTAAAAAACTTTTCCTGGCTAACATTGACCTCTTCCCTACGCCCCCCCCTCCGTCTTTCCCCTAGGGCCAGGATGTCTAGAGCCCAGACCAGCACCTCAGCCACCAAATCGGTGTCCACTGTGGTCCCTGCAAGTCCGGGAGGATAGAAGGGGGCACCCATCAGGGCTGCCAGTGGGCCACCTACTGAAGCAAAGGACCACCCGATTCCGCCACCTGCCAAGGTAAAGAAGGGGCCAGCATGCAGAAGGGAAAAGCCGCACCACCCACCCAGCAAGGCCTCATCCAGGACCAAAGAGGACAGTGCCAAGGTCCTAGCAGCGACTACCAAGGTGGGGAAGGGGCACAAAAGCAAAGGAAAGTCACCTCAGGACACGGAGCCTCCTGGTGAGGAACTGATGACCCCCATTTCTCATGACAGGCCAGCAACCTGTACCACGGTGAGCACTGTCGCAACGACCGCCACCTGCACCGCCATCTGCACTGCCACCTGCACAGCAGCTGCCACAACTACAGTCACCAGCATCATCCCCAGTGGGCAGCCGTCCGAGGCTGCTGGAGATGGCCTAGTGTCTCCCTCCACTACTACAGACACCTGCACCACGGGCAGCACCGCCAACATCTTCGCCACAGACACTGCCGCAGACACCGCCGCAGACACCGCCACCTGCCCCGCGACGTGCCCAGCCAGTGCCACTACAGCAGACATCAGCAGCATCCCCAGTGGGCAGCCGTCCGAGGCTGCAGGAGACGGACTGGACCCTGCACACACTACATGAGGCACCAGCACTGGCACTACCAGCAGTTTGCAGCCTAAGTCGCCGCAAGGTGGAGTGTGGCTCTGCCTCCATGGCGTATCATGCTACCTGATCCCTGAAAATCTCGTGGCTCAGACATCCAGGTGAGGGAATGGGAACTGCCACACCCCAGGTGCAGCATCACTGGGCACCAAGCCCTATCCAGAACCAGTGGAGAAAAGCATCCACTAACACAGTCCTTGGCAGGATGAAGCACTCTGGGCACCAAGCCCTTCTCCAGCACCAGTGGAGAAAAGCATCCACTAACACAGTCCTTGGCAGGATGAAGCACTCTGGGCACCAAGCCCCCTCCAGAACCAGTGGAGAAAAACATCCACTAACACAGTCCTTAGCAGGATGAAGAACTCGGGGCACCAAGCCCCCTCCAGAACCAGTGGAACATGTCACCGACTTGAGAGACTGTGGCTTTGCACTCCCCAGGACTAAGCAGTGGACAAACCACCCACTTGAGAGACTGTGCCTTGCACTCCCCAGGAGCAAGCAGTGGGCAACCACCCACTAGAGAGACTGTGGCTTTGTACTCCCCAGGACCAACCAGTGGGCAAACCACCCACTAGAGAGACTGTGGCTTTGCACTCACCAGGAGCAAGCAGTGGGCAAACCACCCACTAGAGAGACTGTGGCTTTGTACTCCCCAGGACCAAGCAGTGGGCAAACCACCCACTAGAGAGACTGTGGCTTTGCACTCCCCAGGAGCAAGCAGTGGGCAAACCACCCACTAGAGAGACTGTGGCTTTGTACTCCTCAGGACCAAGCAGTGGGCAAACCACCCACTTGAGAGACTGTGGCTTTGCACTCCCCAGGAGCAAGCAGTGGGCATGGAGCCCCCTTGAGGAGCAGTGGCGTCATCCCATCATCCGGCTGAGGTGCCCCCCTCCCCTTCCCCTTGAGGTGCCTGTTTTTATATCGACCTGATGCCCCTGCAGTGTTCTCTCTGTTTTTAGGCAGGTGTCATGTGTGGGCTTTGCCCATGCTTTTTGGGACCACTGGTCCACAGACATTTAATGGGACAGTGTACGGACTTGTGTACTTGCTGTAAATATTTGTATATACTGATTATTTACTGTTCTCTTGGGCTGTCTGATTGTTCGAATATTACACTAGTTAAACTCATTTCGTTTGGTCCTTGCATTCTTCCAGGGGGTGACGGGGTGTATCTGTGATGTGATTGGATATGTGTGTTGTTGTGGGTGGGGGTGTTGCGTGTGTGTCGCTCTCTTTTGCCTCCTCCCCTACCCTATGTGCTAGGTGCAGTACTCACCGTGGTCGTTGCCGCCGTCCTTTGTACTCCTGGTAGATGAGAAGATACACCAACATTGATAACACCTGTAGTTCGGGCTCCATGGCGTCCTGGTTCCTCGTTGGGTGTCGAGAGGTGAGTGGTTTCCCTTCCAAAGACTGTTTCTGCCGTGCTTTTGATGGCGTTGGTACCGCCCCGGAAAAGCTGGCGGATTGGTGCCTTGTAATAGTGTGGGCGGTACATTGGCTTCCGCCTGTCTGTTGGTGGTTACCGCCGCGGTGTTTGTTTCTACCGCCGTGACGGTCGGAGTGTTAAAGTGGCTGTCCTTGTTGGCGGTTTCCGCCATGGTCGTAATTCAATTTTTTTTACCGCCGGCCTGTTGACGGTAATACCGCCGCTTTATCACCGACCGCCAGGGTTGTAATGAGGGCCTATGTGGCAGGCAAGGAGATTGAGAGTGGGTGACCTGGTGCCGAACTGGCGATTGATGCCACTCGGTTGTCCACTCTGACCACCACCAAGTGACCCTGAAGAGGGTAAGCAAAGACCTGGAGGCCATTCCAGACCCCTCAAAGCTCCTTCCAATTGGAAAACATTGAAGCCTCCACCACAGACCAGAGACCCTAGGCAGTGAAGTCCCCCAAGATCACCTCCCAGCCCAAGCTGCTGGCATCGGTAGTGAGGACCAAAGAAGTTAGAGACTGAAGAAGAAAACCACGGTCCAGTGAAGGAGGATGCAATCATCAGAGGAGATCCTGGTCAATTGGAGCAGAAACAGGAATAAGAGTCTCAAAATTGCCACTGGCCAGAGTCCAGTGAAGCAGGATATGGTGAACCACAAGGCCCAAGTGGAGGCGAGCCCATGGGACATTCAAAGTTGCCACCTGAAAGAAAGAAGTAAACAAAGTAACACCATAACATCCAACAGCAGGGACAAGCAAGACAATGGTATGGAAGGGGGAGAAACATAGGAAAACAATCCCCATCCAACCATCAGACCCCGAAGATGCAGCCACTCTCTCACAGAAGCGGTCCAAACCTGCAGGATGCACTGAAGAGACTGACGGAGCCAGGCACACCTGGAGGCAGGAAGGGACACCATCCCCGCTCTGTATCCAAAAAGGCACCAATATACTCCAGTTGCTGAGAGGGAGTCAGGTGAGACTTGGAGGGATGGATCAGGAAACCGAAACCCTCCAAAAGGGATACAGTGGAAACCACGTCCACCAGAGACTTGTCCAGAGAGGGCACATGGATCAGAAGGTCTTTGAGATACGGGTGGGCCAAGACGCCCCTGGAATGCAGGAGACCCACCACCGGGGCCAGAACCTTGGTAAAAATCCTGGGGGAGGACTTGAGCCCACCGGAACTGTGTTGGGAGCCTACCGCAAACTTCAGGAACTTCTGAGAAGCGTGAGCCACCGGAACATGTTGTTAGGCGTCCTGAAGATCGATCTTTGTCACGAAATCCCCCGGAGAGACCAACAGAATCACCTAGCGCAAAGTGGACATCCGAAAATTTAAGGTCGGAAAAAGTGGTTCAGAAACCTCAGTTCGATGATCAGACGAAAATCCCCAGTGACCTTCCTGACCATGAAGACATAGGAATAGCAACCGTTCCCCCACTCCTGAGGAGGAACTGCCCGAACTGCACCCTTCAGGACCAGGAAGGTGACACCATCGGTGAGGGTCAACCGCTTCACCGGATCCCGAGGCCAGGCCATCTGAAGGAAGTGAGGATCCAGAAATTCTGGAGAAACGGCCAGACAAATACCCTGGAAAACGACCTGAAGAACCCAGGCATCCTTCATGGAAGCAGCCCAAACTAGAAAAAACTGAGCAAAGCGCCCCGACGGGAGAAACAGAGGGGGTGGCCCAGTCAGGAAGGAGGCTTCAGACCCCCCTTACCACCGGGTTGATGAGAGGCACTCCCTGAAGGAGTACCCCTATGCTGGAACTGGTGTTTACGAAACTGATCCTCCTGCCTCCTACCTTCATCCCAGACCTTAGGCTCCTGATGGAAAGGTTGTCATGTTTTTGACTTTTGAAGGACTTCCTGAGGACCTCTTCCAGTTCATTCCAAAAAAGTTTAGAACCTCCAAAGGGCATGTGCAATAAACAAGTCTTCTAGAAGGAATCAACCCTCCAGCCCCTGAAATGGAGATGATGTCGAGCAGAAAGAGAACCAGCAGTGGCCATGGCAGAAGCCTGAAGAGAGTCAAAAGCAACATCTGAGAGAAACTTTGTCTGAACCTCCATACTGTATAGTAAATCAGAGAAGTCCCCACCTTCCGGAATAGCAGAGGAAAGTGACTGAAAATCCTTAACAAGGAACTGGGAAGTATAGATCCCATAGATCTCAGAACGCAAAGAGAGACTAAGACAGCGTGAGATCTCATGAGAGCAGCCTCAACCTTCTTATCAACAGGATCAGTTAAAGTTATTTCCTTGGAAAGCAAAGATGATTTATCTGTAAGGTTGGCAATTAAAGGATCCAAAATGAGAACTTGAGGAATGGAAGTCTCCCCTTAGGACTAATGGTAAAGACGACCCATAAAGCGAGGAACAGAGACTCTATACGGATCCCTCCATTCACGTTGTAACAAAGGTTGAACAGCAGGGATAACAGGAAGCTTGGGAAAGGAAGGATGCTGAAACTGTCAGAACCAATCACCACTAGTAGAAGGTTGCGCCAAAATCCACAGGGAGATGGATATTGGAGGACAAATAAGTTCTGGTTCCAAATCCTCCTTCACAATATATTTCCCTTTAGTAGAGGCACCAGCCGGAAACCCCAGATCATCCTCATCATAATCAGGAGACAACCAGGAGGACACTGAAGGAGGGGAAGAAATAGACCAGGCAGAACCAGAAGATGACACATGAGAAACAGGGGAAGACTGCTAATGCTGTGAATTAAAGGCATCTGAGAGCTGACAAACCATGTCCTGAAGCTGAGCGTCAGGAACCGGGGGACAGTGATGGCAAATCCCACCATCACACACACCTTTAGAAGGCAAGGCAGGAGAAAGATGGTGACTCTTCCCAGCATGTTGGACGTGTGTAGTAACAGAAAAAAACACACAGAATGACCAGAATAAAAAAGCAACTGAGGACCCCGAAGGACCACAAGAAAGCCTGGGAAGAAAAAACAGAAGGACCCCCGGGTGCAAAAAAGACACCCGAGAAGCAGAGAAAAAGGGAAAGGGGCGGCAAAGGCTGCAACGAGCCCCCACCCCAGGATCCCAACCATCACGGAAGGCAGGCCAAAAGCCAGATCAAGAAAGGCACCCAGCCACCAACTAGTGCTTGCCGCCCAAGCAGGTCAGCACAAACAGCACCCAGGCCAAGGGAGTACATCACCTAGGTCAGGGACTCACATGCAGCAGGCATCAGGTAAGTTACTTTGGGAATGGCCCATTGTGGGGAAAAACCAACAGTGGAGGAACACCAAGGCAACAGCATGCATATCAGGGGACGCTGTGCAAAGCACAGGACGCCCATTCCCCCCACTGGGAAACCGGGCGCCTCCACAGCCTTGGAGGCACCTATGCAGCCAGAAAAAGGACCCGGGCAAACGCACCAGGAGTGCCCAACAAAAAGTTGAAACGTCTGGCATGGAGCGGATATTAAGCATAAAACCTGCAGCGCCCCAGCAGCCGCGAGAAAACAGAAAGCAGCACCCATGTTGCCGCACGCACCATTACATAAGGAAAGAAGAAACTCCAAAGGTCGCCCAGGCAGCCCAAACAGCATCCAACGTGAAGACGAAGTGCACAAAAAATAACAGATAGTTCCAGGGGAGAGGAGGGGCTATATGCTCCTTGCCCTTCTTCCCTTTCATTGAAAGGGAAGAAGTAGCTTTCTAAAAGTGCCTTGAGGAGTGAAAAGGGCACTTCACTTCATTCGTTTGGAATGGGACGAGGAAGGACAATGAGGAGGTAATATACATTTACCCCAGAATGTGGCATACCATGCAGCCCTGGTAATGCCGGGTCCAGTTCTGCCTGTTTTTCTCCCTTCTGGGGAAGTAGTGGATCCAAACACACAAGCACTTAGCGCCTGCTTGGAACTGGTTGTAAGTGTTATGGTGTTTTTTTGGTTGACTGCTAAGAGTGACGTGGGGGTGGGGCAGGGCAGAGATCCTTTCACTGCAGCGGGGGGAGCACTTTCTGCTCCTCCCATCCTGAAATATGGGAGGAGTAGGGGGATGCAGAAGCTGCCAATAGGCCCTGCAGCTCATCAGAGGTCTCTGGTTCCAGTGTCTCCGGGACCAGATTTATAAGGTCCAAAGTTTAAGGACCTGATGAATCCAGCCCAGCGACACCGGAAAACTTGTAGTTGTCCAGCCCGGTATCGCCCGTTGCGATACCACTCCAAGCTATTGATAATGAGGGCCTTTAGTCATTTTCGTTTTTACACCACTGTGCCACTGCATCAATTACATTGCCACACCACAAAGACACAAATGAGTGGGTTTTCATACTTGGAAGACTCCTTTGTTGTTCCAACAGCAAGTGCCTCTTCCCTAATGCGAACATCTATTTGCTAAAAATAGTTTTTATGTACATTTGCACACAGCATTTATATCTATTAAAACTAGCAGGTCTTACATAGTCAATATCACACACAGACTGCGGCTATCATTTCACGACCATAGGGTGATAATGATGCATATAAATCATACCACCTTATCCTTTTTGGACAAAAGCTGAGGAGGCGGGGGACGGGGATTGTAGACTATTGCCCCCTGATTCTGCTATAGGCATTGAACTTACTAATATTCGTAATTGTAATTGATATTTAAATTATTGGAGTTACTTCTCAGGCGTGAACATTTAATGTAGATCATGACATTTTATAGGTATTTTTAGACCTTTTCTTTTACAGATGTGTTTGCCCTGAAGAACTGGAACTCGCCTCCTCCAGCTGGTATTTTTATTTTCAAAGCTGCGTCGTGTTTGTTTCTCGGGAGTGATGGGCATATTGAAGTCCTAGATTTTGACACCCTCAAAACTTTCCAAATCCCAGTTGACACCTTGCGACACCACCTTGTGTTTATTAAACTGCCCCACAAGGATGAAGTCGTGGGATGTTGGCATCCAATTGCCCAGTGTCCAGACATCATCAGAGATCTTCTAAACCACATTAATTCTGAGCTGTGTAACCTGAACACTAGCTCTCGTTGTGTCACTTAGCAAAATGCTCATTGTAGTAACTTTAAAGAGTCATATTTTCATACAGTGAATCATGTAATCATTGTTGTCTGAAACATTTTTACATTATGCAGTTGTTGGTGGAGAAAGTTTTCAGTACCTAACCCTACAACTTATTTATTCAGCAAAATATTGTGATTTAAATATTGTGATTTTATTCTGTCCCTTTCATGGCGAGGTAAATGCTTTGTGCAGGTTTACATTTAATTTTTCGTTGTAGGGAGGCGTTGGTCTACATAATTATCAATAATTCCGAGTCGCGTGCTATTTGCATAGACATTGCTTTAGGCACTCACATGGCAGTGAAGGGCGCTGTACAAATGCGACAATAAAATATGCTATGTCACATGCCAGTAATGATGTTTCCTTCTACTGCTTTAGATTCTCTCAGATTGCATTTTGCTAACTCAGAAAAATCCACCCAGACTATGTTCCCAAAAAGTTAAATTTACTTTGAATTAAAATTATTGATTGTTCTCTTTAATTTCTTTCTATCAAATTACATTCTTCTTAACCTCCTTACTCTGCATGCTTCCTCTCTGAGGGCTGCCTACTATAAGGTCTGTCTGCCTTATTCTGCATGATTATAATCCTGTAAATTGACCAACCAGATTTTACAGATTCCAACCTCACCTTCTTTCCAACCGTATCCCTAAAACTAAACTAATCTCCTGTGACCTTTTTTATTCACCCAACCAACCATCTGCATGAACGCAGATCCCACCACAAAAGATCACACCTAACGCATTTTAATGTATTCTACCACAAAGAAACTGGAGGAAATGCATGGAATGGTTTCCTTGAGTGCATAACTCTAATTCCAGTAACCAACAATAAGCAATAACACTGAACTGACCACTAACTAACCTTGGATCCGGTAGCAGCGTGTTACTTGATATTAAGTAATTTAACGGCTCTTCAGAGATAGTAAGTTGTGTATAACTGCAATTACAAAGCATGACAATACTATCTTGTGAAAGCGAGTGAAAGTTAAATTACTGCAGGAAGTGCCTTGGATACAGCATGCCTTAATTGAAAGTATCACAAAGACTAGAGGGTTGTTCAAAGTTTAGTGGAGCAGGAGTACACCCTACCAAAATCGTGGTCCTCCCCCCGCCCCAAATGCCGGGTTTCCAAAAACAAAGCTTCAATTGTTTCCACCATTGGAAACCTTTGACCTGATGGACCATCAGCCACTGGGCTTCTCTGGTAACTTTTACATTTGTCCCACCCTAATTAGGGTGAGCTGACCCATTTACGTATTTGCCAAGCGAGGCATGCAGCTCCCAGTTGGGAAAATGCACAATTGTCTCCATGTACAAGGAGAAAACATTCTACCTGTCACGGCCAGGGGAGTTTTTTCTTCAAAACCAAAAAGACTTTGCTTAGTGAACATAAAATCATGACGCCCAAGTAGCAAATTCTTCAGCCTTTGAAGCAGTCTCTGAACGGACTGTTGCACTAAATGCTTAAGGATCTTCACCATAGCAACACCACAAAATAAAATGATAGACGGAGTGCAAAAACATTTCAAACACTCACCCCAGTCCCAGCCATATGCAAATCAGTCTTGCCTGTGTTTCTCATGGGAACAGTCCAGCCTGAAATGCCAGGCCAGGTCCTCCCTGAACTGGAATCAAACTTCTTGGGACTGGTTTCGGGGTATTACCACTTGAATCCAGTGGTGCAGTGAGCAAGGGACCCACGTCTGGGCACACCCTAGCCACTTAGGGCGCACATAGCTACACCACAAAAAAATGATAGACGGAGTGTTGAAACTTTTCAAACACTCACCCCCAGTCACAGATCAGCATTTAATCCATTGTTATTTTGCTCTCCAAGTCACCCCAATTTGTACCCACCCATATGCAAATCAGTTTTGACCCTGCATATGGCTGGGTCCAAACTGGACTGGCATGGAGAGCAAAGAAACTGATGGATTAAACCCAGATCTGTGACTGGTGGTGAATGTTTGATTTGTTACGCATTCGTCCATCTTTTGTTCTTTTTGCAGTTACTAAGTGGGAAGGGTATGTCCAGATGTGGGTCCGTACTCGCTATGCCACCACATTCAAGCTAGTGTGGCTGATAAGGGGCGAATCCCTGAAATCGGTTCCAGAATGCTTGTTTCTGGTCCAAGGAGCACCTCGCCTATTAGTTTGGGCTGGACTGTTCTGATGGGGAGCAGGGTCAATACTGATTTACTAAGCATTGGCGAGGCAAAGAAGTCTCTGCTATAAAAGTTTGAGCTGTTGTGTTTTCCAGTGCTTGTACAGTACATGTGCGCTGAATTGTATTTAGGTGTACAAGTGAGTTATGGTTGTGGGAGGTTTGTTTATAATGGGGCACAATTGAGAGCTGTGGAGGGGAGGCTGAAGGGAATATGACTCTTGCTATTCCAATTGTTGGGCTTTTTAATAGCCAGGTATGCTTTTGGGCGTAGCCAGGTATGTGCTTGTGAATTACCGGGTGTGCAATTGGAAATAATCAACCGTTTTTCGAATAGATGGGTGTATTCTTGTGAATAGCTGGGTGTGCTCGTCTGAATAGCAGGACATACTCCTGTGAATTGCCTAGTGCACTGTTGTGATTTACTAGCTATGTTCTTTATAGTAGCCAGGTGTTACCATTTCTTCCGGAACTTGGAAGATTTTAAGTTAACACCAATCCATAAGTTATGACTTTCTTTTACAAAGCAGCTTTAAATCTGGGCCAGAGAAAAGAATTTCGAGCTGGGTGGGGGGAGGCAAAGTTTCTAATTCCTGCAGCAAATACTCAATCAGAGGTTCTGCTGGTGGTGGAAATGCCTCTGCCATAGGTATGATGGTGAACTGTTCACCAGAGAAGAAACTTCTAACAGGACTTAACTCCATCCACAATTAGGAGGACTTTCCATTACCGAACAGCCACCAATCAAGCTGTATGTCCAATCAATGTGCTAAACTGAGCCTGAAGGTAATTTGCTCTACACTTGTTGTTGATCCTTGTCTGTTACCTGGAAATATTAGTAGGACTAACTTTAAAGAATGGCATGTAACTTGATGAAGGGTATTGTCCCAGTATTCTGTTAGTTTGCTTTCTCCTTGTATGCTCGGATGAAATGATTAGTCTCTGCTAGTAACAGTTCTAGGAGCACATGATGTGCTGCTGCCCCCCCATGGCTACAGAACTCTACAATTGCCTTAACCTTCATAATACTTAGTCCCCCCATGGATCTACGTTTGTAACATTCATTTAGAGTTCTGAAAATGAACTACAGTCTCTGAGACGCACTGTTGGTGAGGAGAGACGCTTGTTGCTGGCTGGCTGGTGAGGGAACTTCATTCCCAGTATTCCCTGCGCCCCCTGGCTCTACATTAGGGGGTTGATGCGTGCAGCGCGGGACGCGCTGTAGGTGAGGAGAGACAATTGTTGCTGGCTGTCTGGGGAGGGAACTTCATCCCCCAGCATTCCCTGCACCCTCTGGCTCTACATTAGGGGGTTTGACAGGCACAGCGTGGGATGCGCTGTTGGTGAGGAGAGACACTTGTTGCTGGCTGGCTGGGGAGAGAACTTCATCCCCCAGCATTCCCTGCACCCCCTGTCTCTACATTAGGGGGTTTGAGGCGCGCAGCGCGGGACGCGCTGTTGGGGAGGGAAGATGCTTGTTGCTGGCTGGTTGGGGAGCATTCCCTGCACCCCCTGGCTCTACATTAGGGGGTTTGACGCGCTCAGCACCTGGCGTGTGTCCGGGCCCGTCTTCACCCGTCATCGCCTGACTGAGCCTAGGCTGGGCCTATCTCTTAATTCTTGGGAAGCAAGCTCACCTGGTAAGGTAACTGTTTGGTTATCTTTTTTCTTGTTCTTACATTAGATCGATCAGCCATGGGGAAACGGAAGGCAGTGGACTTACCTGTGCCTTCTTCTGTCTCTAAGAAATCTAAAAAATGGTTGAACAGTAAAATGAGCAGCCAGCCCAATAAAGGTAGTAATCCTCTTGAGGAAATAGATACCTTATTTGAAGAGGTGGAAGCTATCCTGAGAAGTACTTCTATTCCACCTCTTATACGCCATGGTACTACTTCATGTAAAAAGATTCCTGATATTTTCAGGAAAAGGCCACAGACGCCCAATTTGACTACAGAGGCCGAACTTCATATTGCTCCATCAATTCTGATTCCTACACCTCCCTCTATGATGAGCATTCCCCCGTGTGGTGAGCCCGTTGAGTGCCTTTTAATTGGGCGAAATGCACCTCTCCTTCCCCTTAGCCCAGAGGTTTTGGTGTCATCTGACATTCTATGTTCTAATCGTTATGATGTCCTGATTGAACTCAGAGAATCACCTGAACGCGATTTACATTCATTCTATGAAGAGCGTAAAGGAGGAAATACCATATCTTATTCATCTCTGACTCAGGATGGACAAGTATGATCAAGTGGGGCACTTGATCTGGCCTCTATCTCCCAGAAGTTGGATGATTTAAAGAACTTGGTGCTATTAGTCCTGAATAAATTATTGGGAGAACAGGTACAGAGGGTAGTGAGTAACTGCCAGCGGTCTGGTGGGGGTGAGCTTATGCGTGCCTATTGCTCCACCTGCTATAGAAATTTGTGTCCAAGCAGAGAAGCCCCCTTTTTACGCCCTGGCAGTACAGTGGTAAATAGTACAGAGAATTGTCCTGCCGTGCCAGTAATTACTGACCGGAAGCACAACTCAGGTCCTAAGGATAGGAATATTTGTGCACCAGGGAAGCCGTATATAACCCAACTCAGTGATTCTGCTAAGGGCTCCCGGGGAGTTAATGGTGTTCAGGTGCATTTTGGATTATCTAAACCCCCTATTGGTCTCTTAAGGTCATCTGATGAGGGTTTATATTGAGTTGGGGCGAATCGCCCTGTTGACAAGAACGGGGGTTGAGGCTGGAGGAGCAAAGGTGGTTCCACTTATATGGTGGGGGTGCCTAGGTTAACCACTGGTTTTAGAGAAACTCAGGATTCCCTTATAAATAAGGGTATTCATTGGTTATGAGTGCAGAGGAACTGCCCTTCCGTTATCCAGGCCGATATTCTTGAGGTTGGTAGACATAGTCAACTAGGATCAGAGTTTGATTTTATTTCTATTCTTCTTGTAGATAACTTGTTGGTGGACAATCGTATTGATTTTGAATTACGCACCTGTTATCTGAGGGACTCCAGAGGGTCTGGTATTAGACTCCAACTTCAACCACCCTTCGGGAAGTATAGCAAGCTTACCTATTTTATGAGATGGCATAGTGGGTGAGGTCTATGCTTCTGGTAGTAGTTGTGCTCCAACCTCGTTAGAGAGTCCTCTCCATTTACCATTAGAAGTGGAATGACTACCTAGTGTTTCCCCTTTAAGGAACTTTAGTGTAGATTTTGGGGCTAGTTCTGAAGAGTGGACCGGTAATTTTGAGAATGTTTTGCATCCTAATCCTAGGGTTCAGATATCCCGCTCAGAACTTTCAATTGTATCCTGGAATTTGGCGGGGATAGGCAAGAAGTTGGGAGATCCTGAGTGGGTTAGCTTTATCAATAAGCAGGACATATGCCTATTCCAAGAAACGTGGGCCGAAGACCCGATATTTATGGACAGGTTTGTGACAGTCTTCACAGCGGCCCAACCAGCATCAGGCGGTTTTGGCTGCGTTAAGGTGGGACTTATGATCCTGCTAAATAAGAACCTAAAGTGCGACCATTCAGTTTTACACATTAATTCTCCCGATTTATTGGGTGTCCAACTTTCTTTTAATTCTGACTTTAAAATTATTATAATTAATGTGTATGCCAGGTCTGTTCCCTGAGGCTCAGAGTCCCAGACACTCGTTCAGCTAGCCAAATATATGGATACCCTACACTCGTTAACTAAATTAGTGGTTGCAGGGGACATGAACTGCACCTTTGAACCCGATTGCCTTAATAGTAATTTGACGACGGAGGAGGATGAATTTTGGGGTATCCCTCAATTGAAGGAGAATGTCCAGTGTAGCGGCTCTCGCAATGCTTCACAGGTGACTTCCCTTTGTTTATTTGGACTCAGAGCATGCAATGGGCTTACTAGCTCTGATTTGAATATTGCACTCACTTTTAAGCGAGGGTTGTCTTCTAGTGTTATTGATTATTTTCTAGTGGATGTTAGGCTCTGGTCCCTCTCTATAGGGTAGAGCCTCGCCACGAGAGTGATCACAATCCTCTACTCCTTACCTTACATAGTAATGTGTTTAGGAGAGTGCAGAATACTTGGATTTCTGAGGTTCCGGGACCTCTTTTGAATCATAGGTATACTCACGCTAGCGGCCAAAAGTAATGTCAAATCCTTATTTGGTCAAGAAAATGTATTTGTCCTTTTCCAAAATGTTGTCTGGTTATGAGGACCGTGAGGTTAGTGACATTCCAATTTTGAGTATTCATGAAGAAATGGTAAGGATTTTGCAGGATGTCTTTTATAGGAAGACTATTATTAGGCACTCCTGACAACTTTAAAACCAGGGAATGGTTTAACAAGGATTGCTCTAATGCTAAATTAGCTTTAAAATCAGCTATCATGACTCACTCACAGGGGTGATTAGAACTGCTAGACTTATGTACAACAAAACCCTGCAATTGGCAAAGAAAGGTTGGGAAGATACTACCTGGCAGAAATTGTTGGATGCAACTAAACTTCAAAATAACAGGACCTTCTGGAAGCTGCTGGCTAATAGACATAGAGGGGGTAATGGTACCCTCTGCATGCATATTCAGCCTGAATGATGGGTGGAACACTTTTCTCAGCTTTATGCTCCATCCTTGATACAGGACTCCTCCTCATCGTTTCTGGCTGAATCGCGTCACGAGATTGCTGATTAAAGAATGTCTATCAAGGGTTCTGTAGATTGTCTTGTTTTTTCAATGACGGAAACTACAGCTGCCATCAACTCTTCAAAATCGGCTAAGGCTCCAGGCCCCGATAAGATACCGGGAGATCTTTTCAAATCCGAACCAGTTACCTGGTATATAAATACGTTATCAAATGCTATAGCAGCAGGAAGCCCTATTCCCGAAACTTGGCAAGGGGATGAAATAATTCCTATTCATAAAAAAGGGAGATGTGTGCTCCCCAGCTAACTATAGACCAATCAGCCTTATTGATAACCTTCAAAATAAAATTTCAAACAGGTTCTAGATAGGCTTTTGGATTGGATTCATGACAATCAGATATTACCTTCACTTCAGGCAGGTTTTCGTCTAAAAATTTGTACGATGGATCAAGTTTTTAGGTTGACCCTCCTATATTGGAAATATGTTTTTTGGCAAAGCAAAATGTATATGTTGCCTTTGTGGACCTTCGATCCGCATTTGATTTGGTATCTAGAGAAACGTTATGGGAAGTTTTGTATAAAATAGGTATTCCTGAGAATATAGCACATTTATTATAATGGTTGCACGAGAATACTTATGCCCAGGTGAGATGGAGTAGTCAGGAAGAGCTAAAGGATCGTATAGATATTTGGCGGGGGGTTCGTCAGGGATGTGTCCTTGCACCAACCCTTTTTACCTTGTTTATTAATGAGGTGGTGCATGCTGTGTCTTCCTGTCAAAATGATGCTCCCTTGCTAAACACACAAAAAATTCCTATTCTACTATTTGCAGACAACTCTCTTTTGATTCCTAAAACTCCTATGGGTCTTCAGATCCTGGTTGATAGGTTCACTGCTTTTTGTGCGGACCATGGCTTGGAACTTAATGCCAGCAAAACTAAATTAATGATATTAAGCATGGGTTCTGCTAGGAGATGCACTATTACCTTAGATGGGGCTCCCTTAAGCAAGGTACGCTCAATAGATTACTTGGGGGTAAGAATTACAAATAACATGCTGTGGGAGGACCAGATTGGTAAGTGTTTCACTCCTCCAGCATAGGTCAGGTGCCATTCTGCGCTTTTACAACACCACCGCTGTGAAAGCTGTTTCCTCGGCTGTCAAGATTTATTTGGTAAAGGCGCACGGTGCAGCGACCTATGGCGCCGAGGTGTGGGGTTCTTCTAATAATACCATATTACCATAAATCAATTTAGACTCTTGTTTTTAATACCATGGAGGCTTACCACACCGCTCAGAGCTCTGTTCTTGTCAATAGCAGACATGCTCCGAACTCGGCTCTTGGTTGCCTCCAGAATGGCACAAGAGCCCTTCCCTTCCACAGAGCTGCTCAGATTTCTGCTCTTGATAATGCAAAATTCATGTACCTAGAAAACATCTTAGATCTTCTTTTGATGAGATTCCTCTTGGAGTGCTCTTCATAGCACGCAGGCTTCCTTATAATTTGGCTCTTGTTTATTTCCAGGCTCACCCTGACTTCTTTCTTTCATAACTCGCACTCTCACACCGAGCTGTGCTGATAATACCAAGACTGTCTCAGAGATCTGTACCTAAGAATACAGACTCACTCAGAACTCCGCTCTTAAAAATACAAAAACTGACTTGGAGCTTCTTGTCTGATGACAACCAGACTCGATCAGAGCATGGCATGGGGTTATGCTCTCTGTTGGCACAAAGATGCTCTAGCCGGATGAGCACTTTTTGCCATTTGCAATCTCACGCTCCTGAACACAAACAAAGCCTTGTCCGGGCATTGACCCATGGAGTAGACCCTTGCTGAGCAATAATCTTCCAGCCAGCCCCCTAGCCAAGGATCCTGCCAATACTGGGGCAAATCTCTAGCACGGTATTTTCATCCTGTGCGCAAGTGCGCTCTGACACAAGATCCCTATTTTTAACAAAATTCAGATTTCTGCAGTGCGTGCACAAATATACTTACTTTGCCATTTAGCACATGCGATGAAGAAAGCACAGAGACAGACTGGGAGCTGCCCATTCTGTGTTTCCATGCTGTACTGTCTACAGGGCCTGCACAGTGCTAACACAATAGGGTATGCCCTGCAAGCAGTGGGATTTTGACTTTACCCCCTACCCCTACCACCTATTAGTGTTTAATAGGGGATAGGTTTATGATACAGCCCAATAATGTATTCTGAACTAGACATTTAATAACCATTCTATGGTTATCTACCGCACAGATTCCAAAATATCTCAAACTGACAGGCAAACCAATACCACAACTGCAAGTCTCCTGCTATAATATACAACTAAATAATATAATGTAGCCTAATATAGAGTAATACAGTATACCCTGCAACCTGTGAAGACATTCCAACATCAAACATGCTATGGATACACACACAGGGAATATCATGGACACAAAACACATCGATTTGTTGGTCTACAGTGATGTGAAATTTAGCGTGAAAAGTAAGTATTTAAAAGAACAACAGAAATTGAGAGTAGCATTAGCGTTGTGTCTGAGTTTTATTTTCTCCCCCTTCTTAAAATCCATGCTCCAATAACATTGAGCGGTACCCCTGGGGGGAATACTTGCAGAGTGGTATTCCTGGGTGGTATGCCGCTTCAGCTGATCACGGCTTGCCTGGAGTTTCCACACCTGTTTTTCCCAGGTGCGAGAACACCAAACCCAATTTTGCTGCCCTTAATTCTGCCCCATAAAATTGCATGAGCCTTGGGCTACAACAGGAGCCAAGCCTCGTCTCCCAGTCCTTAACAACCATAACTCTGATGGGGGAAGGCGAGCATGCACTACTTCTCCCAGCCAAAACTATCCTCCACCTGTCCAACCCGTGCCTTCTCCCCCCCCACGCAGAAGCCCATGTACGCATTTACCACCTGCTCAGACGAAATAGTAAATGTGTGTGTTAAATCCCTCAGAATAGGAAATCATGTACAGAATTGCACACAGTAATTCCGTGTCTGCACAGTTATCCCCCATTATGAGAAGGTTACGTCATAATGGGTGTCATTTCATTTGATACTGGCCAGTCACAGTAATTCCAGGCTGGCAATTCCACCCAACTCACAATCAGGGCTCAAGAGGCCAAATGTGTCTCTTGTAATACTTAAAAACTTAAAAAAAGGGAACAAACTTTACTACACATCTTTGTGTGTGTGTTAAAAAGTTACGCTGGCCCTCTTCATCCTATCCAGGAACAATACAAATGGATCACTAAATTTGAAGTTATAGATAGCCGTGCCTTTGTGTTCTGTAGAGTGTGTAACTATCTTTGCAAACACAGCTAATGATGCAGTCAAATAAATTTGAAAATGGTTCATGTATCCAGACTCACTACCTATGTCCCTGTTGAAAATGGAACACGTAGGCCCATATTTATGCTTTCTTTGCACCGCATTTGCGTTATTTTTTTACGCAGAAGCGGCGCAAACTCACAAAATATAGGGGCATATTTATACTGTGTTTCCACCAAATTAGCATCATTTTTTGTACTCTAATTCGCTGCAAAACTAACTCCATATTTATACTTTGGCGCTAGACACGTCTAGCACCAAATTTATGGAGTTAAAGTCATTTTTTGGACGTGGAAACCTACCTTGCCTTAATGAGATGCAAGGTAGGCATTCCCGTGCAAAAAATGACTCTGTGGCCTTACGCCATATTTATACTCCCAGGCAAAAATGATGCACGGGAGGGAGGAGGGGTCAAAAAATAGTGCAAAGCTTGCTTTGCCCCATTTTTTAACACCTGGGTCAGGGCAGGCGTTAGGGGACCTGTGGGCCTATTTCCATGGTGGAACACCATGGAATAAGCCCACAGGTGCCCTCCCCAGGCCCCAGGGACACTCACACACACACCAGAGGGACAGCAGAGGATGGGTGACCCCATCCCAGGTAAGTATTTTATTTTATTGTTTAAAGTGCCATAGAGGGCCCTGAAATGGGCCCCCCATACATGGCACAGGGCGCAATGCCCATGCCCAGGGGACCCTGGTCCCCTGTGCTGGCCATTGGGGTGGTGGGCATGACTCCTGTCTTTTCTAAGAGATGAGTCATGTGGTATGGATGGTTTTGCATCAGAAAATGACTCTAGGCAGGTTAGTGTCATTTTTTTTTTTACTCTAACCTGCCTAAAGTCATTTTCGGTGCAAAACCCATTTCTACCATAGAACCATCCCCACCTGACTAACATCATTTTATTTGATGCTAGCCCACCCTTTGCACCGGCTTGCACCATTCCATATATATGGTGCCTGGCTGGTGCACAGAAATGGTGCAAGCTGGTACTAAACTTTTTGGTGCAAAACTGAGTTAGTACAGTTTTGCACCAAAAAGTATAAATCAGGGCCATAATTGTATTTTGTAAGTTTGCGCCGCTTTTGCGTCAAAGAATGACGCAAATGCGGTGCAAAGAAAGTGTCAGTGTGCTGGGGGTGGGCCTTTCTTACATACACAGAATGGAATGCTCCCGGATTATCTGAAGATAACAGACATCCAGGTTATAGGGACGAGCTCTCTGGCTAGTCAAAAAGACCGGCTGAAAGAACCTGACCCAATTGCCGCTACAGTTTCTAATACTAAAAGCGTGGCATTTATTTGAACCGAAAATGTTCCTTCGAAGTCCACATCCACAGCGTAAGTGCCACCTGTTTCCTGCAACTGTGATGTCTGCAGTAGATTCCCCCATCTACCCTCTCACTAAGGCTCTTGGGTGCTCCCACGCCGCGACCACCCCTGCGCCTCTCCCTAGAGCATTCAGGTGCCCTGGTTTGCACACTGCGACGGATGCAGAGCATGGTAGTCTCGCTTAGGGCATGTGCATGTTTGACCTCATGTCTGCACTCTGCTGCGCTCTTCACTGGCTTCTAAGAATGCTTGTAATCAGGTTTAAGGCTCTTTGCTCTGTCAGTCGGCCATTTCATAAGACAGGATCAGTTTTTCTACGATCTTGGTCCCACGTGTTTTTATGAGAACCCATAGAACTGGGTATCAACACGCCCAGAAAATACTTCATTTTTGCCTCCCAAGTGTTGTGTTTTGTTATGTTATGTTAATCCAGGTTTGCAGAGCGTGCGGTCACCTGAGAGGGTATCCTGGCACTGAGCAGGTGTGAGTCTAACCGATTCTAGGGCTTAGTGGGACTACTCGAAATGCCAGGTCTTCCGCTTCTTGCGGGATTCAAAAAGTGAGGATGAGTCTCATGTGTAGTGCCAGGTCTTTCCACGCTTTAGGAGGGGAAACAGCCTTCATCACGCAGGCTTTACCACGCATGCCTTTACTACGTATGGAAAGTATACTTAAGGTAAATATAAATACATATATGAGTCAAACATAAAAAAGGCACTCCAAAAAGAACTTGGCTTCTTTTTATTTCAAATAAAACCAGCAAACGTAACACCAGTGATGTGTTTCGACCACCAGAGTTTGATGGTTAAAATGTAACATTAGCGTTATGTTTGCTGGATTTATTTGAAATTAAGAGAAGCCAAGTTCTCTTCGGAGTGCCTCCATATGTTTAACTCATTAATCACAGGAGCAGGTTACCCAAGAGTAGGCAGCGGCAGGGGTTGTTGTGTGCTGCGGCGTAACAGATGTAACACTGTTCCATATATGTATAAATGTGTGCGTGTGCATATATATATATATATATATATATATATATATTTTAATACATTTTTTTTTTACAGGGACGTTATAGTTAGGTTCTGAATTTACTCGCACAAAACCAGAGAAATTCAGCAGTTATAGTTATATTTATTTTAATTAACTGTAACTCGCAGCCTAAGGCAACTATAACTCGCTTCCTCTCCATCCACAGTTTTTTCTTCAGTAATTTGACTTCTGATGTTTCATTGATATTTGTATTGACTTTATAAAAGTTGTCATGAGTGCTGTAGTATCTGGTGTAATTGGCAGTGCATAGTGAGGGCGCGGGTTCTAGTTACCTTAGGCCGCCAGTTATAGTTACTGGGACCTGGCCTACCCAGGGGCTTTCGTAAAACAAGCGTGAAAGACCATGTTTTTAAAAAAACAAACTTTTGCTGCAGATTCACAACCGTGTTGTGAGTTCGCAGTAAAATGTTTTTTTAAAACAGTGATTTTTTTGCCCTGGGGCCGAGGTCTCTCTGGGAACCCAGCATCAGAGCAAAGGAGTCCCTTCCCTGGCCCCTTTTCTTAATCTTTTTCTGAGAATTGGCTGAGCCTGAGTCCCAAGATGGGTTCCAACAATTCCTTGTTGAAGTGTGATAGCGCGTCAGAGCCTTGATAAGTAAACTTACAAGGAGACACGCCTAGGTCGATGAACCTTTGGACCACGTTCAGGGACTTCCCAGTATGTGATATCTTTTTGGCATCACAATCAATATGTCAACAACTCAATCAATATACACAATAACTAATCATTAAGCTAATCAATAACATTTAACAAGACCAATAAAGCGAACACACCATGACCTTTCAGTCATGAATAACCACACCAATTTAGTAAAGAGTTAGAATATTTATTTTCCTATTGGTTACAATCTAGTATCATCTCCGTTAATCTCATTAGCAATCAATCTCATTAGTCACTACAAGGAATTTCGTCACTACAGTACTTCGCATACTGCAACACCTCATCAATCGGCTTTGCTTGCCAGCAAATCAAGGGATTTTTAATCATCTGACTAATCTCAGGTCTCAACCCTTCAACAAATCTAAACACAAGGTGATTCATGTCCTTCGCCTCAACAACCTCTGTACCGCTGTAGTGTTTGAACGCTTTCAACAACCTCTAATAATAGGCATGTATCGACTCCTTGGCTTCTTGTGCTGTCCTAACAATCTTTTGCCAATCAATATTCTTCAGCAAAACTCTCTGTTTCAAGAATTCAATCACCTTATAGTAGTACTTCCTCACCTCAGGAGACAGTGCTCCGGTGACCCTATCCCTTGCCGGTTCCGCGGTCGGCCAATCCACACTTCTCTTGCACTTAAGCCACAAATCAGCTGGAACTATGATGTCAAAGAGGGTATTCAGGTCTTCCCAGAGATATTTCGCAAGCTTCACAAACCTGTCCGTCTGCTGATACCACTCTATTGGTTTCTCCATCAGCCTGGGAAAGTCATTTGTAAATGCCAGGATATCACCTCTAGTTTACGGCACATGGACAAGAACCCCTCTGGCTGTTTCTCTTATTGGTAACATCTTCACCGCACCAGCATCCTTTGAGGTTTTAGCTGGCTGCTCTAAGTATTCATTTTTCCTCTTGTCTCTTTTGTTCGCCCATCTGCCTTCCCACTTTTCTAAGGCTCCCCAAACTTGTGCGCTCTGCAGTATTTCCTTGAGGTGTGCCTTCATCCCAGTAGACCTCATGTGCTCAAAATCCTTAGGCTCAAAGTCTAACCTGTAACTCCTCTTCAGATGTTTGGTATTTTCTAAGTCTATTCCATATTTATCTGCCAAATTTGCCAACCTCTGCTGCACCCTGCTCACTTCTCTAGTTATCTTGGGACACAAGTATCTCAATTCTGCCTCAGTGTATGACTCTAACCTGTTCACTCCCATGCTCCCTTCAATAAGTTCATTTGCCTCCATGCCCAACCTCACAAAATTCAGGTACTCTTCTCCTTCAGTTCTCCCTGCTGCTGCAGGATTAGACTGTGGTGAATTTAACTTGTCTAACCAATCGTTCAGCTGTTGCGCAGTTAAACCTTGTAAGGAGATATTCCCAGCCTGTGCTAAAGGTGTCACCGGTATGTTCGTACTCGAGATCTGCGGAGTCAGCAGTCCCAAACCTGATTGTCTCATGGCATCTGGAGGAGCCCCAATCGGACTGAAGTCTAACAAAGACCTAGATCTTTCAAATGTCGGTTCCACTGGAGTCATCCCTTGAGAGCTCCCTACGAACCCTCCTCTTGTCATCTCTTGAGTCATTATCCCTTGATCGCATACACTAGGCTTCGCCTGCACATACAATGGCACTGGTGGACCAACTGTAATGGGCAAGGATATGGCAGCTGGCGTCTGCCTGTTTCCCAAAACCTGTGGAGCATTAACTCCCATATTCTGGTTCATTACTGGTGCTATGGCTGACTGCGGTCCTGTAACCGAAGTGTAATTCGGAATCATTTGTGGCTGCACCTGGGGCAGTAAAGGTGGAGTTGGATCAGTCTGAATCAGCTTTGGTCTCGAATGTGCCGGCTCTGACGGCACCATCAGATTCTTTGTGGTTTCTAAGATTGGGACATCAGGGTAAAGTCTCTGAACCTGTGGTGGCTGTAGCTGAGATTGCATATCCGGAGCAGTGGACACACTAATACTACTCTGCACCGGAACTGGTGTGGAGACAGGACTAACCTGTACCGGATTCGTTGTCCCCTTGTATTGCTTGTATTGAGTCGAACTTACAGGACATGTGCTAGTACTTGGTCTATTGTCATCTATCGCATATGGCGGTGGTCGGTCATTCAGTAACTGATTAAGGAACTCATCATCGTCTGAGTCATCCATCTCTGACCAGGGCTTCTTAGCCTGTTTATCTTTAGAAGAACTTTTGTCAGTCTTACAAGTAGCTTTCCCTCCTTTGTCTTCACCTTCTTGAGGTATTGCTGGAAACATCCTTATTCCGTCTATTGTTTCTCTCCTCCAAACCCGCTATCCCACCTAGCCTCCGCTAGTGTCTTTTCTGATTTCCTCATTCTCCTCTCAAATTACTGTTGCTGTTGTCGTATTGCCATCAGTTCCCAAATCGCTAGCGCCTCAAACTGTGCTGGCCTCGGAGGTGGCTTTAGCTCATTTAGCACCCTCCTCAAATTTTCCAAAACCCCTATATTGAACGTTCCGTGCTCCGGAAACGCCAAACACCCCTCTTTCTCTGTCGCTTTGCACCATTGCTTTAGCCAAAGACATGGAGACACCCCCCTTTCCTCCAGTACGGCATAAGCTGGTGTATCCTCGGGCGGTGTAACCTCCCCTACACTCGCAGTAATATATACATCTCCCCTCAAGGCGCTCTTTAAAGCCTTGAAAAATTTCATTTTTGCATCTTTTATTTTGTTCACAATCGAATCAGGAAGTGACTTTAATTCCCAGAACTCTCTTCGCCTACCTTCTCAGCCTATTGCCTCTCACGGACGGCTGCCAATCTGTGCGCAACCCTTCTCACTAACCGACCTATCCCAGCGCGGCTCCAATGACGTCACACTCACACACTGTGGCTGACAAAGTCTTGTGGCTTGTCTTCCTCACTCTCTCGCTTCACACAAAACGAATGCAATATATTGCGAGCACCAACAAAACTCAAATTTGCCGGTTTACTACAGGAAAGGGTAACACAATCGCTTCAGAACTTTACAGAGATTTTGCTTAGCCTCGGCCGCTACTCTCTCCTCCTCAGATCCCGCACTCGCGAGCAAAATTTGACCCGCAAATTTTACTCTCGACTTGTCAATGGGTTGTTCTAGTGCACTTTAGAACTCACCAAATCTCCACCGAAGTTTTCATTCACTCACTTTGACTCATACTCGACTTGTCGATTTCACCATCGACCTATTAAACCGCGCAAATTACAACATAAACCAAGTGTCTCATACACTTATCAGTATACTCCAGAGTCTTAGACCACGCAGGGTCCGTACATTACCAACAACCATGTGGACATTTTTTAGCACAAAGCGCCACACTCACATGAAGTTTGCCAACTTCCCTACTCTCATACTGCGAGTACGCACACTCCTACGGAAACATCATCATTTGGCCTAAAATCCTCACAGACTTCACAATTCACCTGCGGTGTGCATAAGCTGTGCAAGCCCAAACCCTACTTCATTCACACTATCACTAGAACACCGAGAACATACTCAAACTCCCTTCAGCATGCTCCAAGATTCCAGGAAAGTAATTTGGGACTTAGCGGCACATCATCTCTCCAATCTGCATCATCAAAAAAGAATAATTTTCCCCAAACCCAATTTTCTGATACACCTTGCTTACTTCCAAACTACACTCCTCAATTTTTAGCAGACCTTTTGAACCATCAATCCTCTCAAACAGCTGTCATGGGGCCCCCAAGGGCCAAACATCCGCACTACTACCAAACTGTTATCAACCCGTAATCTTCCGTACTGGGGCCCCAAAGGGCCAAACCATCCTCTGCTACCAAAACCGCGTCAGAGCCTTGACAAGTAAACTTACAAGGAGACACGCCTAGGTCGATGAACCTTTGGACCACGTTCGGGGACTTTCCAGTACGTGATATCTTTTTGGCATCACAATCAATATGTCAACAACTCAATCAATATTCACAATAACTAATCATTAAGCTAATCAATAACATTTAACAAGAACCAATAAAGCGAACACACCATGACATTTCAGTCATGAATAACCACACCAATTTAGTAAAGAGTTAGAATATGTATTTCCCTATTGGTTACAATCGAATATCATCTCCGTTAATCTCATTAGCAATCAATCTCATTAGTAATTTCTTCAAACCTTGTAATTGAACACACTTAATCAATGCATAGAGAATATTTTTTCAGCATTATCACATCATTAATAAGAAGCAGCTTAGTTAAGTCACAGTAGTACAGAATTCAACAAAGCAAGAACCCAGTCATTTGTCTATTTGCATCAAATATTCGTGAACACCTTAACTAACCTCGAATTAGCATCAGCATGTTGGGCTTCATGCAAAACAATTTAGCAAACACAAATTTAGAAAACATCTAACTATGGCCTCTATCAAAAGAGCAGTTGGTACCTAGAAAGAAAATGCAAACAGACAATTACAATTATCATCAAATAGTTACCCCTCCAACGAATCAGCAAACAGCATCACTCTTCGTCCTCAGGACATCAGTCGATTCACCATCAGCAAGAATAGGACAGGACAAAGTCTCAATATGGCATAGCTAGAGAATAAGGCACTTCCCTCATTATGGAGGAGAAGTAAGTATCAGTAAGGACTTAGCTAGAGGATGGTTAAAGTATCAAGAAGAATAAAAGGCAAAGTCTCAAAAGAGCAATGGCAGGATATTGCTTAAAGTGGAATGTCCGAATAATGGCTGACTCTCCTCGGATCATGCAGTTATATAAAAACTGCCGAACTAGCCCTTAATTCCCCATTGGATAAGATTTGGTGCATCATTATCTCTGTCCAATAATTCTCCACGCACTTTACTAGAATGAAACACAGTTCTCATGTCGTTGATTGGCTCACGTTATTGACGTCTTCATCGGGTGGAATATCAGGTAAGAAAAGTTACACTTTATGCTCCAGTCAGTAGTTCCATTGTTTCTCCCACTCCACTGTTGCATTCAGGAAGAATGTCTCCTTGAGCAAGACAGGTCCCATGAGAAAGAATTTACTAAGGCTACACACACATCTCTAGCTTCTGGAAAAGTACAGCTTCGTGTCCTTCAGGAAGACAGCACATTGCACGTTAAGAAAACACAGTTTAATATGAGACCAGGCAGCTAGGCCCAGAGCATCGCTAACTAAACCCTAGTAATTATTTTAGCAAAAACCCTAATTCATGACTCTAATTATAATATGCTAATACAAATTCAAACATCAGTACATAATTGGTTCATCATTAATAAGTTTAATCAGTCTTCGTATAAATTGGTGGCCACTCCCTGTGGGCACATTTCAATCTTGTGCATTATTTACTATGTTAACACATTTTCTATGCAGTTACATTACACAACATATTGCAAGCTTTTCATGTTAATATTGATTTTAAAAGACACACTCCAACAGGTGTTGGCAGCCAGTCAGATCTCAGGACAAGATCAGGAATGTTCGTGGAGCCTCCGCGTCCCTATATATACATGTTCAAATTTTCTTCAATATCTCTAAAGCTACTGAACTGATTTACACCAAATAACAAAAATGCATCTTTCTGGACCAAGAGCTACCTTTCTGGCAAATATGGTTTAATTCCGTCCAGAGGTTCGGGCTGTAGTCGTGTTCGAGGTCTGTATGGAAAAATGCAGGAGAAAATGTGCTTTGTGACCCCCCCCCCATTTTCTCAGCCCCTGCTTGATGAATCACCCCAAAACTTTCCAGACAGCAGCTGAAGTGAGCGTTGTATTTTTTGGGAAAATTTCATAAAGATTCATCAACTGACGCCAAAGATATAGGCAAGTAAAAAAAACGATTTTTCTATAGAAAATAGGTCCTAACTATAACTACCTAGGGGTGATTGTGACTATTTCTGTTTAAAAAACCACCTCTCCCAGTGTTCGTTCTGCAACGCGCACAGGATAATAGAAAGCAGCCTCGGACACTTCTGTCTTGTAAAAGTGAAATTTATTTGAAATGGCAACAGCAACCCAAAGTGTTGTTGTTGCTGTTTCAAATAAACTTCACGTTTTTAAGACAGAAGCGGCCGGGGCTGCTTTCTACTGTCCTGTGCGCTTTGGAGAAAGAACCCCTGGGCGGGGAGTGACTGTTGTTTGAGTACTGGGGGATCACGACCCAGCCTGGGCTTGCTGCATTGCAGAGGAGGATGGAGCAATTTGGATTTATGAATTTGGTTGATTTCCTCTGCCCGCCCGACCCGCCGTATTATTTGAAAGGAGAATGCATCTCACTGTGAAGTGCACATACTGGAATGCACTCGTCAGAGGATGGATGATGATCCGGCCGAGGCCCTCGATTGGGTGAGTGTTGGTTTGTTTGATTATGGCTGCTTTTGAATTTCTGAGTTAAGGAGGGCAGCGGAGTACACTTTCGGGTGGCTGCGAAAATGTCATGTCTTTAAGTGAAGCCCGCATAGTGAGGGAACTGACTGTTTTTATAAAGAGCCAGCAGTATATTAACTTGATCATGGCAACAGTGAGAGAGACCAAACGACGAGAAACAGCAGAGAAGCTATTTGTGAACCTTACTGCCCAAGATGTGGCCACCGCTACTCAAGTGAATAAAGGGGAGAATGCCCATGTGAACAATAAGAGGTAATTATCGGACTTGATGTGGAAATATTCTAAACGTGAACAATCTAAATGGTGGGAAGCAGGTACACTGCAAAAATACATTGATTGTGGCAGGATCCCTAGGGGGTTGAGAATATTTGTAATTCCAACATCCCTGAATCCAGATAAAGAAATTATAGAGGAATAGGTTACCAACAATCATCAATGTAGTGTTAATATGCTCACAATATATATGCATGAAAGGAACAAGAAAATCTGCTTTGTGAAATGGATGATATTATGATAGAATTGAAGAAACTATGCTCACAAAAGGAATTCGATAAGGAGATGACCAAGATTGATATCAGGTTAGATAAAGCTGAGGAAGAGTTGAAAATGAAGAAACAGCAGACATTTTTAAGGGATTAGATTGATTATGAAAAAGGACAGATTTTCACTTTTGGTAAGAAATATGATTGGATTAGAGGCAAGCAATTGAAAGGAAAAGAACGGACACCAGAGAGCTGTAATCATGAACAATTACCAGTGGAATCGGTAAAGAAGGTCATTTGTAAATGGACATTGGACGGTACAAAGGATCAAGAGAGTGACTACAGCAAAGTGATGTTTCCAATCAGTAGGATGTTGGAGGAGCAAAAACCAAACTTTTAAAGGAATTCGACCTCATGGTCCGGGGAAGGCTAGTGAGTCAACTGATAAAAGGAAACCGCGAAGGTCGTGGAGAAAAAAAGCATCTAAAAAGGGGCATAAGACAGGAGAACATAAGGAGCCCAGTGGGAATACAAACAAGGAGCCACATTTCATCATAATGAGGGTTAAATTAATGGTTGTTAATCTCTCAGACATTGACTTTACGAAAGTCTGAGATTGAGGTATTGTCCCTGGGATTATCATTTTGCCCCAAAGCTTATTTTAATTATTCTCAAAGCAGGATTGATTTTTTTTCCAATTTATCAGGAAGCTTAAGTTGTTGAAGTGGTTTGCTACTAAACCCAGTTCTACGCATGAATTAAGTATGATGAAACCATCAAATTTATTAATAAGTGATGTGGGAGTATTTCATACTTTATGTGAGTTGGACAACGATGTGATTTCAGAACCCGACCCCTTTCTCAATATTTGGCAGATATTAATATCGATATTGACCTCAGCTGTCCTAGTGGGTTCAAGCCCAAATCTGTGTTTCTCCCTCCGCTATTGAATGATGCAATCAATGTATTTGAAAAAGGTGTAATAAAAGGAATGAGTAAACTCAGATACAGAGGCTTTGTACGGTGGAATAACCTTGAGCCTGGTTATAGTGAAGCCATTAGATCATTACAGAACAAAAAAGAGATTGTGATAAAGAAGTCAGACAAGGGAGGGAATTTTGCAGTTTTACCTTTACGGATGTGTTTGAATGAAGAATCGCACCAGTTAAATGATGTTGCTAATTATGAGATCTCTAGTAAGGGTGTTATGATGGAAGCAAATAAGAAACATTTTGTGAAACTTGAAGAATGGAAAGACAAAGAGCCGTTGGAATAGGAAGAGTATCAGTTTCTAAAAGTAGAATTCCCTAGGATACCAGCTATGTATTTTCTACCTAAATTGCATAAAAGCTCCACATATCCCCCGGGTAGACCTGTTGTCTCTTCAATGAGAAGTTTATTGAAGAACACTTCCAAATATGTTGACTTTTTTCTGCAGCCTTTTGTTCAAAAGCTGCCCTCATATAGTAGAGACACAGCTGATTTTCTACGTTTGATTAATTACATCACCTGGGTAGGTGATTTATTATCTGTGTGTTTGGATTTCAGTAGCCTTTACACTTGTATACCCCATGATTTGGGAATTCAAGCTATTAGATATTTCCTCAGAGCAAGGGGACCATGATGGGCACCTGTTTTGGCCCGGCTGTGCAGGTCTATACCTCGGCTGGTGGGAGGAACAGGTGGGCAGGAACATCGATCTGTTTCATGTGCACGTGGTCTTCTGGGTCAGATGTATAGAAAACAATTTTTTCATATGGAGAGGAGATATTGTGTCAGCTTA
The DNA here is from genome assembly GCF_031143425.1 of Pleurodeles waltl. NCBI lineage: Eukaryota > Metazoa > Chordata > Amphibia > Caudata > Salamandridae > Pleurodeles > Pleurodeles waltl. The sequence continues at coordinate 102,226,066 of NC_090445.1, forward strand.
CACATTTGTCAATATTTTAAATGACAACTCATTGAATTTAAAATTCTCCTGTTGGATTGATCCTAATAATAGACTTTCTTGATGTTAAGACATATAATGAAAATGGCAGATTGGAAAGTGTTTGTATAGGAAGAAAGCAACAGGAAACAGTTTGTTGCACGCTAAGAGTAACCACCCAAAAAGTTTGGTAGAGTATTCCATTTGGAGAGCTATTACGAGCTCGACGCAACTGCAGTTCAGACAGGGCATTTCTTAAAGAAGCTGAGTCAATGACTAAGAGGTTCCTTTAAAGGGGTTTTACTAAATCGACGGTTGATTAGGCTCTGTACAAGGTTACCCAAGTTAAAAGACAGGATTTGCTGATAACTCAGCATAAAACAAAAGTTGAGAAGGAACCTATTAGGTTCATTACAAGTTATCACAGTACAATCTGTGAAATGAAAAATATTTTTTTGCAAATTTTGGCCTGTCTTGAAAACTGATGAGACATTTGCTAAGAATCTTGATGAGTATCCAAGATTTACTTTTAGGAGAAGTACTTCCTTGAATGATTCCTTGAGTCGGTGCCATATACCCCAAGTAGAAACTAAAAACCCTATTCAAGGTTTTTATATTTGTGGGAAATGTAAAGCATGTAAACATAGTGAAAATTTCACACAATTTCTAAGCCACATGTCATCAAGGAACATTTATCTTGCAATTCTGACTATAGTATTTACACTCTTCGTTGCCCTTGTAATAAATTTTACATTGGCAGTACCATCCATGTGGCTAAAAAAACAGATGCTTGAACATATGAGGGCAATTTGGCATGATGATAAGGCGTATCCAGTAGGAAGGCATTTTAAAGAGTTTAATGAGCAAAAGGTTAATCTATTGAAATTTGCAGTATTAGATAAAATTCCAGTCAAGGAAATAGGAGGAAATAGAGTCTTGGAATTGAGTAGACTGAAATCAAGATTGATTATTGGTCTAAATACTTTATATCCTATATGGCTTAACATTGACAAGAAATTGGCAGTACATGTAGGGGATTGATTTTGTTAATTCTGAGTTCTTGTAATTTAGGGAAACACAAGATTTGATTATTTGAAAATGGTATAGCTTGATGTCTTCATATTGTTTGTATACAACAGTATACTGTTTTTTTAACTAATTGTATATGTTTTAATTCACAGGTGTGATGACACTTTTTCTTTTGTTAGATTTCTGTGGATGGAATATTGAGATGGACTTAGATGCGATATGTGTACAGTGGACCTATAGAAAACTGGCAAAGCAAAAGAGCTATTGCATCCTTTCCTAATTATTTTGGCTTTCCCACTTGGGCTTGATTGAATCAGTGTATAATGACTTTTGTATAAAATAATCCCTGTAAATGATTTTCATATGTAGTCTAGATTAGCCCCAGGTTACTGATTTATGTGAATGACAGTAGACTCCAGCTGGGACTTGATATTAATACATGAGTACATATTTTTTAAGGGCTATGGGACATATGAAATAAGTATATGTTTGGTAAATTGGGGTCTGATTCAATGTGCAGTCACAATATATCATAATGAATATTTGAAACAAAGTAAAATACAAAAACGAGGCTAAAACATTACGATCAAAAGGCAGAAACTGGCTTTGCTTTAAGTAATGTTATACAGGAGTAACCAATTTAAAGTGGCTGACACTATGTTGTGATTCTCTGTGTAAATTTGATGTATAGTCCGTCTTCTATGTTTTTTGTAACATTTGGTGATAAAAATGGGAGGTATCTGTGGGTCTATTTACCTGTGAATATGGATATTTTGTTTCCGAAACGCGTTGGGTTGTTTCCGTCTCAAATAAATTTCACTTTTGCAAGACAGAAGTGGCCAGGGCTGCTTTCAATTGTCCTGTGTGCATTGGGGAAAGAACGCCCAGGCGAGAGGGACAGTTGTTTGAATATAGGGGGATCGTGATACCGCCTTGGCCTGCCATGTTGCGGCAGAGGATAGAGCGATTTGGATTTATGAATATATATTTACACACAGTTGTAAGGTTTAAGGGAGGGCAGTGGTAAAGGTTTCTAAGGTTAATTGTACATACACAAAAAAAAGTACATACATATGCAAAAACGGTAAGTCTTAATTTATGGTTTTGGGGTGGGTAGTGGTAAAGGGAGGTTAGGATAATTTTAGGGCTTAAAGGTGGGTAGTAGTAAGGGTACATGTAAGGTTAGGGGTGGGTGGTGGTAAAAGGTGGTAAGGGTAATTTTAGGGCTTAAGGGTGGGTAGTGGTAAGGGTTTGTAAAGATGATTTGAGGGTTTATGGGTTTATAGTGGTAAAGAGGGGCAAGGGTAATTTTAGGGTTTTCGGGTGGGTAATGGTAAAGAATGTTAAGGATATTTTTAGGGTTTAGGGGTGGATAGTGGTAAAGCGTAGTAGGAGTAATTTTAGAGTTAAGGCGAGGTAAAGGTAAGTTTAGAGTGTTGGGGTGCATAGTGGTAAAGGGTGGTAAGGGTAGGTAAGGGTAATTTTAGGGTTTAGGGGAGGGTAGTAGTAAAGGATGGTTAGTAGTACATAAGAAAAAGGTCTTCTCCACCAAAAAAAGAGAAATACAATTACATTGAATTTTTAATTTATATATATATATATATATATATAAATGTATATATAAATTTATATATATATATAAATTAAAAATTCAATGTAATTGTATTTCTCTTTTTTTGGTGGAGAAGACCTTTTTCTTATGTACTACTATTTAATTTAATTTATATATATATATATATATATATATATAAATTAAAAATTCAATGTAATTGTATTTCTCTTTTTTTATATATATATATATAATAATATTGTTGATTTATTTACCTTAATTATACTTATCTTGCATGGTAAAGGCTGCATGATATGCATTGTGAAGTCATACAGCCCTTCAGGAGCGATATAGAAGCCTTGATTGTCATATCTGGTTTTCCATATGCGTGGGAGTGTGTGCAAGCAGGAGTCTGGAGGAGCTGAGTTGTCTTTAAATTTCTGAAGACAGATGCAAATGTTGAGGTATGCTAGGCCAGTGTTAGGTAGTGCCTTTGTAAGTGTGGTGAAGAGTTTTAATTGTGCTCATTTGTGTATGGGGACCCAGTGGAGTCCCTTCAGGTTTGGTGTAATGTGAGTGCAGCGTCGGAGGGTGAGAGGGAACCTTGTTGCTGAGTTTTTTTGGCTCTATTTATTTTTCTGTATTGGCATGTGCTTTTAAGGCCCTAGTGGCCGACATAAAGTTTTTTGGAAAATGAAAAAAATATGTTTTTTTTGGTCTACATCCTTCTGGTGAGTTTTTGGTTGCTTGTTTGTGATAAGGGCATGTGTGATGAATTTCCAGGTGCTGATTGAGTGTCATTTGAAAATCTTCTTCAGCATCTTCAGGGTATGGAAGCGTGAGGCGGTGACAGCCTTGACTTGGACGGTCTAGTCAAGTTTGCTGTTGATGGCAAACCCAAAGTTTTTGTTGTGGATCATGGGGGTTGGGGAGGTTGGGGGGGTGGCATGTCTGTCTTATATTTGTTGGCCACCAGGGGGAATCCCGAGGTGAAGTGCTCTTCCTGAAGATCACAATTCCAGTCTTGTCAGCTCCAGACAGCTAGTGTTTGTTTTCTGGTGCCCTTCCACTTAAACTGAATCAGTTCTCAGAACATCTTTGATGGTGCCCACCACTTACAAAGATTTTTCTGCCTTGGAGGAGTCTTGGTTTACTAACACTTTAATTAAAGTTTCTGGTCTTTTACTTTTGCCTAAATGACGTAGATTACCATATGGTTCTTTCTTAGAGACATTTCAAGGCTTGTATCAGTTTTACAAGTGTGTTTGGCATTCCTGCCAATTTCAGAGAAGAATAAAGGGGGAGATTTCGAGAAAACAAAATAGGAACTTGAATTTGGTTAGAGATTTTGTTAATGGGGAGAGAGATAACAATGGTTAGCTTAAATAAAATCAAAAGTCTTTCACATAAATAAAGACTGTTGACATTATTGCTGAATGTTTATTCCACATATATATATTTGATTATGTGTTTGATAGTGTAATATGTATCCTAAACTGATATTGTCTGGTTCTTACTGTTATTTTTTTAGGTCTTGTTATTGTACTAAAATTATGCGAACAATATGCTTGCATAAAGGGCATTTCAGCCAGCCCTCCTCCTCCATTGTTTTGTTATTGTGTTATTCAGATTTCTCTTCTGCCCACTACAGCATACAGCATGGAGCAATGGGCCAGACCACTTCAGCTGCAGGTTAACGTCACTGAGAGTGACAAACTTCTGCCCTTTCACAAGGAGCCCATCTACACATAAAATAACTCTCCTAAGTGCTAAGAAATACTATGGCAATGTGTGCTTTTTGAGACCAGTGATATTTTTGCTTATTGCAAATGCTTTTTTAATATATATAAGAACCAAGCAGCACCAAGTACACTGAGCGTCACAAACGAGACTTCACATGAAGAATATGTAAATAAAGTTTGCATTCAACACACACATAAATTCACACCACATGAACATCATGGAAATCTGGGAATAAATCACATTCAGAAATATCCCTAATAGTACGAGGCCCAACAGTGTTAATACGAAATCAGAAAAACAGCTAAGACCACAGCACTCACAACACAAATATTTACAAACATGAATGTAAAGTCAGATGTAAGAGGTCCGTAAGTGTATAGTACAGTAGTCTTCTTGGTATTCCAGAAAGTAATTTATTTGGATCAACAAATACTTGGAATATATATGTGTTCATGTACATCCAACATGTGTTTCGTCACACAGTGACTTTTTCAAGGCTAGACTGTAGACGAAATAGCAACATGTCCATCTAGAAAATTGTGTGAAAACTATAACGGGAGCAAAGAGAAAGAAAACCAACTGTTTCCCACTTAGGCGAGTGAGGGAGTATGGTGTACAGGTGATTCAGAGTAATAGTAACTGAATATGTATCATCCGTGCATGAAATAGAAGGTCATCAAAGGACCATAAATGGGACCATGGTAAGACCAGTGGCAAAGTTTGCATCCAAATCCAGCCAAAACAGGGTGTTAATACGAAATCAGCAGTATGGACATGTGAGAAAAATAATACTTTCCCTTCCCTCACTCACATGCGTTGCTACAGCATTGGCAGCACGAGACCCACCCCAACGATTACCTCTATTGAATATAAAACAGTGCATCCTGGTTCCCAACGATAGCAGCAGTGTATACATACAGAGAACTATAGCACTTTTGAAATAGCTCCGGGGCCTAGGCCACACCAGTAAATGTCAATGTCAACCACAATCATAAACTGCGTGTATGGCTATGCTGCAGCACAGTGAAATCAAGCCTACACTCACTCCCACACACTCACACCGCACCGCTATGTGGTCCCACGGATGTCAGCCATGTTCGCCTACGTGCACCCACACACATGCGCTTCCAGCACCCTAATATGGTGCTCTGACAACCAGCAGGTGAGGTGTAAATGAGTTTCCAGACCCCTCTTAGACCCAAACCTTCCTCCACCCTCCAACCAATTCCGGCCCCCTCCAAGTTAGAAATGAAGTAACCTTTTCCCAGATATAGGCCCCTCGCAGCTGGGCTTATCAAGATCCCAGGGCAAAGGTATGGGGGAGGAAGGAGTGAATGGCAGATCAGGCAACAGTCGGCAAATGGAGGCTTGGTCCCCACTCGGGAAGTTCCCTCAGGGGTCTCCCCACCAACCTTCCGAACACAGGCCTCGGTCTGCAATGCACAAAGGGAGCGTAGCCTTGGGTCACCATGTTCACAGTGGTCCCCAGCCAAGCCAGACACTCCACTTCACAGATAGTTACCAATTGGGCACTTCCCAGGACAGGAGGCACCATGTCTGGGGTGCAATGACTTGGACCACTCCAGGCGTCTTGGTTGCACACAAAGAGTTTACCCAGTTCCGTGCCTTTCTGGTATGAGCAGCTGGTCTGCTGCGTGATTACCTAAGCCGCAACAGACACTGCTAAACGAAGATGCAAAGTGATTAATGCAGGGCCTCCCTCAGATGTGGCCCAAAGTCTTGACTTGAGTCATATTAGACAATTCTGCTTGCACAGGACAAGTTACCAATGCAGTGCCTCCTGGAAATGAGGCATAACGTCTGGTGCATGATGACTTAAGTCGCATCAGACAATCCTGTTGCACACCAAAAGTTACCACTGCCCTGCCTCCCTGGAATGAGGCACAACGTCTGGTGTCCTGTGACTTGAGTCGCACCAGACAATCCTGCTGCATGTGAAAAGTTAACATTGCTGTGCCTTCCTGGAATGAGGCACAATGTCTGGTGCGCGATGATTTGAGTCGCAAAAGACAATCCTGCTGCACACAAAAAGTTACCAGTGCAGGGTCTTCCTAGAGAAACACCACGCCTCATGTGCGATGACTTGAATCACACCAGGCACTTCTCAAAATACAATCAGGTCCCGTTCCGCACCTCCATGGAATGTGGCACAATATCTGGTGCGGGATGACTTAAGCTGCACCAGACAAATACAGTTCTCAGACACAGAGGCGCCAGTTCAGTGGTACCGCACGAGGTAGAATGCACAACTGTTCCGGGTACCTCCCCACCTCCAAGGGTCACAAAAAGTAACATGGACACTGCACGCAATGAGCGTGCAGTCGGATGAGGCATGAGAGAAATGCGGCACACTCAACATCAACGAGCCACGCAGGGTCCCGCAACCAGTAATCCGTTCACTACCAACCAAGCGCTTATACGTGACGTAGCCCCATGATGAAGGGCCACACTTCTTGAATGCGGACTGTACTTTGTAGGTCCCGCACCAGGCAAATCCAGTCTTTAGGGCCACTACTTAGTTCAATGCTCACATCGCTGCCACCAGGTGGAATCCAGCAGATAACATAGACGCATAGGAGGGCACCGTTCTCCAGATGACATTGTAGATGGTATAGGTCCCTCACAAGAGTTCTTTGATGTCCCTGAGACCTCCATGCAGGACAGGGGGCAAGCCTAACAAGCCATTGGAAGCACACTTTAGAGTGTCACACTGCATCAAGCGGTGTGCCCAGGCCAGCTACGATGGAGGAAGAGTGTGCGATCCCTTCCCAAGACAGTAAATACTCGTGTGCACAACAGATTCCTCTGGCAGTGTGCACCACACAGTACGGGAACTCATCCTGCGCTCCTGCAAGTGTATCTCTAAATTGCTGAAGTGTGGTCCCTCTAGTTATTAGTTATACTGAAGTGTGCCTATGAAGTTGGGGGTTGTTCAAAGGGTTCCCATTTGAACCACAGATGTCTCCCCTAAATTTCAGTCATGTCTGCCACAGGGCCCTGGAATGTAGTTTCTTATCTTCAATGGGGCCATGAGCTTGTTCCAAGAGGCCAAGGCCCATATTTATTCTTTTATAGCGCCACATTTGCGTCATCTTTTGATGCAAAAGCGGCGCAAACTTACAAAATACAATTGTATTTTGTAAGTTTGCGCCTCTTTTGCGTCAAAAAAAGACGCAAATTTGTTGCTAAAAAAGTATAAATACGGGCCCAAGTGTCAAATCCTCTCCCTCCAATCTATCCAGCAAAGCTCTCAGATGGCAGAGGTCTTTTGTTTTGGTTGTCCAAGTTTTATAGCTGATGCTGGGAAATGCACAGATGTGTTTCCCCCAGCGCCCAGTGAAATAAGGCTTGAATTGAAAAGGCACACTAAAAGGATTTTAGAACATGGAAATGCCCACTTTCTAGAAGTAGCATTTCCAAGGTTTTACTAATAAAACAACCTTTACCATTGGAAAGGGTTTGTAATTAGGACACTAATATTAGTAAACATGATGAGGCTGCTCCACTGCAATCCACTATTGCAGCTAAGGTTAAGTATAAACTTTCCTCCTTATGAACTTATGGACAGAGCAGCTCTCAATGGCAGTGAAAACACACCTGGGCATTCTTCACTCCAAAGGTGCATGTGCCCTGGTGAACACACAAACCTACAGGGCAGGCTGGACACAAGCTTTGAGAACACCACCAGGGTGCAAGTGCACCCAAACAGGCCGGATGTGTCAGGCTCAGTACATATACAAAAACCCTAATGTGCAAGTGTGCATATACTGGCAAGCCATGCTAGGCTCAGTGTACACATAAAAACACCAATGTGCAAGTGTACACATATAGGCAAGCCATGCTAGACTCAGTATATACATGAAAACAACAATGTGCAAGTGTGCATATATAGGAAAGCCATTCTAGGCTCAGTGTACACATAAAAACACCAATGTGCAAGTGTACACATATAGGCAAGCCATGCTAGACTCCGTATATACATGAAAACACCAATGTGCAAGTGTGCATATATAGGCAAGCCATGCCCGGCTCAGTATATACATGAAAACACTAAGATGCAAGTGTGCACATTCTGGTAGACCATGCTATACTTAGTATATACATGAAAACACCAATGTGCAAATGTGCACATATAGGCAAGCCACGCCAGACTCTGTACATACATGAAAACACCAATGTACAAGTTTGCATATATAGGCAAGCCATGACAGGCTCACTATAACCATGAAAACACCAATGTGCAAGTGTGCACATATAGGCAAGCAACGCCAGGCTCAGTATATACATGAAAAAACTAAGGTGCAAGTGTGCACATACTGGTAGACCATGCTATACACAGTAAATACATGAAAACACCAATGTGCAAATGTGCACATATAGGCAAGCCATGCCAGACTCTGTACATACATGAAAACACCAATGTGTAAGTGTGCACATATAGGCAAGCCATGACAGGCTCAGTATAACCATGAAAACATCAATGTGCAAGTGTGCACATACTGGTAGGCTAACCCTCCTAACGTATGTAGGGAGGGCACGCTCGCACTTTCACATTGTACTTACAATGGTAAAGTGCCCATGGCCCTAAGGCCACTCAGAGATCAGCAAAACTCAAGAAAGAGCCAATCCCCTCGGTAGGGAACCCCACACAGGGCTCTCCCCACCGGGGCATGGGATACCCTTGCGTCCCTGTCCTGCCTTCCCTGTTCACTTGCTATGTCTAGGAATCGACAAAGACAGAGCAGGGGCATATCTGCCTTTGCAAAAATGTAAACTTATATTATATAATACATCCTGCCGTAGGGCTGTAAGGTCTGCTGTAAGTGTGACTTACAAATATTACATGCAGTGTTTAGGGGTCATGGCACACAGGCTGTGTGCCATGTTGTGTTTTCAATTTTGGGGCGCACCTTGTCACGCAGCCTGCAATGGCAGTCTGCATGAGGTTGGTGCTGGGTCCCTTAGAGTGGTACAGGTTGTGCTGCAGCTCTTAGGGGCCCTCTTTAGTACCCTTCGGTACTAGGGGCACCATTTACTAGGAACATACAGAGGTGCTAAAGGGCCTGGCCACTTGGGGGTCAAGTGACCGGGTGTCTTGCTTTGGGGAAAGAACACTGGCATTGGGGTCCAAAAGTGCATCAAAAACTAGGCAAAAAAGTGGTGCAGTACTGCAACCAGAATCCAGCTTCCTACACATACCTATTGGCATTGTCAGTTCTAGTCTGAAACTCGGGCCCATATTTATACTTTTTTAGCGCCGCATTTGCGCCGTTTTTTGACTCAAAAACGGCGCAAACTTACAAAATACAATTGTATTTTGCAAGTTTGCGCCGTTTTAGAGTCAAAAAATGACGCAAATGCGGCGCTACGAAAGTATAAATATGAGCCTCTGACTTTGATGCCTCTGTCGCTAATTTTCGAGCCTCACAGGTGCTGATATTTAGTACTTTGTTAATGTTCCTCTATAGGTTTTGAGCTGTTGGTCACAGAAAGGGCAGATGATCACCCGTGCAGATCAGATAGATACCCGTCTTATTTTCCAGCACAGTCCCAAGATATGCGGGTACCTGACGGTCAGGCTGAGAGGAGAAGGGCCAAAAGCAACACCTTTGTCTGTCTGCTTGCTCATTAAGGATCTTGCTCTCGCTTAATTGCCCGGGACAGGCAAAGCCTAACAAAGATGTGCGTTCCCAGACAGCGTGCATAAGGCCTAGGCATGCGCCACCATCCTGCACGTGGGAAGCCCCATAATCGCAAGGGACTGATAGCCGCGCACAGGCGCCAGACAAGTGCGTCCTCCATGTTTGCCTTCCTCTGTCGTCTTCCACTCTACCTCCCCCCACTTCCGCCTGACTCTTCGAAGTGGGTGCCATCTTGCAGGAGTGAGAGCTGCCAGCTCCGGAGAGCCGGGTACGGCCTGTGACAGCCAAGAAACAGGCACACAGCGGGTTCCAGGCTCAGCCAAGCCACCCTGCTCTGACAGTCTGCCGCCTGGCACCGCGCCCAGCGCGGGGTTTGCATCGGGCCCTATGGTGCCCACAGAATAAACAGCCTCTACCCCTCTATTGACACCTCGGGCCCCTCCTTCTCTAGACAGCCCCCTCCCCCTGCAACAGCTGATCCAGGACAGCTTGGGCTCCGAGAGTTAATAAAACACAATAACAGAGCGCCTCAATGGGGAGCTCCAACCTGTCATGCAATGCCTTCTCCAAAGGAAGCTGCAAAGAAAGTGTGTGCAAAAGGACAGTCTGTGCAGGGTGTAAGGGCAGTCTGTGGTTGCTGTAAGGACAGTCTGTAAATGTCATGAGGCAGTCTGTGGATGCTCTAAGGGCAGACTGGATGTTGTAAGGGCTGTCTATGGATGCTCTGGGGCAGTCTGTTGATGCTCCGAGGGCAGAATGGATGTGTAAGGACAGTCTGGATGCTGTAAGGACAGTCTGTGGATGTTGTAAGGACAGTCTGTACATGCTCTGAGGCAGTCTGTGGATGCTCTAAGGGAGCCTGGATTTTGTAAGGACAGTTTGTGGATGCGGTAAGGACAGCCTGTGGATGTTGTAAGGACAGTCTGTACATTCTCTGAGGCAGTCTGTGGATGCTGTAAGGGCAGTCTGGATGTTGTAAGGGCAGTCTGTGGATGTTGTAAAGGGAGTCTGGCTGTTGTAAGGATAGTCTGTTTTGTAAGGGCAGACTGTGCCTGCTGTAAGAACAGTCTGTGGATATCGTAAAGACAGTCAGTGGATGTTGTAAGGGCAGACTGTCCATGCTCTGAGGCAGTCTGTGGATGCTCTTAGGGCAGACTAGATATTGTAAGGGCAGTCTGTGGATGCTGTAAGGACAGCCTGTGGATATTGTAAGGACAGTCTGTACATGCTCTGAGGCAGTCTGAATGCTCAAGGGGAGTCTGGATGTTGTAAGGACAGTCTGTGGATGTTGTAAGGATAGTCTGTTTTGTAAGAGCAGACTGTGCATGCTGTAAGAACAGTCTGTGGATATCCCAAAGACAGTCGGTGGATGTTGTAAAGACGTTCTGCGTGTTGTAAAGGCAGTCTCCGGATGTTGTAAGGTCAGTCTGTATGATGTTACAGGGCAGGCCTACGATATTGTAAGGACGTTCTATTATTGATGATGTAAGATCAGCACGGGACATTGTCAAGAAAGTCGATGGATGATGTGAGAACTGTCTTCGGAAGTAGTAAGGACTGTCTTTGTTATATTTTGTAAGGCAAGTATGCGGATGATGTATGTACAGCCTGACCATGATGTAAGAATAGCCTTTGGATGTTGAAAGACATCCCCTGTACATGTGCCCTGTCCTTGCTTGCAGTGAGATCAGTCTGGGAATGTTGTAAGCACATTCTGAGGATGTTGTAAGGACAACCTTTTGATGCCTTTAGCAGTAACGGAGAATCCAGTGTGATGAACAGTTGACAGGCCTTCTGTGTAATGCTGTGAGGCTTGTGGTAGGGTGCCCCCAGACCCTGCCAGGCTTGGGATATAACACAGGATGGTGGCCAATCAGCAGCTCAGGCTAGGGTGACTGGCCCTCTAGCACACAAATGGAGGAAGGGTAAGAACAGTCTGTGGATGTTGTAGGGCCGGTGTGGGGTTGCGTTAAAGCCAGTCCGTGGATGTACCATGGGTAGTGTGGATTGGTCAACACGGTTTATGGTGGCTGTAAGGACAAGCCTGTAAGTGGAGAAGGATGGTCTGTGGAGCTTGTAAAGACAGTCTGCGGATGGGTAAGGACAGTCTGTGGATGTTGTAGGGACAACATGTGGATGAAAAGGGACAGTCTGTAGAGTAAACAACGGTCATTGGTGGTTTGAAAAAGGATAATCTGTCGAGGGTGAAAGGAGTGTGTTAGGTTGCAGTGAGATCAGACCGTGGAAGCAGTGAGAGCATTTTCTGACTTCTGTCAGGAGAAACACACCCAGTGCATGTTGTAAGAACAGTCTGTGGCTGTTATGAGGAAAGTGACTGAGTGTTGGACTTTGTGAGGTTGCTGTAAGAACAGACTGTGGCTGTTGTGGGGAGAGTGGTTGGATGTTAGACATTCTGAGTTTGTTGTAAGACGAGTCTGTGGCTGTTGAGAGAAAATTAGCTGTTTGTGGGACATTCTGAGTTTATTGTAACAAGGGCCTGACGATGCTGTAAGGTCAGTCTGGATGTGTTGCTGAAAGAGAGACTTTGGTGGATGGACAGCCTGTGGTTGTGTAATAGAAGTCGCTGCAGGTCGTAAGGATGGTCTTTGACCGTTGTAATGACAGTCTGTATAAGTTGTAAAGTCAGTCTCTCTCTGTGTTGTAAGGGCAGCTTCTGGACGCTCGAGGATAGCCAATTTTGAAGGACGGTCTGTGGGTTTGCAGTAGTAACTAACTGCATGTCCTAAGGATGGTTCTTGAATGCTGTTAGGACAGTCTGGCTGTTGAAAGGACAGTCTGTGGGTGTGTTTAATAGCAGCGTCTGCATGCTTTAAGGATGGTCTCTGAATGTTTTAGACAGCCCTCTGTGGTGTATGGACAATCTTTAACTGTTGGAAGGGCTGGGCTATATAAGCGTTGGCACAACAGCCTCTGTATACTGTAAAGACAGTGTCTGCATAATGTAAAAATAATTTAATTTGTCAGGATAGCCTCTATATGTTGTAAGGACAGTCTGCATATTGTAAAAATAATATATAAGTGTTGGTGGGACATGCTCTGTATGCGGTACAGACTGTGGTGGTCATTATGACTTTGGCAGTCTTCCTTGAAGACCGCCAAAGCCGTGGACGCCAGAAGACTGCCAGTGCTGGCGGTCTTCCGCCCACCATATTACAGGTACTGCTGGATTTCTGCCACACTTTGGGCGGAAATCCAACAGTGGTCGTGCAGGTGGGCGGAGGCGCATGGTCGGTTCCACCACTGGCCCGCCCTGTCAGAAGGACACTGCCCGCCGTATTATGTGCAATAATACGGCGTGGCGGTGTCCTGATCATGGGGTGCTGCCAGAGGTGGAAGTGTCCCTTCCTGCGCCCTGCCAGATGACCTCCTCCCCGGACCAGGTAAGTTGATCGCCCGACAGGGGAGGGGGCGGAGGGTGTTTTTTTTTGCATGTGCGTGTGTGAGTAGGGAATTGGCTGTGTGTGTGTATGCATGTTTGTATGGGTGTGCGCATGCATGTTTGTCTACGTGTGTGTATGCATGTTTGTATGGGTGTGTGTATGCATGTTTGCGTGTTTGTATGGGTGTGTGTATGCGTGAATGCGAGTATGGATGCGTGTGAGTGAATGCGTGTATGTAAGTGTAGGTGAATGAGTGTATGCGTGGTGCCTATGGGTGTCTGTGTGCATGTATGCGGGGAGGGGGTGGTGTACCGTGGGGGGGGTGAGGGGAAAGGAGGCTCTGTACCTGGAGGGCGGGGTGCTGTACCTGGATGGCGGGTGGGGGAGAGGGTGTGGTGGGGTTTTGTGCTTGCTGGGCGGGGAGTTGTCTACCAGTGACAGGGAGGAAATTCCCTGTCACGGGTAGCCTTTCCACCAGGGTTTTCATGGCGGTTCTACCACTGCGGAAACCCTGGTGGAAAGGCAGCTCCTAATACCGCCAGCGGTCTTCTGTGGGCCGCCGGGTTGGAGATGCTCATATCCGGACCAGCAGGTCCGACCGCCATGGCGGTATGAGTGGAGATGTGGTGGGTTGGCCTCTGAGATGTGGCGGGTTGGCATAATGTGGTGGTCTTCACCGCCAGCCTGTTGGCTGTGAAACCGCACCTTTGCCCTGTTGGTCACGAGACCGCCAGGGTCATAATGACCACCAGTGTCTGAATATTGTAATAATGGTCTATGAGTGCTGCCAGGGCAGCTCTGTACGCTGTAGGGGCGGTGTCTGCATAGTGTAAGAGTAGTCTGTGTTGGGAGGAAAGCCTCTGTATTTTGTAAGGTCAGTGTCTGCATACGGTAGGGATAGTCTGTCAGTGCTGACAGAGCAGTGTCTGTATATTGTAAGGACAGTGTATGCATATGCCTCAGAGCCGTAGATCAGTGAATGACATGGAGTAATCTCAAATTGAATGCTTCCAAAAGTGAAGTACACCCATATGGCGAATTGAAAACTTATAAACCACACTCTGCCTACCCTGACAATCTGGGAGCACCTCCTCAAGTATGAAGGAAGTAATAAACCTTGGAATTACCATGGACTCCAAGTTATCAGTGAAAGCCCAAGTGGACAAATTAGCAAGATCAACCTTTGTCACCATGAAAACTCTGTGATACACCTTCCCCCACCTGGGATTTCCACAAAAGGTCCAGGCTACTATCTCTCTTGTACTGTCTGAACTTGATTACTCCAATGGCCTCTACAATGGATCATCTCAATCAACTATAAAAAAGACTACAGCAGGTTCAGAACTCTGCTGCCAGACTACTCCTACAGATAAAGCCACAAGCCCAAATCTCCCCTGCTTTGAGGGCCCTGCATTGGTTACCAGTTGCCAGAAGATCCACCTTCTAGCTGCTTTGTATCACCCACAAAGCAATACATGGACCAGGGCCATTTTTCATCAGGAGTAAAAACACCAAATACATTCAACAAAGGAACCTCCACTCCAGACTGACACCTCACTTCAAAATCCCACCATGCAAGCAAAAAAACACATAGGTGGTACATCTTTCTCTGTTCAAGCAGCCAAACTATGGAATTCATTACTCCCAAATATAAGATCTACGGATAACTATCTTTTCATTTAGAAGATTACTAAAGAGTTGGCTCTTTCTTGCATAACCACCATACTCAAACAGTAATGTACAGCATATTCATGTATATATAAACATGTATAATGTGTGATATGTATGTATCTAGATATATGTATTTCTTTGTACAAATATGTATAATAATTATGTTTTTAAAATATAGAGATATTCTTTACTTAGTTCTGCTTAAATGTATATATTACATATATTCACTTAAAAAACAAAGCTTACAGGGATGTTATATAATTAAGTTCTGAATTTACTCGCACAAAACCAGAGAAATTTAGCAGTTATAGTTACAGTTATTTCAAGTAACTATAGCTCGTGGCCTAAGGTAACGATAACTCGTGCCCCTGCAATGCACAGGTTTTTTTCCAATAATTTGACTTCTAATGTTTCATTGATATTTTTATTGGCATTATAAAAGTTGTCATGAGTGCTGTAATATCTGAGGTAAGTACCAGTGCATGGCAAGGGTGATTTATTTAGCTGCAGCCATCATGCCCAACGTGTTTTGGGGAGCACTTCCCCTTGATCATGGGACAAACAGAATTTTTGGGCATTAGTACTGTGACTAAGTGGCAGAGAATAAATAAGCCATTTCAATGGAGAACTGTTAGTCCTCTCTTGCTCTCTGTGATCCATCATTGAACTTGTGTTTAAAAGTGTGCTAAGAGGCATTTATTTTCTATATATAATTGACATGAATAAGGCAGCTTTGCAGAAATGTGTCGTCAAATAAATTGAAAGACTACAGCCCGCTGAGTGCTCCGACTGGTTACTTGGGGAGCTATTCATGTTGAAATAAATATGTATAGTTATAATTTTATGCTTTATCATGTATATAGGTCACTACATAGTTTTCATATAAGTTATCTGGATAAATGATTATGGGTCTCAGTTGTATTTATCTATCACAATATGTAAATAGCATCATAACTATCTCATCTACAAGTGCTTCACTATTGAAATGTTAAGGACAATATAAAATTCAAAAAGAATACAGCAACACTTGAAAGTCCGAGTTTATAACTACTATTTAAATCTCGATATACAATCTTCCTTATTCATGTATACCCTTTTTATGTACTTATGTATCTATATATTTATTACTTTACTCCCACTGTAGAAGAAAAAAACTTTTACTCTCTTCAATGAACTACTTTATGTCTCACCTAATATCTCTCTAAATATATCCTCTGCCTCCACTCTCTTACTCATCTCAAGCCTCATTCTGCTACTATGATCTCCAAAATAACCCTTTCTAGACTCTTCCCTCCTTGGATCACCCAAACCTCATTTTACTACTATAAGCTCCCCAACCACCCTTTCTAAATTCTTCCCTTGTGTATCCCTTCTATGACTCATCCCAAACCACGTCACTAGTATGATCTCCCTAATCCTTTTCAAGAGACTCTTCCCTCTTCTGTCTCTCATTTTACGCATCTCAAACCTCATCTTACTACTGTGGTCTCCCAAATAACATTTTCTAGACACTTCACTCTTATATCCCTCCACTATCCTATTTGATCTAAGTAACGGCCACTACTCAAATTAACTCATATTTCCCTATACTAATCCACCACTAATCCTTTTTGGGTTCCAGCACTGAAAAGCGTTTTGATGCCTTAGCAAGGTTAGTAAATGCAATTACAATAGTCTGTTAATGCTGGCAGGACTGTGTCTTTATATTGTAATGACAGTATATGCATATGGTAAGGTTAGTCAATCAGTGCTGGCAGGACAGTGTTTGTGTATTGTAAGTACACTCAATGCCATTTTTTCCACAAAAAACCTCCACAAGACCTCCACAATTTACTGGACTGACCACCACTGCATACATTTCACCATCACTTCACTGACCATCCACCTCCACACACTCTGAGCCCCAAGCAGAAAATAGAACAGGATCACTGAAGAACAACTCTCCAACACCCTCAGCAAGTCTCCACCACCCCTCACCGCAGACGCAAACATCACAGCATGGAACTTCCACCAATGGATCCCCGAATGTGCCAACACCCTAGCACCTCTCTGAGACCTCAGCCAAACACTACCATAAGAAGGCTGCCTGATTCTCCCCGCACTCTAGGACTCCAGGCGCACCTGCAGACGGCTAGAGAAAAGATGGAGAACCAGCAAGTTTCCCAAAGACTTTGAGGCTTTCCAAGCAGCCACCAAATCCCACCACCACATCAGAGTCACCAGAAAAACCACCTTGCAGGACCGCATCAGCGCCACCGCTCACAACATCAAAGAGCACTTCCCAGTGGACAAAGAGTTTGCCAACCTCCAACCAGAAACAGCAAGCATCCCTCCATTTCAAGACCTTTGCGACAGGCTAGCCAACCTCTTCCACCGGAAAATCAAAGAGATATACGACAGCTTTGGATCCCAAGACCCTCCAAGCCCTTCAGCAACCCCCCAGATCCATCCCATGGAACCACCACAGATCCTACACGGCTGGACCACCCTCACCAAAGATGAGACCTGCACCATCATGAGCAGCATCCACTCTGGAGCCCCTATGGACTCCTGTCCTCACCACATATTCAACAAGGCCAACACATCCATTGCACCCGAGCTCCGCCACACCCTCAACTGTTCCATAGAGACAGCCACTTTCCCAGAGGACTGGAAGCATGCCGAGATCTGCCGAGATCTGCCCGTTCTTGAACAAACCCACGGCCGACCTCAAGAGTTACCGCCCTATCTTTCTATTGCCTTTCCCTGCCAAGGTCATTGAAAAGGCCATCAACGCTCAGCTCTGTAAGCACATCGAGGACAAGAACATCCTAGACACCTCCCAATCAGGCTTCATGAGCTCTTCGACTGCAGCCATACAGCAGCCCTCATCCTACTGGACCTATCTGCCACATTCGACACAGTCTCACACCTCCCCCTCTGCTCCAGGCTCCATGCAGCCGGCATCCACAGAAAGTCCATACAATGGATATGCTCCTTCCTGTCTGGCCCAAGACAGAGTCAGACTCCCGCCTTACCTGTGAGAACCTACTGAGATCAGCTGTGGAGTTCCACAGGGCTCCTCCCTGAGCCCCACACTCTTCAACGTCTACACGGCCCCTCTTGCATCCATCGTCAGGGACCACAGACTGAACATCATCTCCTATGCTGATGATACCTAGCTGATCATCTCACTGACCGAAAACCCCACTACTGCCAAGAGGAATTCCTACAATGGGATGAAAGCTGTCACCACCTGGATGAAGGACAGCTGCCTCAATATGAACTCTGACAAGACCGAGATCCTCATCCTGGGACCATCCACGCATACCTGGGACAACTCCTGGTGGCTATCAACCCTCTGCATCTCCCCTCAAACCCCAACAAACCACGCTTGCAACCTCAGCGTCATCCTGGACTCAACACTCACTATGACCCCCAAGCCAACTCAGTCACATCCTCCTGCTTTCACACACTCTGACTTCTCCGGAAGATCTACAAATGGATCCCAAAAGACTGCTGCAAAACCGTAACTCATGCCCTCATTACCAGCAGACTCGACTATGGCACCGCCCTCTATGCTGGTACCATCCAGAAGAGCATCAAGAAATTACAGCACATCCAAAATGCCTCTGCCAGAGTCATCCTAAACATTCCCTGCCGCAAACATATTTCTAATCACCTAAGAGACCTCCGCTGGCTCCCTATCGAGAAGAGAAATAACTTTAAGCTCCTCGTACACACTTACAAGACCCTCCACAACCTAGGACCCACCTACCTCAACCACCGCATCACCTTCTACTGCCCCACCAGTCCTCTCTGCCCTGCTCAACAAGCACTAGCCACCATACCCTGCATATGGAAGACCTCATCTGGTAAGAGATCCTTTGCGTACCTCCTGGCAAATAGCTGGAACACCCTGCCCCTGCACCTCAGGCAGTCACCATCGCTAACCAAATTCAGGAAGGACCTTAAAACCGTGCTCTTTGACTGAAGCTCAGAGGACAAACCTCCTTAGTGCCGTGTGACCCTTACAGGTGAATAGTTGCACTTTATAAACCCTGATTTGATTTGATAAGTACAGTGTCTGCACATGATTAGAATAGTCTATCAATGATGGTAGGACAGTGTATGTATGCTGTAAGGACAGTTTGCATGATGTGAAAATGGTCTATTTTGGTAGAACAGCCTCTGTATATTGTAAGGCAGTTTCTGCATGTGGTAAGGATAGACTGTCAGTGCTTGCAGGACAGTGTATATTGTAAGGACAGTGACTGTACATGGTAAGGATAGTCTATCAATGCTGGAAGGACATGTGAGTGGCAGTGAGAGAGAGGACATTGTGCCTGGCCATGAGAGAGAGGCACCGTACTTGGCAGTGAGAAAGAGGACACTGTACCTGGCAGTGAGAGAGAGGACATTGTACCTGGCAGTTAGAAAGAGGACATTGTGCCTGGCAGTGAAAGCTAGGACATTGTGCCTGGCAGTGAGAGAGAGGACAGTGTGCCTGGCCGTGAGAGAGAGAGAGGACATTGTGCCTGGCAGTGAGACAGAGGATTGTGCCTGGCAGTGAGAGAGAGGGCATTGTACCTGGCAGTGAGAGAGAGAGGGCATTGTACCTGACAGTGAGAGATATGACTGTGCCTGGCAGTGAGAGGATTGTGCCTGGCAGTGAGAGAGAGGACATTGTGTCTGGCAGGGAGAGAGGATTGTGCCTGGAAGTGAGAGCGAGGACACTGCACCTGGCAGTGAGTGAGAGGATACTGTGCCTGGCAGTGAGAGAGGAGTGTGCCTGGCCATGAGAGAGAGGACATTGTGCCTGGCAGTGAGAGGGGAGTGTGCCTGGCAGTGAGAGAGGACTGTGCCTGGCAGTGAGAGAGAGAGTCTGACATGAGAGAGAAGGCGCTACGCGGGACAGTGACAGCATTGTATTTGGCAGAGAGAGATGGCACTGACCCTGGCAGACACGTTTTGAGGCAAGAGCAAAGGGGGCAATTGCCCAAGGCTCCACCTTCCCATGTGCCCCTCTGGTAAAATGACCTTTCACTCACTCTATCTTTTTCGATTTTTCCATCAGAACTCTCTCTCTGTTTAACTCTATCTCTGACTCTGTCTTTCTCTACCCCGTATGTTTTAGTGCCCCAATATATATATGTAACTCAGTGTTGTTTGGCATCGTGCAGGCTTGAATAAATACAAAAAAGGCAATACAATTCAAACTTGTTCCAAAGAAGTGCCCGAAAACATATCTGGCCCTTGGCCACAAAAATCCTTAAGATGACACAGGAGGCTGGCAGTGAGAGACATAGCCTGCGTGGAGAGAGACAGAGGGCACTGGGCGTGGCAGTGAGAAACTTGGCCTGCGTGGAGAGAGACAGAGGGCACTGGGCGTGGCAGTGAGAGACAGTCCTGAGGCTGGCGCTGAATGAAAGGGGCTGATATTGAGAGAGAGCGGGCACACAGACTGGCATTGAGAAACAGGCCACCGGAGCTGGCAGAGAGAGAGTCTGTCATGGACATGGCACTAGGAGTGGCCGTGAAACTGAGGGCAGGATCCGAGCCTGGCGATGAGGCAGAGGGTACTCCGCCTGGCGATGAGGGACCGGAGCACACCACTTGGTAATGACAGGCAATGGGCCTTTGAGGGAAGGAGAGGGCACTGTGCTTGGCAGAAAGAAGGGGTGCCAAGCTTAGCAAGGAGATTGACAGTCTTTACCATGCACAGGCAGTCCTTGAAATATAGAGATACTGGCCTGCCAGCATTGACAGACTATTGTAATTGTATTTATTGTAATTTTATTTATATAGCGCTGACTACCTTTGACGAGGCGTCACAGCGCTTTTCACCTAAACGAGAGCGAGCATCGAGCTCGGGTGAAAATAAAAGGACGAAAGTCTGGTAGTGAGAGAGGGCACTGTGCCTGGCAGTGGGAGGACTGGGCACAGTGCTGGTAAGTGAGAGGCAGTGCACTGAACCTGTCGGTGAGAGATGGCACTGCGGCTGGCAGTGAGGAGACTGGGCACTGAGCAGGTAAGTGAGAGGCAGTGCACTGATCCTGTCGGCGAGAGATGGCACTGAGCAGGTAAGTGAGGCGCAGTGCACTGATCCTGTTGGTGAGAGATGGCACTGCGCCTGGCAGTGAGAGGACTGGGGAGAGTGCACTGCGCTTGGCAGTGAGGAGACTGGGCACTGTGCAGGTAAGTGAGAGGCAGTGCACAGAACCTGTCGGTGAGAGATGTCACTGCGCCTGGCATTGAGGAGACTGGGCACTGAGCAGGTAAGTGAGAGACAGTGCACTGATCCTGTCTGCGAGAGATGGCACTGCGGCTGGCAGTGAGGAGACTGGGCACTGAGCAGGTAAGTGAGGGGCAGTGCACTGATCCTGTTGGTGAGAGATGGCATTGCGCCTGGCATTGAGGAGACTGGGCACTGAGCAGGTAAGTGAGAGACAGTGCACTGATCCTGTCTGCGAGAGATGGCACTGCGGCTGGCAGTGAGGAGACTGGGCACTGAGCAGGTAAGTGAGGGGCAGTGCACTGATCCTGTTGGTGAGAGATGGCATTGCGCCTGGCAGTGAGAGGACTGGGGAGAGTGCACTGCGCTTGGCAGTGAGGAGACTGGGCACTGAGCAGTGAATTGAGAGGCAGTGCACAGAACCTGGCGGTGAGAGATGGCACTGCGCCTGGCAGTGAGAGGACTGGGGAGAGTGCACTGCGCCTGGAAGTGAGGAGACTGGGCACTGAGCAGGGAAGTGAGAGGCAGTGCAGCGAACATGGCGGCCAGAGAGGGCACTGAAGGGATCTGAGCACGCTATTAAGAGATTATAGCCACGGAGCTGGCAGCGAGAACCGGTCTGGGGTGGAAAGAAACTGCACTGAGCCTGACAGACAAGGGTCCAAAAATGAGAGAGAGAGAGAGAGCACCGAGTCAGACAGTGACAGGGGGCACTGAACCTGGCAGTGAAAGAGAGAGTTTACAATTGAGACAGAGCACGAGTCGAGAGTCTGTGCATGACAGTCTAGCATGGAGAGAGAGAGGCGACACAAGGCCTAGCGCCGAGAGGGGGTCTAAGCCTGGCAGTGTGATGAAGGTGTGTGTGGGGGTAGGGGCTTAGTCTGGCAGGGAGCGAATGTGAAACGGGTCTGAACCTGCCAATAGGATACAGGGTCTGGCGTGGATAGAGAGGGCACTATGCCTCTCAGTAAGAGAGTACCCTGAGCCTGGCAGTGTGAGAGTACACTGAGCCCGGCAGTGTGAGAGTACACTGAGCCCGGCAGTGTGAGAGTACCCTGAGCCCGGCAGTGTGAGAGTACCCTGAACCTGGCATTGTGAGAGTACACTGAGCCCGGCAGTGTGAGAGAGGGAGTCACTGAACCTGGCAGTGTGAGAGAGGGAGTCACTGAACCTGGCAGCGTGAGAGTACCCTGAGCCTGGCAGTGTGAGAGATGGCGCTGAGCATGGCACTGAGAGAGAGGGTCCGGCATAGTGGGATAGGATACTGAGCCCGGCAGTGAAAGAGTACCCTGAGCCTGGCAGTGTGAGAGAGGGAGTCACTGAACCTGGCAGTGTGAGAGATGGCACTGATCATGGCACTGAGAGAGAGGGTCCGGCATAGTGGGAGAGGATACTGAGCCTGGCAGTGAGAGAGAGTCTGACATGGAGAGTGGGGGCATACGACTTGGCGTTGTGTCACATTTCTGAGCTTGGTGCTGAAAGAGAGGGGCTGGCTCTAAGCCTGGCATTAAGGGAGAGGGCACAGAACTACGTGATGAGAGAGAGGATCCGGCATGCGAACAGAGGGCACTGACGTGGTAGTGAGAAAGAGACCTCAGCCTTGCATTGAGAAGGAGTGGGCACTGATCCTGGCAGTGAGAGAGAGAGCCCGAGCTTGGCACTGAGAGAGCGCGGGCACTGAGCCCGGCAGTGAGCGAGAGGGCACTCAGCCTGGCAATGCAGTGTCGGTTCTTCCCTATTAATGCCCCCTTCACAGTCGCCTCGCCCCCACGGCGTGCTCAGAGCTGAAGGTATCAATCACCCTAATGAAGTCCCCTTCTGCCAGGTTGGCAGGCGTTCGGCGGGGCACGAGGGGCAGGAAACAGTGCCAAGTACTCCAGAGGGGGCACGGAGCCTGGCCCGGTGCCCTGAGTCTGTGTGTGTGTATCACTGGCTTTAAATAACTCCATCCTGTCTCTTGGTTCTGGTGCCCAGGCTTGCTCCCTGCATTAGAAGGGCATGCCATGGCCTTTGCAGAGGCATCTCTGCCCTCAGGATAGGCAGGTGTCCAGCACTGGCCTAAGGGCTTCACTGCTCCTTGATTGTCAGAGCCTTGTACCATGCCTGTGCCCACAACATATTTACAACACCGCCCACTATTACAGAAATAAAACATGCACAAACTGTCTTTTTCTAAGGTATTCAGAGTCTGCGCCTGGAGGTATGCAGAGACTATTGTTACTGCCTACTAAGGCTGTCCTGCTAACACTCATAGACTATTTTTACAGTATGCAAACACTTCCCTACACTATACAGACACTGTCCTGCCAGCATCATAGACTACCTATACCATGTGCAGACACCGTTCTTACAGCACAGCACATAGAGACTGTCCAGCTAACACTAATATACTATCCTTACAATATGCAGACACTACCTTATACCTCACTCAATGTCCTCTCTCTCACTGCCAGGCACAATCCCCTCTCACTGCCAGGCACAATGTCCTCTCTCTCACGGCCAGGTACAATGTCCTCTCCCTCACTGCCAGGCACAATGTTGTCTCTCACTGCCAGGCACAATCCTCTCTCACTGCCAGGTACAATGTCCCCTCTCTCTCACTGCCAGGCACAATGTCCTCTCTTTCACGGCCAGGCACAATGTCCTCTCTCTCACTGTCCTGCACAGTATCCTCTCGCTCAATGCCAGGCACAATGTCCTCTCTCTCACTGCCAGGCACACTCCTTTCTCACTGCCAGGCACAGTGTCCTCTCGCTCACTGCCAGGTACCATGTCCTCTCTCTCACTGCCAGGCACAGTCATCTCTCACTTCCAGGCAGAATGTCCTCTCTCTTACTGCTGAGTACAGTGTCCTCTCTCTCACTGCCAGGCAGAATGTCCCCTCTCTCACTGCCAGGCACAGTGTCCTCTCTCTCAATGCCATGTAAAGTGTTCTCAATCTCACTGCCAGGCATAATGCTCTCTCTCACTGCCAGACACAATCCTCTCTCACTGCCAGGCACACTCGTATCTCTCACTGCCAGATACAATGTCCTCTCTCTCTCATTGCCAGGTACAATGTCTTCTCTCTCACTGCCAGGCACAATTCTCGCTCACTGCCAGGTGCAACTGTATCTCTCACTGACAGGTACAGTGTCCTCTCTCTCACTGCCAGAAACAATGTCCTCTCTCTCACTGCCATGCTCATTCCTCTCTCACTGCCAGGCACAATCCTCTCTCTCTTGCTGCCAGGCACAATGTCCTCTCTCTCACTGCCATGCTCAATCCTCTCTCACTGCTAGGCACAATCCTCTCTCTCTCGCTGCCAGGCACAGTGTCCTCTCTCTCACTGCCAGGCACAGTATCCTCTCGTTTACTGTCAGGTACAATGTCCTCTCTCTCACGGCCAGGCACAATGTACTCTCTGATTGCTAGGCACAATCCTCCCTCACTGCCAGGTACAATGTCTTCTCTCTCACGGCCAGGCACAATGTCCTCTCTATCACTGCCAGGTACAATCCTCTTTCACTGCCAGGCACAGTATCCTCTCGCTCACTGCTAGGCACAATGTCTTCTCTCTCACTGCCAGGCACAATGTCTTCTCTCTCACGGCCAGGCACAATGTCCTCTCTCTCACAACCAGGCACAATGTACTCTCTGATTGCTAGGCACAATCCTCCCTCACTGCCAGGTACAATGTCTTCTCTCTCACAGCCAGGCACAATGTCCTCTCTCTCACTGCCAGGTACAATCCTCTGTCACTGCCAGGCACAGCATCCTCTCGCTCACTGCCAGGCACAGCATCCTCTCGCTCACTGCCAGGTACAATGTCTTCTCTCTCACGGCCAGGCACAATGTCCTCTCTCTCACTGCCAGGTACAATCCTCTGTCACTGCCAGGCACAGCATCCTCTCGCTCACTGCCAGGCACAGCATCCTCTCGCTCACTGCCAGGTACAATGTCTTCTCTCTCACGGCCAGGCACAATGTCCTCTCTCTCACGGCCAGGCACAATCATTTCTCTCTCAGTGCCAGACCCCAGCACCTTCTTACCCACTGCCATTACAACCGCACACCAACCTCCCCGGCCAGGCGCAATCTACAGGACGCTTCTTCTTATTGCCAGACACAATGCACTCTCGCTGCCAGACTCAGTGCCCTCTGTCTCTCTTTTTATCCCTTTTCCCTCTCCCTCAGAAACCTCTCTATCTGGGCGCCAGGCCCAGTGTTCCGCTTCTCATTCCCATTCTACTTGCCCTCTCGCGCTCGCTCTGAGTCAGCGCCCCACCCCCCTCACTGCGAGGCTCGTAACCATCCTTTTTCCCAGTGACCACTTTCAGTGCCAGTCTGTGTGCTCTATCAATGAATCTCCGTTTTTGTGTCTCACACACATACTCGCTACCTCACGCTCTCTTATTCTCTCTCTCCCTATCACACCCTACCTCTTTCCATGGCTTTAAGTGAGCCGGGTCCCTCCGGGTTTCAGACACGGTAGTAATTTATAACGGGTATTGAAACGGGCCTCGTTTATAACGGGGCACTGTTGACTTGTGGCCGAAGGCAGTGCGAGTTCCCTCAGTGCCTGTCAGGAGCGAAAATGTATCCAGGATACGGGATCATCCAATCCTTGGCCTCTTTGAAGAGCGCACAGAGCAATGGTCACATATTCAGTGCTTGAAATGTGAAAACAGGAGTGCTGTATCAGAGTACCTGCTTGTTTCTGAGAAGTGCAGGTACTCGCCAAGTGCAAGTATTACGTTTTTCTTGAGAAGTGCAGGTACTCTTCCTCTCAAAATAAAAAAAAGTGCCGGTACTCTGTCCCGGACAGTGCCTGCCCATTTAAAGCACTGAACGTATTCATTTACATTTGAGATACATTTGTGATTCTATACAAACGTGTGGGTAGGGTGGCACTCTACGTACATTTTAGTGTATATAGTTAAGTTAGCCCCTTAATTAAATAGACCCCACTCCTTTCAGAGACCCACACGTTTTTCATCCTACTTAAAGTTCTGCCTCTCTCGGTCTCTCATTCTGTCTCTCTGTCTCTCTCTCATTCTCTTGCTCTGTCTCTGTTTTTCTGTCACCATCCTATCTCTTTAGTGATCTCTTATTTGCTTTCACTCTCACACACATTCTCTCTTTCTCATTCTCCATCTTTCTCTCTCTCCTATTTCTTCTATTCCCTGTCTTTCTCCCTATTTTTCAAGGTACCAGAACCTTCGCTCTCAGTGCCACATTCAGTGCCCTGCTCCTCACTGGCAGGACCAACGCTTTCCTCCTCACTGCCATCTGTGCTCCCTCCTTTTCACAATGCAATCCTTTGGCCACCCTCTCACTGCCGAGTACAGGGCCCTCTCAGTGACTTCTGTCACACTGACAGGTACTGTGCCCTCTCCAATACTATTTCTCTAAGTGACTTCTGGCTCGCATTCAGGCACTGAGCCCTCTCCTCTATTATCAATCTTGGTGACTTCTCTCCCACTGACAGGTTCTGAGCCCTCCCTCATACTACCAATTTCAGTGACTTCTCTCCCACTGATAGGCACTGTACCCTCTCTCAGACTGGCAGGCACTGTGCCATCTCTCATACTGTCAGTGACTTCTATACCGCTGGCAGACACAAAGGCCTCTCTCATACTGTCAGTCTCAGGGACTTCTCTCCCACTGACAGGTACGGAGCCCTTTCTCATACTATCTATGTCAGTGATTTCCCTCCTACATGCAAGCATTGGAACCTCTCTCATACTGTCAATCCCAGTGACTTATCCCCCACTGGCAGACACTGAGCCTTCTCTCATACAATCAATCTCAGAGACTTCTCTCACACTGACAGTCACTGAGTCCTCTCTCATACTACCAATCTCAGTGACTTCTCTCACACTGCCAGGTACTGTGCCCTCTCTCATACTATTGCTCTAAGTCACGTCTTTCTCACAGTCAGGCACTGAGCCCTCTCTATTATCAATCTTGGTGACTTCGCTCCCACTTGCAGGCACTGAGCCCTCTCTCATACTGTCAGTCTCAGTGACTTCTATACCACTGGCAGACACTGAGCCCTCTCCCATACTGTCAGTCTCAGTGACTTTTCTCCCACTGACAGGTACTGTACTCTCTCTCTCACAACTCTAAATTTGATACCCTTTGTCCGATTGTCTGACCCAGTACCTTTCCCTTGTTCTCCTACTTTTCATCCTCTGTTCCAGAGCACGTTCCCTCTGTTTCATGTCACCACACTCAGTGCACTAAACTACTATACACTGTCACTCCCGGCTCGAGTCTATAGCCTCTCTCTGACTGCCAGCCCCAGTGGCGCCACTCACTGAGAGGCCCACCTCCTCTCAGACTCAGTACCCTCTTTATCCCTGTTAATACCTGTACCCTCTTTCACACTCACTTCCAGGCCTAACTCACCCATTGCTCACTGCCAGACTAAGGGCCAGATGTAAGTAGCCTTTTGCGCCTCGCAAACGGCGAAAAACGCCGTTTGCGAGGCGCAAAAGGCCTCACGCGATGCAGAAACACATTTTGCTAGTCGGTACCGACTCGCAAAATGTGTTTCAGACTCGCAAATAGGAAGGGGTGTTCCCTTCCTATTTGCGAGTCGCACCGCGATGTAGAGTTGATTTGTGACCGCGAAAGTGGTCGCAAATCAACTTGCAGTTACCATCCACTTGAAGTGGATGGTAACTCATTCGCAAACGGGAAGGGGTCCCCATGGGACCCCTTCCTCTTTGTGAATGCTCACAAAATTATTTTTTCAGAGCAGGCAGTGGTCCTATGGACCACTGCCTACTCTATAAAAAACCGAAACAAAAAGGTTTCGGTATTTTTTCTATTTGCAGCTCGTTTTCCTTTAAGGAAAACGGTCTGCAAAGAGAAAAAAAAAAAAAACTGCTTTATTGAAAAGCAGTCACGGACATGGTGGTCTGCTGTCTCCAGCAGGCCACCATCCCCGTGAGTGCCTAGACGCGCTAGGGGGTCGCAAACTGCGACCCACCTCATAAATATTTATGAGGTGGGTCTTTGCGACCCCATAGCGAGTCGCAGAAGGTGTCTGAGACACCTTTCTGCATAACATTTTGCGAGGTGCAAATTGCGAGTCGCTGGGACTCGCAATTTGCACCTCGCAAAATGTTTTCTACCTACATCTGGCCCCTAAGTGCTTGTTCTCTCTCTTCACTCTTTTTCTCTTCCTTTCTCTATCCTGTCTGTCTTTTTCTCCTTCCCTCTCTGACTTCTTCTTTCTTGCTCTCTTGCTATGCTTCCCTTTTTAAGGTCGAGCCTGCGAGTAGGCCTGGCATAATTTCTGTTCCTCTCTATGGGGCAGGGACCATGCACTGATTGATTCAAGTTAATCAGTGCCAGTCCGCTAGTCCTGACCTGATCAAGGTACTATTTTGTTCTTTTTAACTTCTAGTGCCCTGCAAACAGAAGGCGTGCAACTGGTAAAAACTTGCTCAGCAGGGCAAACAAAATTGCAAAGTTTTCTTTTATATAGCTGACTTTGTTTTATTTTGTCAAGTCGTCTTTTCTCACTTTCCACTCATGTTTTATTTTGTATGTGATCTGTGGGTGCTCTTCTCAAAAGATTATCTTGTTTGAAACATTACAATGCTAAGATTCTTTATTATGTGTGCTTTATGAAATGATGCTTTAACACATAATTGTGCAGTACACCCCAATCCACCACACTCCCATCCACCCCACTCCAATCCACTCCACTCCACTCCACTTTATCCCACATAAGTCCACCCCATTCCACTCCAATCCAAACCACTTACCCCAATAGAGTCCAACCCACCCCAGTCCAATCCTCCCAACCCACTCCAATCTAATCTGCCAGTTCCAATACACTCCACTCTACTCGAAAACAATCTGCCTGTCTCAAATTGAAAACAATCTGCCCCTCTCCAATTGAAAACAATCTGTCTCACTCCAATCCAAAACAATGTGCCCCACTCCCATTTACACCACTCCAGTCTGCCCCACTCAAATCCAAAACAATCACTCCTACTCCAGTCCAAAACAATCTGCCTCACTCCAAACTGCCCCAATCCAAAACTGTCTACCCCAGTGCATTCTGAAGCACTCCATTCCAAAACAATCTGCTCCGCCCCAGTCCAAAACAATCTGCTCCAGTCAACCACACTCCAATCTGCCCCAATTTAATAAAAAACAATCTGCCCCACTCCAATGTGCCCCACTCCCGTCTGCCCCACTTGAATCTAAAACAATCTGTCCCACTTGAATCTGCCCCACTCCAATCCAAAACAAGCTGCCCCACTCCAGTCTGCACCACTCCACTCCAAAACAAACAATCCCACTCCAATCCGCCCTACTCCATTCTGCCCCCTCCACTCCAAAACAATACGCCCCACTCCAATCCGATCCACCTCACCTCAGTCCACCCACTCAATCCCAGTTCACCCCACTCCAATCCACCCCACTCCAGTCCACCCTAATATAATCTGTCTACTCTAATTTGCCCCAATCCAGTCCAAAACAATCTGCCCCACTCCAGTTTGCCCACTCCAATCCAAAGCAATCTGTCGCACTCCAATCCGCCTGACTCCAATCCAAAACAATCTGTCCCACTCCAATCTAAAACAATCTGCCCCACGCAAATCCAATCCACCTCACCCCAATCCAATCCACCCCACTCAAACCCAATTCACCCCACTCCAATCTATCACAATCCACCCAACTACAATCCAGTCCACCCTACACCACTCCATTCCACCCCAACCCAATCGGCTTCACCCAATCCAATCCATCCCAATTCAGTCCTCCCGACCCCTATCCAATCTACCCGAATCCAATCCACCACACTCAATCCAATCCACCCCACCCTAATCCACCCCACTCAATCCAGTCTATCCCACTCAATCCAACCCACCTCTCTCCAATCCACTCCACACCTCTCCACACCACCCCAATCAGATACACCCCAATTGGACCCACTCTCTCCAGTCCACCCTACTACGGTCCACCCACCAGCAATCAACACCTCCCATTCAATCCACCTCACCTCAATGCAATCCACCCTACTCCAATCCACCCCATCCCATCCCACCACAATCCAATCTACCACACCCCATCCCAGTCCAGTCCACCCCACCCCACCCACTCTACCCCATTTAAGTCCAATCTACCTGCTCCAATCCACCCAATCCACTCCAATCCACCCACTCTACCCTAATCTAGCCCACCTAATCCGAGTTCAGTCCATCACACCACACTCCAATCCAATCCAGGCAGCCTATCCCAATCCAATCCACCCCACTCCAGTCCATTCCACTGAAATCCATCCCAATCCAGTCCACCCCATTGCAATCAACTCCATCCACCCCACTGTACCCCAGTTAACCCCACCCAATGCAATCAACCCCACTCGAATCCACTCCAACCCACCCCAATCCCACACACTCCACCTCATTTCAATCCACCCTACTTCAGTCCAATTCACCTGACTCCAATCCACCCCAACCAATTCCAGTCTACCCCACGCATTCCATTCCTCCACACTCTACTCCAATCCATCAACTCTATCCAAATCCAGTCCACCCCACACCAATCCAGTCCACCCCACTCCAATCCAATCCACCTAAGTCCAGCCCAGTCCTATCTACCAAACTCCAGTTCAATACATCACACACCAATCCAATCCACCCAACTACAACCCAGTCCACCCCAATCCACCCCAGTCCAATTCACACCAATCCACTCCAGTCCAACCCACCCCACTGCAGTCCAGTCAACCCCACTGCAATCCAATCCACCCACTTCAATCCAATTCACCCCACTCCATGCACTCCACCTCACTCCAATCCACACCACCCTACTCCAATCCAATACACCCCACTCCAGTCCAATCTAATCCACCCCACCCCAATCCAATCCGCCCTACCCATATCACTCCTATCCAAACCACCCAACTCAATCCAATCTAATCCACCCCAATCCCATCCACCTCATTCCATTTCAATCCACCCCACTCCAATCTAATCCACTTC
This sequence comes from Pleurodeles waltl, assembly GCF_031143425.1. Lineage (NCBI taxonomy): Eukaryota > Metazoa > Chordata > Amphibia > Caudata > Salamandridae > Pleurodeles > Pleurodeles waltl. The sequence continues at coordinate 102,257,327 of NC_090445.1, forward strand.
ACATCAATCCACCCCACTCCACTCAATCCATCCCACTCAACCCCAATCCACCCCACTATACTCGAATCCAATCCACTCCACTACCTCTAGCCCACCTAATCCTAGTTCAGTCCACCACACTCCAATCCAATCCAGCCAGCCTATCCTAATCCAATCCACCACACTCCAGTCCATTCCACTCCAATCCACCCCACCCCTGTTCATTCCACCCCGCTCCACCCTATTCCACCCCACTCCACTCTATGACACTCTATTCCACTAAACCACTGAACTATATGACACCCTACTCCTCCTACTCCACTTTACAACATTCCAACAAATCCACTTTACAGCGCTCTACTCCGCCACTCCACTCTGACACTCCATGCCACTAACTTTTAACCATGCTGAACAGCAGCCACACTGGTGTATAACATGGTAAAACACATTGCGAAAGCCAATAGCTGTTGTATAGGTGAGATGTATTGGCTTTGCCAATGCTTGTTATTTCTGTTTCTTTCTCTATCTTTTTCTTTATGCCTCTCTCTGTCTCTCTATTTTCTTCTGTCTCTGTATGTGTGTGTGTGTGTCTCTCTAAAAACATGTAAATCAAGAGTGGCCGTATCTCAGCTGTGGCAGTTTCCAGTCTATACCCTTTCTATGACTGCCACTTTCATTGTCCTCCTTCTCTCTTTATCATACTTCATGCCCCTCTTTATCGCTTTTAATCTCAGTCCCCTCCTTTACTGCCAGGTTCAATTCCCGTACATTCTAGGCTTAATTCACTCTATCAACCATAATATCCTGCCTATTAAATGGAAATATCTGCAATCTGGGCTGGACTGTCGTTTCTTGCTAATAAAAGACGTAAAACCTCTTTGTCCCATTCGAGTGCCAAATTTGAATGCAATGTCCCACAGACGTTCGTAGGGATCCCGCTAATTTTAATGTTTATATTCTCAACCTAAACCAGTTTGTTCGATCGTTTTGTTCTAGCACTCTAAAACTAAGCAACAACGATGTTGTTGCTTAGTTTTAGAGTGCTAGACAAAAGTTGAACCTTGTATTTTCCAAGTTATGGGAGAGCATCTTGAACTACCCAATTACCATTGGTAACTTGATGATACAGAATACCCACAATGTTTCTCAGACAGAGATCTTGGCAGTAGGGTCAGGAAATATTGCAGGTCGAAAGGCCAGTAGCGTCCTCTGGCCATGTCCTTATAGCTGGCATTAATTCCACAGATAACCAATATAACCAGAGTATTTGACGTCTGAATATTGTGCTACAAGAATATCATAGAAAACTAGTGAGGATGAAAATATCAACAAGGTAAGTATGTAGTGTGGTTAGTTTTACGTATCCTTTGCGCATTAGCTTCAGGCTTTAGGCCTTTGTGCACTTTGCCCTGGATGTATTTTATTCATTTGCTTGCAGCTTAGAGCCTCTGTGCACTTTGCTCTAAATGCTTTTTATTAGGCTTCGTACTGTTATTTTTCAAATAGCCAGTTCTACGGTCTTGTTTTTTATTCATATCACACTGTTTGGCCTACTTCAGCACTGGAGTTCTCCATAACACATTCCTGTTCACTCTGTGCTTCAGTCAAGGATACAGTCTGGTACATTGCCGATAGACGTGGTAGGAGTTTAGTCTTTGGCATTCCTGCGTAGGGACATTTTGTGATCACGCTGACATGTTAGTTATAAAATCACTTCCTTGTCCCAATACACGCAAGAGGGAGATTCCGACCAGGGGACCACAACTAGACGCTGACTGCCTCGTTGCAGATGCTGAACCAACATACCTGAGGCCTTTGCTCAGGTATGAGGGCTGATGTCTCCCCAGTGATTCAGAAAGGCAAGTTAGAAGCTTAACATGCTGTGCTCGAAATAGAACAAGCAGAGGGAGAGTAGAAACTATTAGACACGATGATAGCTTTGTTCTTATGTTTTACTCTCCTGGTGACTATTTCAATCCTACTGTGTTGTATGGTTCTGGTTATTGCGGCTCACGCCTTATTATCTAAAATGCAGTCGTTTTATTAAAACATTATATAAAACTTATACTGCCTTTGTCATTTGTATATGAGATCATACTGTAAATGAGAGAGTTGGTTTGGATCTGAGTGACCACGACTTCCCTGAGAAGTTCCAAAGATGTCATGCGCTCGGCTGCCCAATCATCTCTTCCCCGTGGGAGAAATGAGGCACTGCTAGTTAGCCGGAGCAAAAACCGGATTTAGGGTGACAGAGTTCCTTACACGTGGGTCAGACTCAGTCCCCCACACCGTTATCGATCCTGCTGCCTAGAAATCCAGTAGTCTCATTTAGGATAATGAGAGCCCACGCGACAAGTATACATAGGTATGTATAGGCTTACCTTCCTTAAATCCATCTATTTGTATCTTGACAAACTGTATCTTCAAGGAATGAAGATGTGGAGTGAAGAATAGTAATTTTAACCTACTCAGTAGTAAGATCCTTGATATTTTGACCATTATGTTTTGGCAACACAATGTTTCTGTAGTTGATATTTTGATATACAAACCAAAGTAGCCAAGACAAGTTTTTTTCTTCACTCTCGATGAACCACCAGTTCAACGCTGTCGCGTCATCCTGCTTCCACATGCTCGGCTTACTCTAGAAGATCTTCAAATGGATCCCCATCAAATCCAGGAAAACAGTCACCCATGCCCTCGTCAGCAACTGACTCGACTACGGTAAAGCTCTCTATGCTGGCACCACCCTGAAGATCCAAATGAAACTCAAGAACATCCAGAACGCCGCCACCAGACTCATCTTAGACATCCCCCGTTACAGCCACATCTTCAGCCACCTGCGAGCCCTACACTGGCTCCCAATCAACAAGAGGATCATCTTCAAACTTCTCATCCATGCCTACAAATCTCTCCACAATGCCGGACACGAATACCTCAAATACTTTGTCTCCTTCTACACACCCACTAGACACTTCCGCTCTTCCCAGCTGGCCCTGGTCACCATCCCACACATCAGGGAAACCATGGCTGGAGGAAGATCTTTCTCCTACCTCACGGCGAAGACCTAGAACTCCCTTCCCTTGTATCTCAGGCAAGTAGTTCCATCCGTGCCTCAATTGAGGAAGGACCTCAAAATCTGGCTCTTAGACTGAACCATTGATGCCCCCCCCAGCGCCTTGAGACCCTAACAGGTGAGTAGTCATGGTCTACAAACCTTGATTGATTGATTTTTTCACCCTATAGAAGAGTTACTTCTCTATGTTTTACATATAATATTAAATTAGTAATGGCATTGTTAATAATAAATAAACTTTACCGTCTCCAGCAATAACTGCTACACTGTTTTCTGCATCCACACATGACATGTCATTTGAAAGCCATATATCCGAAGCACTAACCTGTCCATGCCCCCGTGAATGATCTTTAAAGGATCTTTGTATGGTACACCAAGCCACTCACGTTCTTGAGACCTCTCTTCTTTAGCCTCTTAAAATTATTTTAATAGCAATGCGTTTGAAGCAGTTCATCTACTTTACAGGCTGTGATGTGAGTATGGAACAACGTACCTCTTGAAAAACAACCACTGACCATCGGTCATTTAAGAAAATATTAAAACCATACTATTTTCAGCTTACATGTTCTGCTGTGTAGATGCTTTGGTCTTAACATCAACTTTAGGAGGGTTTTTAGGCATTAGTACACTTTAGAAAAAGATAAGATAAGACACTCCTACCAGAACAAATGTGGGATCATGTATGAGGGAGTTTTTGCGAGTAGAAGAGGAATGCCTGTGACTCTTTGGCCTGAAGTTGAAAGAGGGAGCATTAGTTGGGAATAGTTGTAAACAGATAGTAATAATATGTAAAGGTAATGCTTCACAGTGGCACCAGAACAGGTCATAGTATGACACACAAGCCCATTTCTGGTTGAGGGATCATTGTGGGTCACTGTCCCTCAGATGAAGAAAGTTCTTAAGGCTAGATTTCACGCTGCTTGCTACAGCTGAACATCTCCTGACATTCATCATCCCGGGAATAACCCATTCCAAACCCATAACTGCTAAAAGCCGCCCCCTTCTAGCACACCATCCCAGCTCAACAAGTGATCATTCCACAATACCATCACCTCCCAATGGCCTATGGCTGATTGGTAGTATCTCCAATACATTTATCTTCCTAAGCAACATTACTTCAACAAATATCAGACTAGTCACTAGATGGAAATCCATCTGGCAGGCTAATCATGGAGTGCATAAAATGTAAGTGTACGCCACAGTGCTCCTTTGCTTTTTCAAGTAGTTTTGTACTATTCAAATACTACATACATACATACATGCAGAATGCCAATTCTCTTCCATACAAAAACGTTTCTAATGGTTACTTCAGAGTCCAAAGTTCTTTGAGATCATATGCTGAGCACGACCAGTGGCGACTTGACAAAAGCATTAATAATAGCAGTAATTATGACACAGGAACGTAAAGGATAATTAATTAGACTTGATCCATACCTCCACCACCTGAAAAACTACAAAGAAGGTTTGCAGGCCGTAGCATCACTCATAGTTCCTCACGGGCACCAGATCCCACACTCACAGACAAGAACCATCACAGGTCACACCAGCTATACGTTTGTCATTGTTATGATAAACCCCAACTCATTATCCATCGAAGGAGCAGCACACCTGAAATCAGGACACAGCACTTCCTTTCATCCAGTGCTGGGCACAAAAGATTCTGATAATGGAAGATTTTATCTCCTTATTTGCTCGCTGAGTCACAAAATTGTGACCACCCTGGGTGAGTGTTTGCCGACTGCTTGAAAACTTAAAAGGTGGTGGCTCACCCCACAGTCTGGTCTGACCACGAACTGATACCCACAGTGGTAAGCCTCACCCATGTGTAAAGTTTAAACTTCACTTGGAAAGTGGAGAATCTTCGTTCATGAAATTTGGTGAAGATTTCCAAAATCAGTCTACTTTGTCCGATATGAAATCTCAAGACTCCAAATCTATGAAGTCAGGCGTCCTCCTAAAGGCGGGCATCAGACTTCAGGAAATTGGCTGCTCAGATTTACCCTTTTCCAGTCGGAACTGTCATTTTCGACTCAGAGCTGCCAATGTCATCTGAGTGGCAGCAGGGAAGCGCTCAAACAGATGCCTCCATCCACTAACCACTCGAACGAATGTTAAAAAATATGCTGAGCACCTGACCTTAACATTAGGGTCAGTGGTGTGCTAGCCATCTAACCCCATATGCATTTTCCCAGAGGGCTGAAGCTATTGGAGTCTGCTTTTTGAAGGTCAATGGCCACCATCTCTGTCTCCAGCATGTGTTGCCGGGCTGGAGAGAGCCTACAGCGCATGTGGGTTTGGCCGGCCTGAGATGGCTGGCCAAACACACATTCGCTCTGAGGGGTGCTCTGTACACTCCCTTCCAAGGCTGTCATCCCCTTTGCCCTGCCCCTTCACCACGAAGGAATAATAAACTTTGTTTATTATTCTTTTGTGGTGAAAGCGTTGCAGCTTCTGCTGCTGGGGGGTGTAGTGGGCAACACTTCTCCGCCCTTATGGAGGAGCCGCCCCTGGCCAGGGCCTTATTTGGTTCTCAATCTAGATTGTCTGGGATTACCAGAGAGACCAGGAGCCAGGCCTTTATTTGCCAGAGGCTAGTTGTCCGGAAGGATCAGGCATCACCTACCTTGGACTCAGCCTTCCCAAACCATGATAGCGTGGCAACTCAGCATCCTGGCGTGGGGATGCCCGGCTATCTTGAGGCCTACACCAAGAAGAAAACATTGCAGGTCCTGTTCAGGTACTGCCTGTCTATTTCTACCTGGCAAGCCCAGGGGTGCAAAGGAGCACAGATATCAAGAAGAAAAATAAAGTGCAGCTTTTTTGTATCAGACTTGGACAGCAGACTTTCTTTGGACTCCTTTACTCAAGGAGAGAGAAATGCTGAGGTTGTTTCAAACTATCATTCTATCAGAGGTCTCAAAAAAGTGGTATTTTTTTGTTGAAAAACAAGAAAAAATGTCCCTCATGCACTGGACGTTTTTTCCTAGCAGGTGTGGAACATGTTTTTCCATAATCGTGAGCACCTTCGCTATTCATAGCGGTCGCAAACATGAAAAAATCAGTGAAGGAAGTCCTGCTGCAAGCCTGCCTATCCACTCCAGCTGGAGGTTCCGGCAGCTGCCCGCTAGCCAGTGGTTTCTGCCGGCAGAGCCAGCTGAGGCTCCGTGCCTCTAAATTACACCGGGAAACTGGGGGGGGGGGGGGGAGGGGGCAGAACGGTGCAACTGCTGATTGTTTGCATATGCTGCTGAACCTCCAGACTCTAAATGATCCCTTTACCTTTTTTAAACACTCTTTTTTTTTTATTTTATTTTTTACAGTGTGTGTGCTTCTTTTATCATTTTAAATGTTTAATTAAACAGTTGAGAGATGTTGATGTCAAATTGTTACTTTAATCCTGAAAGAACATGCTTTACGAGCCTTTCTATGAACGGCCACATGCAAGAAGAGGTGCGCGAATACGTGAAAACTGCAAAGACTTAGGGGCATATTTATACTCCGTTTGTGCCGGAATTGCGTTGTTTTTTTTTACGCAATTCCGACGCAAAACTAACTCCATATTTATACTTTGGCGTTAGACGCGTCTAGTGCCAAAGTCCATGGAGTTTGCGTCATTTTTTAGCGTGGACACCTACTTTGCGTTAATGATATGCAAGGTAGGCGTTCACGTCTAAAAAATTGACTCCGAGGCATGTGCGCCGTATTTACACTCCTGGGCAAAATTAACGCCCGGGAGTGGGCGGGTCAAAAAAAATGACGTACGGCCGCGTTTGCGCTGTTTTTTAGCGCCTGGAAAAGGCAGGCGTTAAGGGACCTGTGGGCTCTGAAGGAGCCCAGAGGTGCCCTCCCATGCCCCCAGGGACAACCCCTGTCACCCTTGCCCACCCCAGGAGGACACCCAAGGCTGGAGGGACCCATCCCAGGGACACTAAGGTAAGTTCAGGTAAGTCATTTTTTTTTTTTTTTTTGTGGCATAGGGGGGCCTGATTTGTGCCCGCCTACATGCCACTATGCCCAATGACCATGCCCAGGGGACAGAAGTCCCCTGGGCATGGCCATTGGGCAAGGGGGCATGACTCCTGTCTTTGCTAAGACAGGAGTCATTTCTATGGGGGTTGGGAGTCGAAAAAATTGGCGCAAATCGGGTTGAGGCGAAAAATTTGCCTCAACCTGACTTGCCCCATTTTTTGACGCCCAAGCCCCATATCCCCCTACGCCGGCGCTGCCTGGTGTACGTCGTTTTTTTCCACGCACACCAGGCAGCGCCGGCGGCTAACGCCGGCTAACGTCATTGATTAAATACGGCGCCCGCATGGTGCTTCAGAATGGCGTTAGCCGGCGCTAATTTTTTTGACGCAAAACTGCGTTAGCGCAGTTTTGCGTCAAAAAGTATAAATATGGCCCTTAGGACTCTGCACCAAAAAGACCATGCGGTCCCCCATAAGGAACTCTTTATGTTTACCCAGACAAGATGGCAGTGGTTTGTTTCCTTTCAGACAGAGCATGCTCACCGGAGCACTGACTGTGCTTTGAGCCCGTGCAGTACCTTGGACAGCGCACTGTTTGTGCACGCTTTTGAAACACAGATTTTGCTCTTCCTGACTGAGCCCAAAAGAGAGGAACTGCCTGGAGAGCCACCTTCTGCTGAGATGGTCCTGTTCCAAACTGGTTATCGTGGAATCACAGGCAGCCTGATATTGTTCATTCATCCATCTTTGTAGCATAACGCTTCCATCATCTACATGCCTCCTGTCGCTGAGCACAACCTTCTCAGAGTCACATGCATGTTTGCCTTAATCTCTAAAATTGGATTTCTGAAAGCTGGCCACAGTTTATATGAAAGATCCCAACCCTTCCTTCCTTGAAAGTTATACCCTGCAACCTAACTACTTAATCTCTTCAAACCCATCTACTAACCCCAACAATCATGTGCATGAACTCGCTTAACCAGTCCACTAATGATCTCTCCAAACTCCTATTAATGTAATCGCAAATACACTGGAATTAATGCATGGAATGATATTCCTAAACGCACAAGACTAATTCCAGTAACTAACAACAACCAATTACACTGAGCCAACCTCTAACCTTGGGTTCTAGAGCAGTGTGCCTGCTGCCCAGCATAGAGAGCTTCAAGGCCTCAGCCAGGGTAAGTAAGTATCCTCCCGTGACCCAGAACAGGTCATCATTGCACTTCAGGCCACTATCACCCACTTATGGGTACATGTGACTTGGATGCATTGTGCAAACACAGTCTTTAGTCTTTGAAGATCCTCCATCGAGAGTGCCAAAAGGTGCCACAATTGTGTATGTATGATATTTCTTTTAGTGCAAATCTAGCTGGTTAGCACAGAGCATTCTTCACATAGCAAGCCCCGGGGAGGGGGCATAACCTTTAATCTTTGAATAACCCCATCTGAGAAGTTGTTTGTAAACATTTTCACCAAGGGTACTCTGTCATTTGCAATTGGGGCATTTGTGTGGATGGTCACAAACTAGGCCTTGACAAAGTTCTTGAATTAGAGAAATAGTATAAAGGGAATCTGAGGGCAGGCATGTCAACATAGTAGGTCCCTAAATCATGTGAGACACAATTTTCTATTTTGAGAGGGAATATTCGTGTTTATTACTTAGCTAGAGAGAAATGAAGGATTCAGGCAAAAGGCCCATATATATACTTTTTTAGCGCCGCATTTGTGCCACTTTTTAACGCAAAGGCGGCGCAAACGTACAAAATACAATTGTATTTTGTAAGTTTGTGCCTCTTTTGCGTAAAAAAATGATGCAAATGCGGCGCTAAAAAAGTATATATATGGGCCTTTATGTCTTTTTGCTATTTGCCTGAATCCTGCATTTTCTCCATCTCCTTCACTCTTGGTGTGCATCTATTCAGTATTTAATTCTTTGCACTTTCCACCGATATTTGAACCTCATGAAATACCTTTTCTTTTTTGAAGGGATGGATGTCTGGTTTTATAGTATTTTATGATTGGGTGTACAGAGAGCTGTACTACAATTATGAGTGGCCACTGCACACTTCTGACGAGAAAATTTGTGTTCAGTCCCAAATCAAGGACCTGGATCTGAAAGGAAAGAATGGCTGTGCTTGTGGGCTTCCAACTCAAGGAATTGAACCACAATGAATGGCTGTTTTTGGGCAGCTTCCCATGATTGGCTTAGACCTCAAGGAGTGACTGTTTCAGGGGGTTTCTAAATCAAGGAAATTAACCACTGTGCCCTTCTGTGTATGGAATATTCCTCCTTAATATTGACTGTAAAATATTGTGGCACCAGAGTAATTTGTCAAAAATATTGAGTGCAAAAATATCGAGATGGTGAATTTCTGCAGGTAAATATAGGTTTACTTTGTTTAGCTGCACACATTGGTACCATAGCTATATATGTATACCTGGTGTATATATATATATATATATATATATATATATATATATATATATATATCTAATAGGTAGTTATAGTTAGGGCGTAGTTTTCATAGGAAAAGCGTTTTCGCCATGCACTGCTAATTACCCCACATATTACATCAGTCATGACCTCTTTTTTGAGATCATTGATAATATTACTACAATATTACTGCAACATTTGCGTTAAAATTATTCATGAGAAAACTGTGCATGGTAGGGGCATTGGTGAGAAAACTGTGCATGACAGGTGCATGAGTTATAGTTACCTTAGGGCACGAGTTATAGTTACTTGTGATAACCATAATTATAACTGCAGAACTTCTATGCTTTTGTGCAAGTAAATTCAGAACCGAACTATAAAGTCCCTGTAATCTTTGTTTTTTAAGTGAATTTCTATGGATTTTTAATTCCATTTCCTAACTGCAACGTCCCTGCAACAGTGGTTTTCTCTCTCTCTCTCTCTGTATATATATATATATATATATATATATATATATATATATATATATATATATATATATATATATGTATGTATATATATATATATATATATATATATATATATATATATATATATATTCAGGATACAAGGGTGTGGATTTAGGAATTGTAAATCTGTACTTATATCTATGCACTTACCTTCTTGATATTTTTATCTTCAATATTTTTGACACAATATTCTGGTACCGCAATATTTTTTATGTCAATATTTCAACATACAACCGTGCATGGGGGCTTCCAAATTAAGCTGACTGATATCAATAAATGGCTGTGTTTAGGGACTTCTAAATCAAATAAGTTCAATGCATGGGTTTATTTGTAAGCTTCTAAAGCAGTGTTTTGGACCTCAAGGTGTGGCTGTTTCGAGGGGCTCTAAATCAAGGACATGAAGGTAACAGAACGGTTGCGCCTGGGGGCTTCACAGGTTTTCCCTTGCTATGGGAACTTGGTACTCTGGTCAGAGGGTCATGTCATGACAAGGAAAGCCAGCATGAGTAGTAACTAGAGATCATGGTGCTGGTGGGAGACGTTACTAAGGTGGGCCCAGAGGGCAAACCTTTTGGTGTTTAATTAAGGAAGGGACTGTGGGTTTCAGGCATACCCTCTCAGCTCAATGGCTCCAGATCTATGACTGATCATGAACCAATCAGGTCCTGGCAAAGAAAGGCTAGTACCTTTCTGAAGCTCCTTGCAGGATGGAAGTTTGCTTGATTGTTTTGCCCTTGTCTTTCATTGAAAATGTTATTGTGTGCTCAGCCACTCGCTGCAGTTTCTGATTCCAGTGATATCAAGTGAATATTCTATGGAAATACATGAGGTCATACTGTCTGGCTTCATATGTACGCACTTTGAGTATGAGATTTAAAAGTAGCTGTCTAGAAGGTTTACCAGGGAGACCAAGACCAGGGAGACCAAGATGGCAGATGCGTTGACCTCCACCACCATCCGGACTCCCCAGCCACCCATCCTTGCCATCCCGCGAACACCACCACCTGATCCGCGCTGCCAAAAGGAACTTTTTTACCGACTGACTGGACAAAAACAGCCACAACAGCAGAGAACTTTTTAGCATCGTCAAGGAGTTCTCCAACCCCAACGCCGTCACGCCCTCACAAGATCTGTGCAACTCCCTCGCCACCTTCTTCCATCGCAAGATCAGCGACCTCCACGACAGCTTCGGACACCAGACCCAACCAAGCATCACCGAACCCACACCACCGACCATCACCCTCAACGACTGGACCCACATCAACACCGAAGAAACCAAAACCACCATGAACTCGATCCACTCCGGCGCTCCATCGGACCCCTGCCCTCACTTCATCTTCAATAAAGCTGACGACATCATCGCCCCGCACCTCCAGGCCGTCATCAACTCCTCTTTTTCTTCTGCTACCTTCCCCGAATGCTGGAAACACGCCGAAGTCAACGCACTACTAAAGAAACCTACGGCTGACCCGAGCGACCTGAAAAACTTCCGCCCCATCTCGCTCCTCCCCTTCCCCGCCAAGGTAATAGAGAAGACCGTCAACAAACAGCTGACCACCTTCCTAGAAGACAACAACCTGCTCGACCCTTCACAAACCGGATTCCGAACCAACCACAGCACTGAAACCGCCCTCATCTCAGTCACAGACGACATCAGAACCCTGATGGACAACGGTGAAATAGTCGCCCTCATCCTCCTCGACCTCTCGGCTGCCTTCGACACCGTCTGTCACCGCACCCTAATCACCCGCCTCCGCTCCACCGGGATCCAAAGCCAGGCCCTGGACTGGATCGCCTCCTTCCTCTCAAACCGATCCCAAAGAGTCTACCTCCCTCCGTTTCGCTCAGACCTCATCTGCGGCGTACCTCAAGGGTCATCGCTCAGCCCGACACTCTTCAATGTCTACATGAGCCCCCTCGCCGACATCGTACGCAAGCACGACATCATCATCACCTCCTACGCCGACGACACCCAACTTATACTCTCCCTCACCAAGGACCCCGCCAGCGCCAAGACCAACCTACAAGAGGGCATGAAGGACGTCGCAGATTGGATGAGGCTCAGCCGCTTAAAGCTGAACTCTGACAAAACGGAAGTCCTCATCCTCGGCAACACCCCGTCCGCTTGGGACGACTCCTGGTGGCCCACGGCCCTCGGCACCGCACCGACCCCCGCAGACCACGCCCGCAACCTCGGCTTCATCTTGGACCCCCTTCTCACCATGACCAAGCAAGTCAACGCTGTGTCCTCCGCCTGCTTCCTCACCCTCCGCATGCTCCGCAAGATCTTCCGCTGGATCTTCGCTGACACTAGAAAAACCGTGACCCACGCCCTTGTCACGAGCCGCCTGGACTACGGCAACACCCTCTATGCTGGGACCACCGCCAAGCTCCAAAAACGCCTGCAACGTATTCAAAACGCCTCGGCCCGCCTCATCCTCGACGTACCCCGCAACAGCCACATCTCCGCACACCTGAGACACCTGCATTGGCTCCCAGTCAGCAAAAGGATCACCTTCCGACTTCTCACCCACGCACACAAAGCCCTCCACAACAAGGGACCGGATTACCTCAACCGTCGCCTCAGCTTCTACGCCCCCACCCGTCTCCTCCGTTCCTCGGGCCTCGCGCTCGCTGCCGTCCCTCGCATCCGCCGCTCCACTGCGGGTGGGAGGTCCTTCTCCTTCCTGGCAGCCAAGACCTGGAACTCCCTCCCCACCAGCCTCAGGACCACCCAGGACCACTCCACATTCCGGAGACTCCTAAAAACCTGGCTTTTCGAGCAGCAGTAACTCCCCCCCGCCCTTTTCCCCTAGCACCTTGAGACCCGCACGGGTGAGTAGCGCGCTTTATAAATGTTAATGATTTGATTTGATTTGATCCATGGCCCCTGCCTGCTCCTACCCTCACCTGGCTGTTCAAGAAGCCTTCCTGGCTGAGGTGGCTCCCATTGGGTGCCGGTGGTGCGGCGAACTGGGCTGAGTGGCGTCCTTCTGAAATGGCAGCTGTACCCAGAGGGGACTCAGCGCTGCGGCTGAGTTAGAGACCCGGTGTCATGTGTGGCTATGGAAGTGTTGGCAGTCCGTGACCAAATTCTAGGGACCTGGCTATGCCTGTGCTACCAGCTTGAGGCTCCTGTGTGGCCCCAGTGAGCTTTTATCCCCTGCACAGGTATCGCAGCAGTAGACTGAAGAAGGCATCTTCTCCAGCAAGCTCTGGCTGCTTGTGCTGCCCCGCCGTCATCGGTGGGATAAGCGGGCCAGGTGCGGACTTACCTGGCACACCAGTCTCATTCCCCCTGCACAGCGAGGCCCCCAGCATTGATACTGGGCCCAAGTGGCCTAGGCCCCGGTGATACCCAGCTGTGTAGTACCTGGGGTGGGGCCCACGGAAGACAGCCTTTTTCTTCTCCCCTTCAGGAGGCCAGCATCAGTTGGATGGGTTGGACAGACAGAAGACCAGGGGTGGCTTGGCTGCTCATGCTGCCCTGCTGCCATCAGTAGGACCAGCAGGCTGAGTGTGTTTTCCATTGAGCATATGGCCCTTCCTGAGGTGGGACAGGGTTGGGGCCCGATCGTCAAGCTTCCGTACCCCCCCTTTTTTAAAGAGTCAACAGGCAGAGCCAGCAAGAAGGATCCTCACATCTTGGAGGCGACGACGATGATCTGTCTCTCAATTGTTGGACCCACCTGGGACTGGAGCCCAAACTGGCCTCCTCAGTGTGCTGGTAGATGGAACAAAAATTTCATTGGTAAGTGAACACACAGCGGGGGGTCCTACTGGAGGTTGTTGCGGGGGTGCTAGGCCTTTCCAGATACTTTCCTGGCTGAAGGCGTCAGCTCCACCTACTAAGGGGCCCTGACCTTTGGGAATCATCATGGTGGTAGACAAAATCAGAACCTTGCATACACAGCCTCATATCAGCATATATGTCACAATGGTGACTGATCACCCTAGGCAGTCCGGTGAGGCAATGATGGATAGCCAGATGGAACCCACTGATGTGCCTGCTACCCCCAAGCTACCCAGACTTCCAAAGAGGTGTTTGAACAGAAGACCGGAGAGGTGGAAATAGATGTGGCCCTCCTTCAGCAAGACCTGTATACTATTGTGAGCAGGTTGACAGAGGCTAAAGGAAGGATCTCCCAACTGGAAGTTAAAGTTGCCAACCTCAAAAAGACAGTGGCCAAACTGAACACTACTACCCAAACGCTGGAAAGTGCCAAAGATGTGGAAAAAAGATCTTACTGGAACAATCTCTGCTTTGTGGGCTTTCCCAAGGGAATTGACTCCACGCCCGAGAAATTTCTCAACACTTAGCTGAAGACCTGGATTCTGAAGGATGCCTTCTCACCTTGGTTTCTCATACAAAGAGCAGACAGGACCTTGGTCAGCTCCTGCCTACCGGCACATCCCCCAGACCTATGACTACTCATATACTGAACCACCGCAATCGGGACGCAATCCTGTGAGAAGCATGCAAGAAAAGAACCCTTCACTTTGACTCCACCCACATTTTAATATTCCTGGACTTCACCAAGCTAGTTCAAAGTCAGCGTAAATCTTTTGATGTGGTCGAAGTGAAATTGCGAGACATATCTCTGTCATATATGCTACTCTCCCTGGCAAAGCTGAAAGTGGCCATGACCTCTGAACTTATTCTTTGCCAGTCCTGAGGAGTTGTGGGAGTGGGCTTCAGAGCGGTGTCAGCTCCAGCAGCAGGACCGGCCTCCTTTCCACCAGGAAGATCAACAACGAGCTTCTGCAGCCAAGAAATAATTGCAGTCCTTGAGAGGCCTGCGACGCCACAGACCCTCGCCTGATTCTTACGGCTCAGAGGGGGACTGTCAGAGGTGGGCGCTGGGATCCATTACTCCAGAGTGATGCTCCCTTCTGAGTGACTTACAGGATGCTACATCGAGAGGGGAATGATGAGGGGGTCCCTACCACCCTCTTTTATGGCTGCGGTTAGCTGAAGCTGTTTATTTATTCATTCCCTGAGGGTGTGTGGATACTGGCAGGGCAGTTAGAGCTGTTACATTGCCGGGACCAAGGGCAACACTCTTGGTACCTGGGACAGAAGATCCTTGTTTGGAGGAGATACACCTCTAATGCCTCTTCAAGCGACTGAAAAGTTGGGTGTTATGAGAACTTGTTGAGGCAACAGATGCTTCTGGGGTGAAAGTATGGAGAGGAGGAGAGTTGGTGGTAAGGGATTGTTCCATGGTTTTCTTTTGGTACTTGGTTTGGGAGTTTGTTATAGGCACCGGGCAGATCTGTCCACTACTACCCTACACCTGCATGCAATTCAACGAGAGGGTCCCTGCAATCCTCCCATAGGAACTGTCAACTCAGGTTCTCCCTCCTTTTTCAATGGCCAATTTTTAAGTTTGACATGGAATGTCAGGGGCCTTTTTGAGAGGATTAAGCATACAGAAGTCCCCTGGTGCGCCAAAAGATCCTGCCTCGTGGTCCTAATGCTGCAAGAGACGCCTGTGTTGGGCACTCAGTGTTCAATGTTCACTCTTGTGCAGAACAATCCTATCACGCAGGATATGTCAGGGGGGGGAGGGGTGGCTATACTTTTGCACAAAACATTCCGTCTAGCGGTGACCAAGACAAGTCTGGACTCACAGGGCATGTAATGGTGCAGGGCACCCTGGAGGGCCAACATTTAAACCTCTTGAGCATCTCACCTCCTGACACACTGTAGCCGTACTTACAGAGATCACGTCTGGGTTCCCCCAGGTCACCACCGTCCTTGGGGTGGGGACTTCAGCCTGACTCCTCGACTGGAACTGGACTTCTCTGGCCCTTGACAGACCATCAGCAGCACAAGGCACAACAACTGGGGTCATGGATGGACTCTCTGGGACTATGTGATGCATGGAGAATATGGCATGCCAATAACAAGGAATGCACACACATAAGCCTCAACCAAAATCTGATCAATGCGGCTTTATGCCCATTCGCAGCACCTGCCACTGCATCTGATGTGCCAATATGGCAACAGTTCACCACCACAAGGTAACTGATCCCTGTGTGCTTTTGTTGGTTGACACAGTGGATTGGTCCTAGTTGGACCAGGCCCTCTATTATGAGGGTTTTGGGCTTGGATATTGCAGAATTGTCTAACTTCTGTACAGAAAGCCCTCCGCTCAGGTCCTCATCAATGGAGCTCTGTCAGTTCCCAATATGCAGGGGCACACAGCAGGGATGCCCCCTCTCTCATCTCTTAACCTTGGCAATAAAACCTTTGGCCCAAATTATCCAGCGTGATGCGCATGTGTGGGGGTGCAAGTGGAGGGAGGGGGCTGAGGACAAGATTGCTTTGTAGGCTGATGACGTGCTCCTCTTCCTTCACATCCACAGCTGTCAGGTATGCTGGTCCTTCATATTTTGAGTGTCTTTGAAGAGGCCTTCAGTGTCTGTCTTCGGTCTCCGTACAAATTAGCAAAAGTCTCTCCCAGTCCTGCTGAAGGGGCACTTGGACGTAGTGATCTGGCTGAACACTATCCCAATCCATTGTGTGAGCTTTGAATTTTGGAACTCTACATATCAATCCAGCAGGAACTCACACACATCCTTAACTTGAATCCCTCACTTGCAGACACAGGGAGAGTGGAAAAGTCTTGTTCCGGTCTCCAGCTGAAAACACACTAGGGAGGATCGCCCTCTTTAAGATGGTGTTGCTTCCCAAACACCTCTATGCCAGGCAAAACTACCCACTCCCAATCTCCAATTCTTGGCTCAACCAACTTAATGCGTTTCTCTGGACCTTCCTCTGGCGTGTATCACTTGGGACAAATGCTGCCGAATGATGTTTAATGGGGGGATGGGATTGGCTGAGGTACAACTCTATTACTGGACATCACAGCTCCTGGTTGTTAATGAGTGTGGGGTGGAGTGGCCCAGCATACAGTACAGAATTGGCCATACTGGGCCTGGACAGGGTTCTAGGATACCTGTATGGGGGCCCCATTCCCACATGCATGATTGAGCCCATAAAAGCAGTGATATTATGCTGGATGGTGACGCTCTGGTTCTGGCTGCTCCATACTGCCCAGCTAGAGGGATTCGGTCAATGGGACAGGATCAGTATCGCATCATTGGGCAACGTTTAGAGCAGAGCCAACATGAAGTCCTTTGCCAAACCGCAAAGTTTCAGCTTCAACATACACAGTTTCATAAGTACCTGCAGGTCAGGCATACTCTTGCAGCCCACTTCTCAGGCCTGTCAGACTTACCTGAATATATTCCGCTGGAGGCAAGCTTACTGATGGGCAGCATTGGCCATGGCGGCGTGTCTAAAATACACCGCTCCCACATAAACAACGTCCCAGACATGTTTGGGCCCCTAAAGCAGAAATGAGATGCCTGGTGGGGGGGAACTCAATGACGCAGACTGTAGAGAAGTGCACATGGCCCCCCAAGAGAGCACCATATCTTCCAGACTGTGACATATTCAATTGAACTACTTGCATATGACATACCTCACCCTCCTCACCCCTCTCTCTCCCCCCCGTCTCTGGTGGGCTGGAAGACTCCCCCTGCCTCAATGTTTCCGATGAGCCCACCCTGAGATGGACTGCTTTCACGTGATCTGGCTGTGCCCTAACATTGTACCGTACTAGGGGCACATTGCAAGTACGCTTACGTGGGTGCTTGGGAGATATATTGATCTTACACCCAGAGTGGGCCTTTTGGGTATTGAGAGGGCGTTGATAGGTGTCGCATTGGTACACACAAAAAAACGGAGCTCCCCAATCCCACCTACAATATCAAAGGGGCTGCTGCAGAAACATTTCCGGATGTGGGGGAAACGGTGAGACTACTATGGACCACAAATGCTGCCTAAATACAGGGGGCCTGGACAGACGACTCTCTAGCACTTGCTGTCACACTGGGGAGGGAAGAAGACAGGTGGTGGGGGTAAGGGTGTGTCCACAACTGTGTTTGTTGAAAATGCAAATAAAAGTGCGTTTATATAAAAAACAAAAGAGTAGCTGCTTACATGGATGTTGATTCACCAAGATGTCAGGAGGAGCGGAAGTGACTTCACCCACCCTTTGGCTCCCACTGACATCACAGGGTTGCCCCTTGTGCCACCCATATTGTCTCTTCAACAGCCTCCTTTTTAGGGTTGAGCCTGCGTAGCATGCGCTTCCGCATGTGCATCGCTTGCGAGACGCTGTAGTAGTTAGAAAAGGGCTTGGAGCCCCGTCCATGTCACGTCAGTGTCTTTCATTGGTTTGTGGGCTTGCCTTTTAAAATCTGCTTGTTTCCATTAGTGGAAAGCATGCATACTTCATGCCTTTTCCAGTGGTTAGCCCTCCTCGAGCGCAGCGACCAAGTGCTGAAAACATACGAGGCTCGCTGTTTTCCGTCCGGATTGTGGACTACTTTTTCGCTTTCTCTTTTTTTACAGCGCGATCTCGCTTGTTTAGAACGCTCGTTTTTTTCCATTTAATGAGGCAAGAAAAGTCCGGTTCGGAGTTTACAACTGCTAATAGCTCTAACTTGGAGAAATGTGAGACCCGTTGCATTGCATATGCTTGTTCGGTTTTGGGGCTAGTGTGAAAGCAAAGATTGGAAACTAATACAATCCCTAGAACTTTCTGTTTCTGCTGCTGCCTTCATGACCACTGAGACAAGGGGTAGCAAAGTGTCCAATAATGCCAGCCTGTGTTTAGACACACTGGCATTTGAAATGTTCTCAGTTATTGCCAATTCCCTGTCTTTAACCAAGAATAGTCTGTATTGGGACTTCGTATGTGAAGCTTTAGGGATTTGGTTTAAGTGCTCAGTAGTGGGTTTGTAGGCCTCATCCTTCCCATAAAGAATGATAAAGCCTTCTATCCTTGAGTTGCGGTTCCTTCAGCTACAAACAAACTGGGGCATCAGCAAGAAATGATAAAGTCATACTCCCAGTGGCTGCAGTGAGGCAATGAGAGCTTTTAGCCAGCAGAGACAGGGATAGTCCACAGCTACTTAGCATCCTGCTCCCATATCTCTAGAAAGTCATAATGTATGCTGGAAGTGTTAGAGTGTTGAGGGTTGGAATAACATATGCCAGTGGTTCTTAACCTGTGGTCCGGGGACCCCTAGGGGTCTGCAAAGCCTACTCAGGAGGTCCCGACTGTAAGAGATAATGAAATAACATTAATAGATGAATAAAGTGTATATAAATAAAGAAGTAAAATTAAACACTGAACATTTGATAAAGTTCTGTAAATATGAAGGAATTTGTATTCTTAGCCTTCAATTTCAATTAGTATCCCTCGGGTCGATCATGAGAGTAGTACAACTGCAGCAAACAGAATATAGTATGTACGATGAGTGGCCGCAATTGAAATTAGGAAAGCTCCAACCTTCCCTGTAACATTAAAGTTTGGATTTTTTTTAAATAAAATATTTCATCATTTGTGTATTTGTTTTATGAATACTTGTTTGTATATGTTTTAGTGTCTTGTTTTGAGGTTCAAATCATCGAACATGCTTAGGATGGGGTCCCCAACTTCCAGTAATGATTCACTAGGGGTCTTTATATTCCAATAATTATTCAGTGAGGGTCCTTGGGTTCCACTAATGATTAAGTGGGGGGTCCACAGAAGTTAAAAGATTAGGAACCACTGCTATATGCCATACATCCAGTGCCTTGAGATAACTGGGGAGCAGTGGAAAATGCATCTTATAAGACAAAAAAATATTAATTTAGACCTAAAACAGGGAGGTGGGAAACAATGCTGTACAAATATGTTTATGGGTCTGTAATGTTATTGCTGGTCACCACCAAGCTACCTATAAAATATTAGGGGTAGGCAGAACTCGTGGAGTTTTACTCTGTGAAATTCCACTGAGTTACATGAAAACTCTGCGCAGTTCCGCGAACGGGTGGAAATTGGCACGTCGTGCTGCTTGCGCTGAATTTTAGCATTGGGAGCTCGTTTCACATTGAAAAATCAGCGTGAACAGAACCATGCAGCACAGTAGACGGTGCTGCTTCTCGACTCATTTAGATTGATGCTCAAGTAGATTTACTACTCGAGCTGCAGCTTTCTCACTGCGAACAGTCGTGACTGCTCGCGTTGGGAAAATCTTGCTGGTTGCCCTCCTCGCGCCCACAAATTTTACTAGGGGATGCCAATGCTCGCTCATGCTCGCCAACTCACTGTTGGCAAGCAATGTGCATGAAAAAACTCTGCAATGCAGCAGTTGGCGGAATTAGGCCAGAACTCCATGTTACAAGTGTAATACCGAATGGCCAAAATTCTGCCAGCTCTGCCGGTGTAGTCACATTTATTGCCCACTCCTACAAAGTATGTCGTAGCCGTGCAGCAGCTAGAAAACTTATCAGAGGCGGAAGGCAGTGTCATATTAAACGGGGGTTGGGCAATCCATTTTCATATTTCTCAGAGATGCTGAAAAATTATAGACAGACAAATCAGCAGTCATAGACACCATCACCCAACAATGTCCAACAACCACAGACATTTCTCACAAATACCCAATAATCACTGATAGGTGAATACTAAAAATACCCACTAATCGTTGAAGGATATTACCCAAAAATGTTTAACAGTCAAAGACAGACATCATTCAAAGACGCTCAACAACGCCCCCACTTGGCAGTAGCTATTGTCATAGGGCATAGATTAAATTCTTTGGAAGTATCATATGTTAGTGGTGTGAATGATACACAGTTATTATACTGGTAAGGAGAATAAAATAGGAGAAACATCCACTATAAAGTGCAGGTGAACTGAATATATATTGTGAAAAAATGTTACACCAAAAGTGCTCCACTAGATCCGGAAATGTACTCACTTCCTTTCTGAATTGCAGGAGGTTGACATCATTGTGCTGGTCATGTGGTGGTTGTTCCCGATCCCTGCTGTGTAGCTAAAGAAGGCCTGCTCTCTGCTTTTTTCCTTCTTGTATTCTTTCATCTCACATCCGCTGATGTTCTGGCTCCTGGTCTGCCTGCTTGAGCTGGGTACTTTCTCTGCCAGGTACACAGGGGTGCCGTTTCTGATGGCCTTGTAAGTGCGTTGGCTGTTCTTAAATGTGATGCAGGCCTGATGGGAAGGACGCAGTAGTTTCTTCAGTGTTGGGTTGATGCTGTTGGACTTCTTCAGGACTTTAATGAAATATGCTGCAGTATGTAGAATATCTTTCCAGGGTTCCAGGGTGGTGTTCAGGAAGCAAAGTGCCTATATCTAGGTGGGGAGAGGAGCAGGGCTCACACTGTTGTCCTATTGTCAGTGTTGGGCAGACAGTCTTTCACTTTTATTGGAAGTGAAATATTATATTGCATCTTTTTAGATGTGCTTCCTGCAGGATAGCCTGTGTCAAGGGTGATTAGAAGAGACTTTGGTTTGTCTAAGAGTTGAATAAGTCTAGGTTCACCCCAGAGGCTGTTTGATTAATTTGGTGCACAGCAGCAATTCTGTCTTTGGTTGTGCTTTAGGTAGGTGCTTAGTATTAGGCATTATCCTGAGGCAGTTGCTGACTCGCTGGCTGTAATGTGTCCAGAAACTTGTGTGGTAGAGTTGAATGTTGTCTGTGTGTTGGTTGCTTCTATTATGAGAACCAATCCAAGGGTTTCTATGTTGATATTAAAGATGTTCGTGGGAAAGATGGATCCCCGGCGCACTCGACAGGAGAAAGGGAGTTTCTTGAACCTTCCAATTCCCATCTTGGCATTTCATGAGGTAACAGGGGAATCGGTGCAGGGCAGTGTCAGAGAATCAAATGCATGTTCCTAAGATATGGGTCAGTTCTTAACTGTTGACCATGTTGAAGGTTGTAGAGAGGTCGAGCAGAGGTCACTTGGCGACTGATGAGGATGGCATTAAAGACTACTTGAAAAATAGCAGTCTCTGTGGTGCTGCAAGGAATAACACAAGACGGGTAGTCCTGTGGAAGGTCATCCCTGTAGATGTGATCCTATGTTTTAAGCAGATATTGCTTTCTCTATGATGTTTTCAATGACAGATAAATGGTTGCAAGGGGGGTTTTGTTACCTTTGTGTTAGGGTTTTTCCACAGATGAATGATTGGTCCCATTTTGGGATGATCTAAGAAGGTTCCATGACTGATGGAAAAGTTGACGATGAGAAGGGGAATTGTGAGGGCATTCCTGTTTAGGGAATTCCTGTGGTAAAATGATAAAATGATGTCTTCAAAGGAAGTGGCCTTCAGAGAGAGTCCAAGATGTTGGTGAGTACACCTTGCGAAAAGAGGCCAATGCTATCCACTGGGGGTTGAAGTGTAGAAGGCAGTGTGGATAGCGGATTAGTGTTCTGCATATGAGCTCTGTTTTTATTTATTTTCTTGTTGAAGAAGTCATTGATAACATTGCAGTTGTCGACTATAAGTGGGACTGGAGCATCTGACAGTAGACTGATACAGTGGGTGCCCATCTTAAAGAATGCTCTGCTTCTCTTGTTTGCTTTGTTGATAGTAGCCTTGTACGAGCAGGCTCTGACTGTAATGATGCAGGATCTGCA
The DNA here is from genome assembly GCF_031143425.1 of Pleurodeles waltl. Classification (NCBI taxonomy): domain Eukaryota; kingdom Metazoa; phylum Chordata; class Amphibia; order Caudata; family Salamandridae; genus Pleurodeles; species Pleurodeles waltl. The sequence continues at coordinate 102,279,804 of NC_090445.1, forward strand.
TGCCGAGCAGAGTTCTTTGAGTTGGATGAGTTCCTCCAGGGCATTGGTCCATCTACATTTATCTTCTTGTTTGCATATGGAGCATTCTTTCGATCCAAGATCTTGGATTTATTGTGTTGCTCGACGTTTGGGTTTGGTGGCTTGTGTAATCAGGGGTGTGTTTATTCCACATAGTTTTCTAGTGCAGCACTGTATACTTTAAGGAGTGTTTTGAGATCTCAAGTCGGTTCTTGTGAGTTTGAGAGATCACAGAGTTAATCTTGGAGGATGTCTAGAGGGAAATTCTGAAGGATAGGTAAGTTTGTTTTTCTCTTTTTGGTTGACTACAGTGTGTTGCTGTGGCAGGGAGGATGGAGAAAGAGCTAGCATAGTGGTCTGTCCAATCAAAGCGCTGAACTGAGGGTGAGTCTGTCATGATGAGGTGCATTGTGTTGTCTTTACAGTGGGTAGGACCAGTTGAGGGTTTTGAGGAGCACGTAGGTTCTTTCTTTGTTCTTGAGTCACATCGTTTGCCCAGAATCACACAATGGCCTAAGCGAAGAATCACACAATGATTAAAGTGAGTAATATAGGATTTTTTTTTTTTAATTTAGAACAGAGGTCTCCTGGATCCATAGCCCACAAGATAGCCATTACAAGACATCACTGATTTTCAAAGGCCCTATGGTTAACAAAGGTCGCTGACATTAGGGATAAATGAGGTAAAGACGGAGATGACGGTATTTCACTAAGCCCTACCGGTTGCTGAAATGGGTCGAGCCTATTGGCAAACGACGAGTCTCTTCCCTCGCCTCCTCGGAGCCTCTTCCCTCGCCTCCTCGGAGCCTCTTAAAGGAGGTCATACGCTTTTCGTATTCTTGGCCTCAGCACACCCCAGATCGGAGTGGTGGGAGCTGGAGAGAGCAGCAGTTGGTGCTGGTGGGAGAGTGGAATTTTGCTCACGTTTGCCTGGGTCCCTGTGAGATCCGGCTCATTTGAATTTTTGATTCCCTGATCCGGGAAGCTCTTTGAATTCGGGCATTAGCATGCGATCTGCACGGTGGGCCAAGGTGCTGCAGAGACATTTGGCAGGAGCAGCCCTGCGCCACCGTGTGCCAAGAACAAAACAGCACATCAATAAAAGAAAGTGTGTGTGTGCCCTGGTACATGCCTGCGAGGAATGCGGGCACAGCAGGAGTCCAGGAACTCTGGCCATTGGCTGGGCCCAGCAGCGCCAGAGCAGGTGTTTGCGTTTATATCTGCGTCACTTCAAGAATACATGGGTATCCGTGTCATGGTGTCTGTACAGGACTGGGAGTCTGTACAAGAATCCAGGAATGTGAGTGGCGGGGGTTGTCTGTACAGCGCTGCGTGCATGATTTATTGAATAATCCATTAGTATCCCTGCCAGGGTTCCTGCACAGGCTGAGGTGTAGCTATAACCGGGTGTCTGTCAGGACAGGAATCCAGGATTACCGTACAGAGGTGTCTGTAAAGGCTGAGTTTTCTGCACAAGAACCCAGCAGTAGCTATAACCAGCAGTCTGTCAGGACAAGACTGCAGGCCTAACGTGCAGAGGTGTCTGTGCAGGCTGAGGTATCTGTGCAGGCTGGGGTGTCTGCACAAGAAACCAGGAGTACCATAACCAGCAGTATGTCATGACAAGAATCCCGGACCACCGTGCAGAGATGTGAGTGCAGGCTGTGGTGTCTGTGCAGGCTGGGGCGTCTGCAAAATAACTCAGGAGTAGCTGTGCCAGGCTATCTGTGCAGGCGGAGGTGTCTCACAAGAACCCAGGATTAGCTGTTCCAGGGTCTGTTGATGCAGAGCAAGAGTAACTGTGTCATGGTGTCTGTGCAGACTGAGGTGTTTGCACAAGAACCCAAGAGTACCTATAACCATCTGTCTGTCGGGACAAGAATTCAGAACTACAGTGCAGAGGTGTCTGTGCAGGCCGCCGTGTTTGCACAAGAATTCAGGAGTAGCTGCTCCAAAGTACATGTTCAGGCTGAGGTGTCAGCCTAAGAATCTAGAAATGGCTATAACCAGCTGTTTGTTAGGGCAAGAATCCAGAACTACCTTGCAGTGGTGTCTGGGCAGGCTGTGAGGCCTACACAAGAACCCAGGAGTAGCTGTGCCAGGGAGTCTGTGCAGGCTGAGGTGTCTGCAGAAGAATCCAGGAGTAGCTGTGTCAGGGTGTCTGTGCAGGCTGAGGTGTCTGCACAAGAACCCAGGAGTAGCTATGCCAGGGTATCCGTGCAGGCTGAGGTGTCTGCACAAGAACCTAGGAGTAGCTGTGGCAGGCTATCTGTGCAGGCAGAGGTATCTGCACACGAACCCAGGAATACCTGTGGCAGAGTGCCTGTTGAGGCTGAGGTGCCTGGACAAGAACACAGGAATAGGTGTGCCAGGGTGTCTGAACAGGCTGAGGCGTCAGCATAAGAATCTGGGAGTAGCTATAACCAGCTGTTTGTTAGAACAAGAATCTAGAACTACCATGCAGAGGTGCCTGTGCAGGGCGAGATGTCTGCACAAGAACCCAGGAGTAGCTCTGCCCGGGTGTCTGTTTAGGCTGAGGTATCCTCACTAGAACCCAGGATTAGCTATGTATTAGTATGTGCCATGCTAGTATTTGAAAGAATCCAGAATTATGAAAAAAGGACGATAGCAGGCACTTCCATTATTAAAATCGGTGAGTGTTCTGGGGGGTGGAGGGCAGTGTATTGTATGCATTGGGTACGGGTAGGTTACTCAGCGGCATAACGCAAAACGAAGAGCGGTCCTTATTCCCCCTTATCTCACAGATATTAATTGGCATTGGGCAAAGCGAACACCCCCCGCAGGTTTGAGGGATCTCTAAGGGACAGGGCCGTAACACAGGACTCTGCAGCCCATGCGGTGCGGTGGTGGACACAAGCCGCAGGCCCCCCCTCAGCACCTGGCCTCTGAGTGAGTCCGGAAGGGGCCCCCTCCATGTTCTGTGCAGGGGGGCCCTTGCAGTTTCGTTACGCCATTGCTGAGGGGTCAGGGTCCTCTGTTATGCTCCTGCTGAGAGTTTGGTGTCCCGCTTTACCGCATTTACCAGGACTAAAACTAAAATCTTCTTCAGAAATATTGTCCAAATATTGCAATAAACAAGGTACTAGTATTTTTACCAAAATATAGAGCCATACTGTAGTGCTTGCACCACACTCAGAAGTGGCAGGCCTAGCTCAGTAAAGATGTAACAGTGGTCTTCACATTTTTTTAGTGTCATGCCCACCCCCCTTCCTGTAACAGAATTTTATCGGGAAAGGGCGTGTTAAATATAATTAACAATTCAAACATTGCAGTTATGTTCAGCTGTTGCTTTTAAAAGTGCAATAACGGAGGTCGTGTCCAAGATGGCGCCCCAATCAGAGCACATTCTCTGAGCTCCGCCGCCTGACTCTGAAAGCAGGCCGCATATCCACACCTTGGAGCCCGTTCTGCTGGCTGAACTACAGCTCTTGGCTGCGCCCCCTGTGACAACGAGCATCTCGTGGGAAAACCTGTGTGGCTCTCCCTAGATGCGTGCAGCACGCTGGGGAAGGTGGTAGATCCCTGCTGGGCCTGGCGGTCTCTTCTCAGGGGGAAGGAATGAAGGCCGTCACCAATTGGATGGAGAACAGTTACCTAAAACTGAACTCAGACAAGACAGAGGTCCTTACCCTCGGTCCCACCCCCTCTGCCTGGGACGACTCCCGGTGGCCGACCACACTGGGAGCCGCACCAACGCCCACCAACCACGCACGCATCCTGGGTTTCATCCTAGACTCATCGCTCTCCATGACCCAACAAGTCAACGCCGTCTCATCCTCCTGCTTCAACACCCTCCGCATGCTCCGCAAGATGTACAGGTGGATCCCCACCGAAACCAGAATGACGGTCACCCAGGCCCTCGCCAGCAACAGACTGGACTATGGCAACGCTCTCTACGCAGGAACCACGGCCAATCTCCAGAAAAGACTGCAACGCATACAGAACGCCTCCGCATGCCTCATCCTCGACATCCCCCGCCGCAGCCACATCACAGCCCACCTGAGAGACCTACACTGGCTCCCCGTCAACAAGAGAATCACCTTCAAGCTTCTCACCCACGCCGACAAAGCACTCCACAACACCGGACCAGCATACCTCAATGAACGACTTACCTTCTACACCCTGAACAGACAGCTCTGTTCCGCCGACCCCGTCCTCACCACCGTTCCACGCATCCACAGGAAAACAGCTGGCGGCAGATCATTCTCCTACCTCGCCGCCAAGACCGGAAATACCCTCCCCATCCACTTACAGCAGACCAAGGACCTGCTGACCTTCAGGAGACACCTCAAGACCAAGGACCTGCTGACTTTCAGGAGACACCTCAAGACCTGGCTGTTTGAGCAATAGCAGCTCCCCTACCCCCTCCACTACCTCCCAAGCGCCTTGAGCCCCTTGCGGGTGAGTAGCGCGCTCTACAAATGTACTGATTGATTGATTCTCACTGCGTCTTGCACCCTCATTGGGCGGGGCTACAGGCTGGACTTTGCCTGATGGGACCAGGAAGGCCAGATGCCAGAGGGCTGTATTCGGTGGGCAGGTGGGCCAAAGGGTATGTGGCGCGAACTGGAGGGGAGCGGTTAACGCATAATAATCAGCGAGCCCCACATCATCGAACTTCTGCACGGCACACGACCCAGTGGACATACGCACCTCCTCTCCCTGCAGCTTGGGAACACGCGTTTTGCCTTGGTGACCGGGACTTGCTACTTGGCTATAGCTGTTGTAGTGTTGGGGGCCCTAGGTCCTCATGCTACTCAAATGAGTGACACAGACACAGCATGGTCCCCTTTTATTAGTAGGGTCACCTGACTTGTGATGCCTGTGGTGGATGGGTGTGGGGTGAGGGTGGAAGGCAGCCCTCAGTAGAGTGGCTGGTGGAAACACTAGAATGTGTCCAGCAGGACACTACATTCCTCCCGAACTTTATTGAAAAACAAACAACCAAGTCCAACCTGTGGGAGAGAAACATAAACACTAAAATGAGCACTGAGTCTCTTCAGCCGGTCCACCGGACATGCTGCGTGTACAGGTACAGCTGAGGGTACTCAGCATCACGGAACGCCTCCGTAGTTTAACCAGACCGCTCTGGACACAAATGGCAGTGTTGATGAAGTCCGGATACATCAATCGCCTGTCCATGACAGCACAATGCACTGGGGCACTGTAGGTCCTGTCCCACCTGGGCTCACGGTGTGGGAGTCTATTTACAAAGTTTGATGCAGGTGCATCAGGAGCAGTGGGGAGTCCACATCAAGGATCTTTGGGAAGGCATTTAGGTTCCAGGGATAGCGAACCTCCAAAGACTGAGGATGACCTGGATGAAAAGGCATCGTCCTTGGCTTTGTATTTGAAGGCCTTGGTGCATCCCAACGTCTGCTGGTAGAGAAGTTCCAGGCTTCCCTCTCGTGCCAGAACTCCATCGAACAGGAGTCTCCTTGAGGCCCTTTGGCGGGCTGCAGTGGGGCTGTGTGGACTGTGCGGGCCTATCGCAGGCCAAGCGAAGGCACAGCTGAGGAACAGCCAACAATACCACATCCAAGTCGCGCTTGCAGCCACAAGGGTGGTTGTCACCGGGTCTGTGTGCTCTGGCCATCAGGACTCAGTTGCATTGACCTTTGCCCAATAGTCTTTGGGTGACCAGTCTCCGTCTACGATCTCAGTGCTTCCCGGTGCCTGTTGTGAAGGTGCCTCGGACACAACTCTCTTGGTGGGATTCCCCTTTCACCGGAATTCCCTTGAGGCCCTAGCCCCTGGATTGCCACAGGACCGGATGAGTTGTGCGAGCTATTCATAGGCCACGCTAAGAGGGTTGCTGCAGAACTCTCAACAGGGCCACGTCGAAGCCTTGTGCAACCCAAGTGGTTGAGTATGCTCTCTTCGGCAGGTCCCGGGTTCATGGGAGCTCACAGCAGGTTTCTGGGCGGCCATCCTCCCACGGTGCCAGGGATGCCTTGTCAACCTCGGGTCTTGTCACTGACTTTGGCTCTGCTCTGGTGGTGCGGTGCTCCTTAGGTGGTTTGGGTGATGCACCTGGTAAGGATGACGATCTTACCATCTATTTGTTCAGATCAACAGGTGGCAGTGTCTTTCTTGGAGAAGGGGTGACTTGAGGGACTTCGTGGCCATCTGTGGTTCTTGCATGGCGTGTGCAGTTAGCAGCAGGGATGCCATTGACGTCAAGCAGCCGGTGAGAGGTGACAGGAGGGTCGTACTGAGACGCATGGGGCCTGGACGCAGTTCGCGCATGCTAGCGGTGTACAGTTGGTCCACCAGTGGAGCTGTCTCCAGTGATGTCTGCTCACCCCAGTGGCTGGCTTGTGGTGATGGATGCCCTCTTGTATGCTGGCACGAGTCCTCAGTCCTGTCGCTCTTCTCCCTTGCTCTTGCACACCTGTGATGTTCTAGATCTTCCGTGTGACCAGTCTGTCGCACCCTTCTTCTTCAAACCTTCACAACGTGACGTTGTGACACATTCCTCACTCCTCTCTTTCTTCCTTGATGTGGTGTTGTGCCATGGGTCGCATGTTGCATCACATGGACCATTCGCTGGCTTGTGCTGCATCTCGGACGGTGCATTTTCTTCTGTTGCAGCCTCTCGCAGGCTTAGTCCTGTCAGTAGGACTTGATCTGTTCTCCTCGCAGACCTCCCGCAGGTCCGGTCCCTTCTGGGATCTTGTTGGTGATCCGCTCCCTGACTGGAGGGTCACCGTCTCCTTCTCCGTGTCTTCACTGAAGGGCGTAGTGCTTGTGCCCTGAGACTACGCCATCGTAGAGCTTGCTTCTGCCTATGTTTGCTTGGCAGGGTCTGTAAATCCTCTTGGCCTGCTAAAGGATGGGCCACTGGTGGCCATCTGGTGCTGCGGTGTGGCCGGCTGGTGCGGCCTCTTCCCACTGGCGTTGCATCTTGTCTTGTGGGCTCTATTGGTCTCCTGCCCGTGCTGTCAGGTTCGCAGGTGCGGCCCTCTGCGCACTTCTGACATTGTCTCTTCCTCCATGGGCGCCCTTTTGCTTGTGCTAGTGATGCCCGTCTTCCGGGCCTGCGGTGGTGGCTGTTTACCGCTAGGGCGCTGCATGTGCAGTGCACATTCCCTTTGCCCCACGTGGGGTCTGCGGCCTTCAGGCTTTGCTGCTTGGCTGGGGCAGCTTTGGGCATCAGCAGTCTCGCTATTAGTTGTGCAGGGGTTGCACACGTCTCTGCTCCTCTTTTGCTGAAACCTTGATGGGTTCTGCATGCCTTGGGACTGAGGGGAAGGGCAGCGCATAGTCTCAACATACAGGGGTTCACAGGTTCTCCCCTTCACTCTTTTTTATCTTTTAACAAATTCCAGCCGACAGCAGGCGTGTGGCACCCTCAGGCTGTTCCTGTCCTGCCGGGTCCTTTGACACGCAGCTAGCAGCAGTTGTCACGGGCCGCAGTGCGGCTGGCTCATCAGTGCTGTGTTTGATTTAAATGAAGGGGCTGCACTGTGGGTGCAGTCAGCTCTCTGCTGCCGCTGGTTGGCAGGTCGGCTTGCCTGCTCTCAGAATTGGCCCCGATCGGCCTCATCATGCCATTCCCTGGCTTGGGTGCGGTGCAGGCAAAGTCCTGCTAGGTGGCGCTGCAGCCACCGTTATTGTTTTTGTTTTTTGTCCTCATAAGTAAATCCCACCATACTGTACGAGGGTCATCAACCAACATCTAGCATGGTAACCTCATTAACTAGGTTTGGAACCAATTAGATGCCGCACTTCACTCTCCCGAACCCTCCCCATGCTCCTCTCCAACCACAGATCGATGAACGAGGGAAAGAGAGCAAAAGAGAGGAGGGGGGGGGGAAGGGGCGGAAATAATCATTGGACTACATAGTGTAGAGAAGACAAAATATTTATAAGACTACACATCAAAAATGATTCCATTTTGTCGAGCATTTTCCCAGATGGCCCAACATTCATCGTTATTACCCATTGAACCACTGCGTTCTAAACAGGAAAAGTGATCTACTGAAGACAGCCAGTCCAAAACACTCGGAGGTAAAGGACTAATCCACTTTAAACATATTTGTCTCCTGGCCAATAATATCAACAAAAACAATATACCCTTACACGGCCTAGATAACTCCAGTTCCCATGTTAAATTGGAAAGAACACCAAAAAATACCATAAGGGGGTAACTTCTATATCAATACTTATGAATTGCTTAAGAAAACCGTTAATCCCTGACCAAAAAAGAGCTAAGTATGGGAAGCTCCAAAACATGTGTACGTCATTTGCATTTGGCTCCCCACACCGCGGACACTTCTTTTCTAAGTTCCCCACCGTAGACAGCCTCTGGGGAGACCAATAAACCCTATGCATGGTAAACAGTTGATTTTTTTTCAGAGCAACTGACCTAGTTACCAACCATAGCATAGAGCTTGACCTTTCCCAAATATGCACTAAATCCAAATTTGGAAAAACTTCTCCCCATTTCTTCTCGAGAAACAAAGCCACTGAGTCTGGTGCATCAAGCAATGCCTGATACCAAACAGAAACTTCTTTATGTACCAAGGTCGAGGATAATTTTCCCTCCCAAGGATTATACACTCCCCCTTCTCCTGAAGAGATGCCGCCCAACTCGCTAGTTGTACATACTTAAACCTTGAAAGTTTATAATCTGTTAATTCCTCCAATTCTAACCAGGGGAATGGCTTCGCATCCTTCAAAGGTTGTCCCCACTTCGTCACCCCTTTTAATACTAAAGCCAGTTTGTCTAGAAGAAACTCAGGAGTGCCAGGGGAATCCCAAACCGGAGCCCTAGGACTATAGTAATTAATATGAAAAGCTTGGCAAACCAACCACCATACTCTAGCAGCATCTTTAAGAAGCTTCAATCAAATCTTTTTTAAACATTTTGGGTGACCAAACTTATACAAAAAATGGCTGCCAGCCGCCGAATGCTCCTGAGTCGCTGCACACCAGAATGACGTATATTCAGACCTGTCCCGTAATAGGATCCTAACATTTTTTCAAATGAAAAGCTAGATAATATTTATAAAAATCAGGAGCTGCAATCCCCCCCTTCCCCTTAGGCCTACATAGTTTCTGCCAAGCAATCCTAACACCTTTTGAGGACCAAACAAACGAAGTCAAGTCAGCTTGCATCTTCTGAAACCATCTCTTCTTAAATTCCAAGGGGATCGTATTAAACAGGAATGTAAATTTAGGGAGAATCATCATCTTAAGAATATTTACTCTGCCTATGAAGGACAGAGGGAGCCCGGCCCAGGTCTTCAGTAAATTACGAGTCTCTTTGCAGATTTTGTCAAAATTAACCCAAGCCAATTCATTGAGATTGGAAATAACTTGAATACCCAGATATCTAATCTGTTGCTTGATCAGCGGACTATCAAAGGTAGTATTCCAACACATGATCTCAGTTTTCTCTGGATTAACTGAATAGCCCGAAATATCTCCATATTCCTTCAAACATGATAACATTCGGGCAAAAACCCGCTTCAAATCGCCCGTATCTATCATAAGGTCGTCAGCATACAGAGCAACCTTCTTCTCCCAACCCATACATTGAAAAGGTGGGATCACTCTATCCGCCTTGATTTTGGCCGCCAGGGGCTCAATATATAAATTGAAAAGAAGAGGAGACAATGGACACCCCTGCCGCGTCCCTCTCTGAATACTAAATCTGGAAGATAACTTTTCGTTGATCAAGATACGAGCTGATGGATCTTTGTAAATAACCTGAATTACCTTTATGAATTTCGGGCCCATCTCAAAAGCCTCCATTACACGTTGTAAGAAGCGCCAATTTACCCGATCAAAAGCTTTGGCAGCATCAAACGTGAGAACTGATAAGGGGACTTTTTCGGTGATAGCCAGATCCACTGTCCCCAATATGTCATGGGTCAATTCATGCAAGTATCTACCTCTGACAAACCATTTTTGGTCTTCATGGATCAATTCACAAATCACACTGAAGCCTGTTAGCCAATATATGTGTGTAAAGCTTATAATCTGAATTCAACAGAGAAATTGGTCTATATGAGCTACAAAGGACGGGTCCTTCCCTGGTTTCAATAGGAGGCTTATTACTGCCTCACTCCAAGACCTAGGCATATCCACCCCCTCCTGTAAAAGGAAGTTAAACAACTCTGTCAAAATAGAAACCAACTCCTCACAAAGATTACCACATAATTTGTTTGGCAGACCATCTGGACCCGGAGACTTCCCCTTCTTTAAATTCAAAATCGCCATCCTCACCTCCCCGGGATCTATTTCTCTCACAAGTTGGTTCTGTTTTGATACTGTTAACTGGGGGAGATGAAGCGCTTCCAAGTACCCCTTTACAGACATTTCAAACGTTGCATCAGAGTGCTGATTTTCCGTATACAAATTCTTTAAAAAACCCACAAAGGCCTCCTTTATTTTGGGATTAGTTATACAGTCGACTCCCGTAATCTCTGACTTAACGAATAAAATTACATTCCTAGAACGGTCTGATCTAGTTTTCTATACCAAAAGCTTTCCACAGCCTTCCCCATATTCATAATGGGCAAACCTACTACATTCCCATGCCCTTCTCGCTTTCCCCTCTAAGAATAAACCCAGCTTCGACCTAGCTAATTCTAACTGAGCATTAAAGAAACCCCTCTGTTTTTCCTCCGCCCTTGAGGAGGCTTCCTGCAAGGAGGCCACCTTAAGCTGTTTCAACTGGTCTCTCTCGGCTCTATATCTGCAAGTGGCCAGCCCCACAAGCCTACCTCTAATAAACGCTTTATATGCGTCCCACAGTGTCTGCAATGTGGTGGATCCGTAATTCAACTTAAAGAATTCATTAGTATCTTTCCTCAACCCATCCACCAATAACTCATCCAAAAACAGAGAACGACTTACTGTCCACCTGGGACTAGGAACTTGATTATTAAGAGAAACTTGCATTAATACTGCTGAATGATCTGAGAGATGTGCCGGGGCATGACAAACCGATATTACCATATCTCTTAACTGTTGTTGGATTAAAAATAAATCTTTCCTTGAATGATGACCGTACTTCTTATTATTAAATGTATACCTAAACCCTCTCCCACCGTTCTGATGCCAAATATCCATTAAACCAAGATCTAACATTCCTTGTTTTATCCTAGACCGGGTTCTAGGTAGATTGACCGTTGGTTTTGGAGTAGAATTATCTAAAGAAGGATTCAATAAAATGTTAAAATCTCCACCGATTATGATCGGATATTTGACAACTAACAGATGTGAAAAAAGGTCTTGGAAGGGTGAAGGGTCATCAATATTGGGACCGTAATATCCGACAATCGTAAACCCGATACCGTGTAAGGCGGCTTCCAAAATCAGCCATCTCCCCCCAGGATCTTTCTTCATATTGTCCACCTTCACTCCTACTGACTTCTTTATCAGAATTTCCACCCCCTTAATCGCGCACGATTGATTAGTGCACGTAAGATAACCCACCCAATTCACATTTTTAAGATATACCTTTCATTCGGTTTCTAACAAATGGGTTTCTTGTAAGATAATTACTTGCTCATCTGCCCTTTTTAAAAACTCAAAAATTCTCCTCCTCCTCCCCGGAACCCGTAAGCCATTTACATTCCATGATAGGAACTTCAAAGTAACCCCTGTTTGGTTAACCATTGATAATCATAAAAAAGTTATTACCATAACAAATCCAAAAACTCAACAAAAAGTCAAGTCCCCTCGTACAGACCCATAGCACACTACTGAGGACATTTTCATACACTGCATATCTTCCTCCCCCCTGGCAAATCCCCCACCCTACCCCAATCCTCCCATCCCATGTGAAGAAAAGACAAAACAAAACAAAAAATCTCCTGTCTTGTACCCCAAACACACCCAATACCTCCTCCTCCCATGGTAACCCTCCCTCGACTTCAAGGGCGACTATGACCGCCCATATGAGCTCAAACCAGCCGGCTTTTTACCCAGAAACTATCAGCCTCAATTTTTCATTTTCTCGATTAATGCCTGGACTTCCGCGGGTTCCCTGATATTATACATCGTATTATTCCACATAATCTTCAAAAAAGCCAGGAACCTCATCTGAACTGTAGCGCCAAGAGACCTAAGATCTTGCATATACTTCCCCAATTCCCATTGCCTATCTAAAGTTGTTTTAGATAAGTCCGAACGAATCCGAAATGACCAATCACCCATTGAGAAACTACCCGCCTTAAGAGCATCAGACAAAATTATTTCTTTTACAGAGTAAGTGCCAAAATTAACCAAAATCTTCCTAGGGGTCTTCCTTACAGGCTTCCTCCTGAAAGGATCCCAGTGGACCCTTTGTATGTCTTCTCTCAGCTTTGTCTGATCCATTGTGGGAAAAAAATTCTCAAGTAAAGTTAATACAAAGGCCTTGATATCCTCTCCTTCCAGCCCCTCGGGTACATTCAGGATTCTAATATTGTTCCTTTGTAGGTTGTTTTCCAGGGACTCTAGCTTTTCCTGGACCATCTTGCCATTGGGTGATAACCGGGAAATACCCTGAGTGTTGAACAGTACATGGGCTTCCTGCTCTGACACCACCATTTCCAAATGACTTATCCTCTCCGTCAAGGCATTAAGTTTAGTCTCCAGAGCAGCGCAGGACTCTCTGATTTTCCCTTGGTTAAACTCAGATACCTCAAATTTACCCCTGATCCCCTCAGAGAAGGAGATCAAGAGGTTCTGTACCGCAGAGTCATGTGCAGGTGAACCTGACTCTAGGGCCTTCATAACCAAGGGGCCCTGCGCCCCACACCACTGATTGGATTTGTGCAAACTCATTCTCGCCTGCCTGCCTCCCGTACTCTAGGGAAGAAGATGAAGGGAACCAAGTGGGGAGGAAGCCTTCTAAAGACTGTGGGGGCTCCATCGCTCGATGGTGTGAGATATTCCTCAGGAAAGGTGCAAGGGGGGGGAACCAATTTTTCTTCCTCAGAAAGTAAACCTTGAGTGCCCAATGCCTTGCTGATTTTACCAGATCTGTTGTTATGCCTTTTTCTGGGCTCCAAACTAGACAGAGGGGGTACAGACAAACTCCCCTTATTGGATTTCCCAAACCCTTTCGCTTGCTGCCTCTTGCTTACAGACCCCCCTCTTTTCCCTTGCTAGAGCTTTGCAGACAATTAAGAGTATTTTTCTGGAGGGCCTCCTCACCTCTCCCAAGACTAAGCAGAACTTTCTGGCTTTGCAGCAACGGGGGGCCCCTAGAAGACGCCCGTATTCTCAATTTAGCTGGCGTCATATAAGCAGAGCCTCACCAAACAATAGAAAAATACTTGCTGCGATCCTTAAAGGTTTTAATGTCTCCCTCCAGGTCCCTCCTGTGAGTGCAAAAAGCTGTTCCCAAGCGTGGCCCCCGGAAGCAGCTGTTAAATAATATACGTCTCCTTTGGCTCAAAGATGTCGCAGCCTCCAGAAAAAACTCTATGAATGGAGTGCCGATCCTTGGCGTCTCCGTAGCAAAAAACGGCCCCTTGTTTTACCCTGAATCACCCAGAGGGCGGGGGCGTAGCACGAGGCTCATCCGGCTGACAGCGTTCAAGCGCGGCATTACAGCGTTATGCTGGAACGAGTGCGAGCGCCGGCCAGGAGAGAGCTTGCGACCTCGGCGTTACGCCGCCGCCATGTTCCCACCGTTATTGTGTGCCGTCAGCTTTTTCAGGCTGGCTCGGCATCTCGTGGAGAGGCCGCTCAGGGACTCTCAGGATGGGCAGGCAGTGGAGGCTCACTATGCCGTACAGCAATCAAACAGGTGGGGGCTCAATTTTATAACTGGTGAAGCGCTGCGCACAGTTTGGGAGCGACCGGCTGTCAGTATGATTTACTGTCCTTGTGGCGAGGGGCAGTTCTTGCTGGAAGTATACCGGCACGTCATTGTAAGTGCAGTGTCTTTGCCCACGCTGGCCATGGTAGAGCGCACCGCAAAGCCGGTTGGTGTGGTGTGTGGCTGCATGAGCACATGGGCGAATTCAAAGTCATTGCCGGCGGCCTCGTCGAGAGAGTGCTCTCCTTTCACCAGTCGCGCCGGGCTGCAAACGTGGAGCAGGCCTCCTTTGCTGCTAAAGTGGGCGGGCGGCTTGTCATTCTACTTATGTCCGCCCAGTTGATGTGCTCAATGTTGCCACTTCAGATATGTCTCCTTTTCCTCTTTTGCATCTTGTGGTGGTAATTCGGGCAGTAACTGAGACACCATCTGCCCCTGCGCACTGTGTGGGCTTGTTCTTTGCCACCCATTATATGGGTCGGCTGTGTCCTCCCCCCTGCCTCAAACGGTGAACAGCAAACGTCAGTCTCACACTGTCTTCTCTTTTTCTTGTCACTTGGATGTGCAGGATGGGGGTCTGCTTCTTGTGATCCCAGTCTGCAGCGTAGCGGCGCCTCACACACGATGCCAGCTGCAATCCATTACCCCCTTTTTAATCTGCCTTTATCGCGGCCTAGTGCTGTTATCTCTGGGGCTGACCTCCGGACCTATGGGTCAGCGGACACTTCGCCTGGACCGCAAATGCTTTGCTAGTGTCACAGCAGGCAGGACATTTGGCCAGCTCTCCCTCCTTGCTTCGAGGGACACCACTAGTCGGACACAGCATGGTGGTTACTATAACTGACCTCGGGCACGTGCGCCAAGCCACTTTTATTGGCAGGGTCACCTGACTGGTGACGCCGGTGATGGATGGGGGTGGGGTAAGTGTTGCAGCCATCCCTCAGCAGAGTGGCTGGTGGAACCACTAGAATGTGTCCAGGAGGACGCTACAGCTGCAACCCATAGACTTCACCATAAGTGATGCTCTACCCCTTTATATGATGCATGATGTAGTTGCTGGGAGCCTTCTTCTCTGCTCACAACGATGGCCGATGCTGCTCAAACCATGACTCCCTGTTAATTCTGGTGAACAAACTTGCCCTCTGTCTGTGCCGGTACTCTTGGACTCAGTGACCTGCCCTTAGGCCTGGTTGGGGCCACCAGATTACCATCCATGGCAATAAGCACTATGCCCTATCACCTGCTACACCATGCCTACTGCAGTTACCTGGGCTGCTAGGATCATTGGCTCTGTAAGTCACAGGCAGTTGTCTCACCTTTGAGGACTATGGGACCCCCTCACAGCCCTATCATGTCCTCTCTCAGGAATGTTAAGAAAGATGCCATGCTGAAAGATCTGTTCACCAAGCCACAAATTAAAAACATGGACCAAGAAGGGGGGGGTCCCTTCTACCGCCTCCCATGGGGCAGAGCCGACTGTGGAAAGTGCCCCAGTGGATGATGCGCCAATTACAAGGGTGTTTCTGGAAGGCTTATTCAGGACTCTCCGAGTGGCCTTTACAGCACCAAGCAGGACATAGCAACTGAAAAAAAAGACATACGGAGGGACGTTGATGACCTGGGCCAGAGGGTGGACTCCCTGGAGCGAACCGACAATTCCAGTGAGGAGGAACACTGCAGGGAACTCTTTGAACTGAGAGATACCAAAATGGAACTCTGCTATCAACTAGAAGACCTCGAAAATCGATTGTGGTGTACCAATATATGCATAAAAGGAGTGCCCTGGCAGGCCATGTCTGGAACTTTGGAGAAGTATGTTGCCCGCCTTTTTTGGCATGTGGGTCCAGAGCTTGCAGATCAAGAAGTTGTTCTTGTTCACGCACACATGGCAGACTGTCCAGCCCCAGGACATCCTCACATGTCTCCATTATTATCGGCAAAACGAGGCCATCATGGCTGCCGTGCGCATCAGGAGCGGCATTGACTTTGATGGCATAAAGGTTTACCTCTACTAGGATCTATCCCCTATAATGCTCCAGAGTTGTAGAGCCCTTTGGCCTCTGACTGAGTTCTTCCACACTAAAGGAATCAAGTACAAATGGGGTCATCCCTTCCGCATCCACTTTGTTTGGAACAATGAAACCAGAAGTGTTAGAATCTTGGATGAAGCCTGCTCCTTGTTGCAGATGGTCTTCCTCCCGGGAGAACCCTCTGTTGTATTGCTGTCCGATGGCTCGATGACTCCCCCACCAGGGTCCCACCACTCCACATGTTCCACAAAGAAAACAATTTGTAAACCATCAGAGATGGAGAGCCACAAGGAGAGGGTAGCCCTTCTACACCAGCTCCACCACCAGGACAGTGCTTCAGAATCAGACAGTGAACATTGATGGCCTGGTTGATTTTTGAAGCCTGTGATCAGATGACCCGACAGTTGCTGAGCCACTGAGTTCATCATAGCTCTCACCCCACACTGTTGATGCCACATGGGCCTGGGGATCGAATATACCAGCCATCCTCGCTATTTTTGGCAGTGGAGCTCCAGAACTCCGTTATGATAGCGTTTTACTGCCGTTTTTGCCAACAACATGGACTCTCAGGGTTTGGTTGTATGTTCCCAGGTGGGGAATCATCTTGTTGCCTTGTTTTCTGCTTTTTCCTCTACTTTACCCTACTGACACATGCCTTTATTCCACCTACAGCGGGTACTGTGATGCAAACTAAAAAGCGGGGGACAATGTGCGCTACTTGGCTCTTGTGCCTCACTTGGCTTTCTCACCTCTGTTGCTAAGTGATTACCATACTTAGCCTAAATGTTTGAGACCTCAATTCCCTAGTTAAGCATCTCACGCTTTTATCCTTCCTCAGGGATGCCAAGTGTGACTTTTGTCTTATACAAGAAACTCACTTGCTGGAAATGGACTGGAATCATCTGTGCTCAAGATGGCTTTATCTGCACCACTTTTCCACAGGACAGTGGAAGAAGGCGGGTGTGGCAATTCTCTTTGCTATGCACTTTCTGGGGAGGATGCTACACATGCAAACTGACTTACTTGGTCAGCTTCCGGCACCTTAGCGAATCCATGCCCCCAATGACCACCAAGAAGCCTTCTTGAAGGAGGCCGTGGGCCGTGTTCTACATACCTTCGAGACAGACATCATTATAAGGAGGGGCTTCAACATCGTCCCAGATGAAAGTCTGGTTAGGTCCATTCAGAGGATGGGACAAACTGGGGCCCTTACCCTTGCATGTAAACGGTGCATTGCAGAGGTGGGTTTGGTGGACATTTGGCACTTAAAACACCCAATCACAAAAGACTACTCTTTCTTCTCTGCTGCTAACCAGACGTACGCTTGAATTTGCTTTTTCTCACATCCCCACACATTTCCCAAGTGACTGCGAAGGTAGAGATAATGGTGGCTGTTCTCTCCGATCACTCTCCCATTATCTTTGCATGTAAATTCCCTACCTATGTATTGCCATCTCACACTTGGTGCCTTAACTCCAAGCTCCTCACATACGAAGAAAACATTACTGACATCATGACTGCTATTACTTCTTATTAAGCCGCTAATGATACGCCATCCACCCTATTGCATTGTTATAAGATACACTAAAGGCCGCTCTGTGTGGACATTTTGTGCCTATAGAGAGCAATAAAGTTAGGCACGCTATCTACGCTCAATTAGAATCTAATATAAAGGCTTTAGAAGAGGCACACTCTCTCACTGGGTCCTTTGCGACATGGTGCCAACTAACAGCAGCATATAAACAACTAAAGGCCCTAGACATCGACAGGGCACAATGTGTCATGTGAGGTACCAAGCAGAAATATTATGTGGGAGGGAATAGAGCCGAATGTTTGTTAGCTCACCGCTGATGCTCCCAGGCTGTCCAAAACATGGTGGATGACATCATTGGACATGATAACTCAGCAAATCACCACAATGAGCAGATTGTCAAAGAATTTGAATGGTTCTACGTTGACCTCTAGTCAGTGGAGAGGCTGGATGATGCAGATGCCACTTCCTACCTGGCCCAGGTCCCTTTGGCCTCTCTCCACCAGGAGGATGCATCTAGCTTGGACCGGGACATCACAACCAGTGAAGTATTAATGGCCATTCAACACCTGAAACTGGGCAAAGCTCCTGGGCTGGATGGCTGTAGATCCGATTTCTATAAACGTTTGGGCCATTGCTCGCTACTCTCTTGGTGCAACTATTTAACTCATTTAGTGCAACTGGCACTTTGACGGATATAATGTGGCTTGCCTCTATCACTGTGCTCCCTAAGTTGGATAAGGATCCCAAGCAGTGCTCCTCTTACTGCCCTATTTCTCTCCTTAATGTAGGTGCTAAAATCTTTACCGGGATCTTGGCATACCACCTTGCCCCCTATATGCAGAGGCAAGTGGACCCAGACCAGACTGGGTTTATACTGGAGATGAGCTGCAGTGACAAAAGTAAGCGTATATGCCATCTGCTGGATAAGATGCAGCACTCATGCATCCTGGCCCTTCTAGTATCCATTGACGTGGAGAAGTGCTTCGACCGCAAGCACTGGCCATTTCTCCATATGGTGGTGGTGCACTTTGGTCTTGGATCCCGATTCCGCCAGTCAGTGCAATGTAGCTACTCCTCTCCTAAGGCACTAGTGAGGGTCAGCGGGCTTATGTCACAGCCATTTAATATCGGAAAGGCACTTGTCAGAGGTGCACACTATCGCCCCTACATTTTGCTCTATACATGGAGTCTTTCACGGAACGAATCTGCAACAACGTGAACATTTCTGGAGTACTTATGGGCGGCAGAGACCATAAAGCAGCACTGTATGCTGATGATGTCTTGCTGATCCTGTCCAACCCTCATGACTCTCTGTCAGAAGTGATGCGTGAACTCACCACGTCTGGGTTCCCCTCCTGGTTTAAAACCATCTTGCAGACGTCTTCTGCACTGAACCTCACTATCTCGAAGGCAGATCAGGCCCAACTAGAACATAATTTCCCTTTCTATTGGTCTTCACATGGGATAAGTTACCTAGGCCTCCAGATCTGTCCCAGTGTTAAACACAGCACGGATCACAAATATGCAGCAATCCTGTCCACTACCCATTCAGAGCTATCACAATGGCGACATTACGGCCTCTTATGGCTGGGACGACAAGCGGCTGTTAAGATGACACTCCTACCGAAAATGTTATATATCATGCGAATGCTGCTGCTTCAACATTCCCCCTCAGGTTGTTGGTAAACTACAGCATCTTATTGAGGACTTTATCTGGTTTGGGAAAAGGGGGGCGCATGGCAAGGAGACAGACCTACTTACTTCAATCAGAGGGGGGACTGGGTGTCCCTCACCTCCTATCCTATTATAAATCAGCGCATTTGTGTTATACGGTGGAGTGGTCAAGCCCAGCACTGAAAAGCATTGGTGCTTTGTAGATCAGGCAGTGATGGGTATCCATGTCTGCAAAATGTCATGGCTGCCGAAATGCCACCTTCCGGTTCTGCGGGCTACACTGGGGGTGTGGGATAGAGTCCAAACCCAACAAAAGCTGTCTACTCCCATTTCCCCACAGACGTCGATCATGGGGAATCCAGAATTTCATCCCACACTTCACGGATCTATCTTTGCCCAGTGGCAAGACTCCAACTGCAAGCAAATAGTATACTTTTTTTTGATGAGGATAGCCTCATGGAATTCTTTCAAATTCAAGCGGGCAATGGCCTGTCGGCCACTGGGTATTAGCAGTATATAGCCATCTGCCATTGGATCTCACAGCTTCCGATCCAAGCTCATGCCGGACGCACACTTATGGCCTTTGAGAGGTGGCTCCTCACACGCTCTTCTGATAAATGTCTCCTTTCAAACATTTACACATTTCTTAATGCTCCGTCTATGTCTTCAAAATCTGCTGTGCAGCGCAGGTTGGAGACAGTGCGAGCATGCATTCACTGCTAGGGAATGGGGCGACATCCTTTACCAGGCCTGCACTTCTGCCCTCAACACCTCTAGTAAAGAGATGTTCCTCAAGATTGCTCACTACTGGTATTTCAGGCCGGCAAGGGTTGCCCAATGGAAGATGGGGATAGATGTTGCTTATTGGAGGCCATGCGACCGGCTGGACACTCTGGAAATGTCCCAAAATAGTCTCCTATTGGACGGAGGTGTTGTCGGCTGTAGACACCATGTTTAACACTGATTTCCCTAGATTTCCTAGCTACTGGGCCTCCCAAATCCTCTGACGTACCCCTTGAAATCTGCCAAAGGTCACCCAATTACTTTGGCGCTGGGGGCTGCTAAACAAGCCTTATTGGTCCAGTGGGGTTCTGATATGGTCCCAACGAAGCTGGATTGGCTCCATAAACTCTGGGAGCTTCTTGGGATGGAGAAATTGACAGCAGTAGTATCCAATACTGTACCATGGTTTGACAAGACATGGGGGCCTTGCATATTTTACCTCTCGGACAAATTCTCAGAACTGACCTGTCCGACATACCTGCGGGTCTTGCACCTTACACATTCTGACTCCGCACCCACTTGTCCTGGTGAGTAACAGATAGCCATTTATTCCATTCCATCTGCCCCCGGACTCTCTCTGCTTACAATCCCTGCCTGCTGCTTTAGGTCTTGATCCTTTCGATATTCCTCCTTCCCCTTCCTATGGGTGTTACTGTTCTGAGGTTTTTCTTCCACCTCTACCGTGGATATTCTGTTGTACTGGTATCTTTGCTGTTTCCACCGTCCAATAGATGTAGATGGAATGATGTATCCTACTGTTTCAAAACCAATAAAAAAGATGTAAACTATTAAAGTGCAATCACATACATGAGTGCGATCATGCTATGGGCAACCTGTTACCCCTTAAAGCGTAACAGCATCCACAGTGTGATCTGTTATCAGAAATGGCGGGAGGGACTTCGAGGGGTATTTGGAGCCCCTCCTTAGAGACTTACTACCATCATAGGGGTCTTCAGTTTGCAGCTGCAACCCCTGGCACTGCTTGTGCGACCCCTGGCTAGGCCTGGACAGAATTTCGACAACTCCAGAGTAATGCCAGCGTAATTGGAGTAATTTTGGTAATTCTGCATTACTCTTTGATGCGGAATTACTGATAATTACGTGATTACTCCTCACATACTTAAGTGTAGTTTGGGGGGGAAGCTTACTGTGAGTGAACATTTAGCATGCGCGAAGGGCTGCTCATGCTCGCTATTCGTGTTCTGTGGCATTTAGCGCTGCTTCTTAGTGCAAAATCCATTTTTGCGTCCATTTTGGAGACAAAGGTTCATTTTGCAGTAAGAAAATTGTGCTAAATGATGGTATTAAATTGGGGGAATATTCTAACCCTACAGCACATTTAGTAAGTGCTAGTGACTGCCCATGCTCACTATTCATGTGCTATTGCATTTAGCTCTATTTCTTAGTGTAAAATGCATCCTCACATCCATTTTGGATGCAAGGGGGTTTATTTGTGCTAAGAAATGATGCTAAATACAGAATATCTCTTCTTGCCTAGTTGACGCATAATTCTTAGGCAATTCTGTGTGATTATAATGCCAAGAATTACAAGAATTAAACTCACCCCTACTCTCGCCTCAGAGGAGGCAAAACTAGTGGCAAAAATGCAAGGGCAACTCACTCTTTTGGTCACTGGGGCTCCGCTTGCCTTGTTTGCTACCTACTTTTTATTAGACTAACAGTGACAGTCTCTTATTCACTATTAGAGTAATAAAATATTGAGCACCAGGAACTGGAAGAAGATTTTGCTGGCAGCTAAGGCACCTGCAAAAATAATTTTAAATGTGCAATGTGTGCATGTTTTGGGGCAGAGTTTGTGTGAGAGAGACATAGGCCCTTATTAAGACATTGGCGGTAAAAAACGCCTACCGCCATGGCGACGGCCGCCAAAAAACCATTGCACGGCTAACATCCGTCCGCCATAATATGACCACAGCCGGATTTCCACCACAAGAAGGGCGAACATCCAGCTGTGGTCATGCTGGCGGACGGTTTTAAGGTGCTCCTGCTACCACCAGCAGCCCCACGGCAGTAGACCGTCGCCAGCCGTATTATGAGAAATAATACGGCCTGGCAGTGTTCTGCTGGCGGTAGCAGCATCCCGTCCCCTGCCGGAAGACCCCCTGGATACAGGTAAGTCGGGTTTCCGACAGGGGAGAGGGGTGGGGAGTGTTGTGTGTGTGGAAGTGTGTGCATGAGTGTGAGAGTGTGTGCGTGAATGAGAATGTATGTGTAGTGTTGTTTGCGTGCATGTCTGCATGTGTGAGAATGCATATAAGTATGGATATGTGAGTGCGTGTGTGCGTGTCAGTGTGAATGTGGTGCGGATGTGTGTCTGAATGAATGGATGCATGCATGTATGAATGCGCGTATGCTTGTGTGAGTGGGTGTGTGTATGCGTGGTGCATGTCTGCATGTGTGTGTAGTGGGCGTGGGGGATTGGAAGGGGGTAACGTAGATGGAGGCGGTGATGGAGGGCATCTGGGGAGTTGTTGGGGGTAGGGGGCCTCCTATCAGTGACAGGGAAGGAATTCCCTGTCACTGATAGGGCCTAATGCCATGGTTTTCGTGGCATTATGAACGCCACGAAAACCATGGCGGTAGGGAGGGCCAAATGCCTGAGGCAGTACAATAGCGGCTGCCGGGCTGGAGATTCTTATCTCCAGCCCGGCGGCTGCTACCGCCATGGCGGTCAGAGGTGGTACATTGGCGGGTTGGCTTCAGCCAACCTGCCAATGTCATAATGTGGCAGTATGTGCCGCCAGCGTGTTGGCGGTACTACCGCCACATTACCACCGATTGCCGGGGTCATAATGACCCCCATAGTGTGTACGTGCTGAGAGAGACAGAGTGTGTACATGTGAACATATATGTCTACATGTGAGCATGTTTATATGTGAGTAAAAGTGAGAAGGTGAGAGTCATTGAGTAATAATGAGTGAGACCGAGTCCCAATAAGTTAGTATGATTGAGTCAGAGTGAGAATGAGTGAGTCACCGTAAGCATCACTGGAAATGAGTGCAAGTGGATGAATAAAAATGAATAAGAATAGGTGTGTGGGAGTGTTAGATAGAGTAAGTGAGAATTCTTGAGAGTAAAGAATAATAAGTGACTGTAATTGTGAGTTAGAATAAGTAAAAGTAACAGTAAGTACAGGTTATTGGATGTGACAAACTGAGTAAGCAAGATTGAATGTGAGTACGTTTGAATAAATGAGAGAGAATGAGTGAGTCATACTGAGAATAAGTGAGAGTGAACGGGAATGAAGTAAACTGAGTGAGTCAGATTAAGAATGAGTGCAAGTGTGAATGACCAAGAGGGAGTGCAACTGTGTGAGTGAAAATGAATGAGTGTGAATGATTGCAACTGTATGAGAGTGAGTGTGAGTGAGTGAATGTAAGTTATAGGTAATAATATTGTGTTATGCTTATGAGTCTGCCATTGGCCTTACCATACTGTAGGGCATTCTTGGCTTTTAGAGGGATTCATGGCAACATGCAGGTGTTTGCATGCTGCAGACATATGTTAGCATGGGAGGCACCTGTCACAAAATACTGTCACTGGCATGCTGGATGTTATTTATGGCATAATGGCACCCATGGTTAAATACTAGTACTGGCATACTAGAGGTTATTCTTGGCAAATCGGACACCCCTGGAAAAATGTATGTTGGTGCTGGCATATTGGAGGTAATTCCTGACATAAGAGAGGACAGCCGTGACACATGGGAAGGAGCCAACAATGACAAAATGCAGGACCTCACATGGAGGTGGTACTTTTTGACATACGGGCCACCCAGGGCATACAGACGGAATTAATGGCAAAATTCTGTCACGGGCATAATCATGTACTGTTTGACATTGGGGCATTCATGGCACACGAGGGGCATCCATAGCAAAATGCTGGTAGTATCACAGTAGAGGTCGTTTTTGACATACAGGGGCAACAAAAGTACATTTTGAAAAACATGAGGTCAACTCCTGTGGAGCGTCAGGTTTCATTGGCTCCGCACACCAGGTAAAAACTTGAATTTGTTATGGGAGCCCTTTCAGAACATGTGGCTTTCTGGCAAATTTATGCAAAAATTGTGCTTTAAGTGCAACCTATGACCCTAGTTTTTCTAAATGCTCTCGAGCTATTCGTATTCTGCAGCATTTATCACTGTTTCTTAGCACAAACTGCATCCTCGCATCCCTCCAAGGGCTCAAAAAACCCCTTGATCCTCTCCCACAAACAGCCTCCCCCTGCTGCCCAATAGTTAAACAGGTTGCTGAGAGCTTGAGCACAGTATTTTATGGCAATACTATGGTTGTCCATGCCAGGGCCAGCGGTCATTTGTCCAAATCTGATAGTGAGAGTATGCAATGCAGTATTTTTATGATGTGTTTGTGTTTTTTCACGCCTGTCCTATTATCAGAAGCCCTCTGTCCATGTGTGCTGCTGTGGTCTGGGGTCCAGGTTTGACTATAATGTGTGAATGGGCTCCTTCGTGCCTGTCCCAGTACTACTGTCTCCTTACTCCTGTGTTTTAGTGAGCCCTGGATGCAGTGTGTCTGTCATGTGTGAATGGGCTGCTTCATGCCTGTCCCAGTGTCTCCTTGTTCATGCTTATTTAGTGAGCCCCGGGTGCAGTGGTCTATCGCGTTGAAGGGCAGCTTCATGCCTGTCCCAGTGCCACTGGTCCCTTGTTTATGTGTGTTGGTGTGTTCTTGGCGTAATGTGTCTACCCCGTGTGAATAGAGTGTTTCATGCCTGTCCCTGTGACATAACTCCCTTGTTCATGTGTGCTAATGAGGCTTGGGTGCAGTGTTTGTATCATGTGTGCATGGGGTGTTTCATGCCTGTCCATGTGCCACTGGCCCCTTGTTCTATTGTGTTACTGGAATCTCAGGTGTGGTGTGTCTATCATGTGTGCATTGGGTGTCTCATGCCTGTCCCTCTCTCACCAGTCCTTTCTTCTTTTGTGTTAATGAGCTCTGGTTGCGGTGTGCATATCATGTGTGCATGGACTGCTTTATGCCTGTATCATGCCATTGGTCCCTTGTTCATGTGTGTTAGTAAGCTATGAGTGCAGTGTGCCTATCATGTGCTCATGAGCTATTTCAGGCCTGTCGCAGTGCCACTAGTTCCTTGCTCATGTGTATTAGCGAAACCTAAGGTTTAGTGTTTCTTTCATATGTGCATGGGGTGCTTCATGCCTGTCCCAATTACACACGTGCCTTGTTCATGTGTGATAGTGAGCTCTGGGTGCAATGTGCCTATCCTGTGCATTGGCTTCTTCAGAACTTTCTCACTGCCACTTGTCCCCTGTTTATTTGTGCTAGTGATCCTTGGGTGCAGGGTGTTTATCATGTGTGCATTGGGTGTTTCTTGCCTGTCCCACTTCCACCTGCCCCTTGTTCATGCGTGTTAGTGAGTTCTAGGTGCAGTGTGCCTATCATGTGAACATGGGCTACTTCATGCCTGTCCCAGTGCCTCTGGTCCCTTGATCATGTGTGTTAGTGAGCTCTGGGTGCAGTCTGCAATCGTCTGCGAATGGGGCATTTTATGACTGTCCCAGTGCTACTAGCCCCTTGTTCATGCATGTTTGTATGCTCTGGGTGAGGTGTTTCTGCCATAGGTGAATGGGATGCTTCATAGCTGTCCCAGTGACACTTTCTCTTGTTCACGTGTGTTAGTGAGCGCTGGGTTGAGTGTGGCTATTATGCATGCATTGGGTGTTTCATCCCGGCCCCAGTGCCACTAGCCCCTTGTCCATGTGTATTAATATACGCTGGGTGCAGTGTGTCTGTCATGTGTGAATGGGCTTCTTCATACCTGTCCCAGTAACACCAGTCCCTTGTTCATGTGTGTAAGTGAGCGCTGGGTTGAGTGTGTCTATCACGTGTGCATCAGCTGGTCCATGCCTATCCCGGTGCCACTGGTCCTTATTCATGTGTGTTAGTGCTCTCTGGATACAGTGTATCTATCACGTGTGAAAGGGCTGCTTCATGCCTGCCCCAGTGTCACTGGTCCCTTGTTTATGTGTGTGTTCTGGGTGCAGTGTGTCTATCAGGCGTGAATGGGCTACTTTATGCCTATCCCAGTGTCACTGGTCCCTTGTTTACATGTGTGCTCTGGGTGCAGTGTGTCTATCAGGTGTAAATGGGCTACTTCATGCCTATCCTAGTGTCACTGGTCCCTTGTTTATGTGTGTTGGTGTGCTCTGGGTGCAGTGTGTCTATCAGGCGTGAATGGTCTACTTCATGCCTATCCTAGTGTCACTGGTCCCTTGTTTATGTGTGTTGGTGTGCTCTGCGTGCAGTGTGTCTATCAGGCGTGAATGGGCTACTTCATGCCTATCCTAGTGTCACTGGTCCCTTGTTTATGTGTGTTGGTGATCTCGGGGTGCAGTGTCTCTTTCCTGTGTGGATTGGGTGTTTCATGCCTGTCCCTGTGCCTTACGTCCCCTATTCATGTCTGCTAGTGAGCCTTGGGTGCAGTGTTTCTATTATGTGTGCATTTTGTGTTTCATGCAGGTCCATGTGCCACTGGCCCCTTGTTCATGCATGTTTGTATGCTCTGTGTGCTGTGTTTCTGCCATAGGTGAATGGGATGCTTCATAGCTGTCCCAGTGACACCGGTCTCTTGTTCACGTGTGTTAGTGAGCGCTGGGTTGAGTGTGGCTATTATGCATGCATTGGGTGTTTCATCCCGGCCCCAGTGCCACTAGCCCCTTGTCCATGTGTATTAATATACGCTGGGTGCAGTGTCTCTGTCATGTGTGAATGGGCTTCTTCATGCCTGTCCCAGTAACACCAGTCCCTTGTTCATGTGTGTAAGTGAGCGCTGGGTTGAGTGTGTCTATCACGTGTGCATCAGCTGCTCCATGGCTATCCCAGTGCCACTGGTCCTTATTCATGTGTGTTAGTGCTCTCTGGATACAGTGTGTCTATCACGTGTGAAAGGGCTGCTTCATGCCTGCCCCAGTGTCACTGGTCCCTTGTTTATGTGTGTTGGTGTGCTCTGGGTGCAGTGTGTCTATCAGGCGTGAATGGGCTACTTCATGCCTGTCCCAGTGTCACTGGTCCCTTGTTTACGTGTGTGCTCTGGGTGCAGTGTGTCTATCAGGCGTGAATGGGCTACGTCATGCCTGTCCCAGTGTCACTGGTCCCTTGTTTATGTGTGTTGGTGATCTCGGGGTGAAGTGTGTCTTTTCTGCGCGGATTTGGTGTTTCATGCCTGTCCCTGTGCCATACGTCCCCTATTCATGTCTGCTAGTGAGCCTTGGGTGCAGTGTTTCTATCATGTGTGCATGGTGTGTTTCATGCAGGTCCATGTGCCACTGGCCCCTTGTTCTTTTGTGTTATCAAAGCTTCGGGTGCAGTCCTTCCATGTGTACATTGGGTTTCTTATGCCTGTCCCAGTGCCACCAGTCTTTTGTTCGTGTGTGTTAGTGAGCTCTAGGTGCAGTGTGCACATCATGTGTGCATGGGGTGTGTTGCTGGTTTCTTGTTCATGTGTGTTAAAGAACCCTCACGTGCAGTGATGTTAACGTGTGCATAGGTTTCTTCTTGTCTTTTCCAGTGCCCCTCGTCCCTTGTTCGTGTGTGTCAGTGAGCTCTGGGTGCTGTGTGTCCATCATGTGTGAATTTGGTGTTTCATGCCTGTTCCAGTGCCACTGGTCCCCTGTTCGTGTGTGTTAGTGAGCTCTGGGTGCAGTGTAACCGTCATGTGTGAATGTGCTGTTTCATGCTTGTCCACGTGCCTCTGGTCCCTTGTTCATGTGTGTTAGTGAGCCCTGGGTGCAGTGTAACTGTCATATGCGCATGGGCTGCTTTATGCCTGTCCCAGTGTATTGGGTGCAGTGTGTCTATCATGTATGAATTGGCTATTTCTTGCGTGTCCCAGTGCCACAGGCCCCTTAGTGACGTGCGTTAGTGACCTCTGGGTGCAGTGTGCCAATCGTGGGCGCTTGCGCTGCTTCATGCCTGTCCCAGGGTCACTGGTACCTCATTGACGTGTGTTAGTGAGCTCAGCGTGCAGTGTGTTTATTAGGTGTTCATTTGTCGTTTCATTCATGTCCCAGTGCCACTGCCCCCGTTCTTGTGTGAGTGAGCTCTGGGTGCAGTGTGCCTATCGCGTGCATCCGTTGTTTCATGCCTGTCCCACTGCCACTGGTCCCTCGTTGATATGTATTAGTGAGCTCTGGGTGCAGTGTGCCAATCATCTGTGCATTGGATACTTCGTGCCTGTCCCAGTGCCACTGGTCTTCGTTCAAGTGTGTTGGTGAGCTCCGGGTGCAGTGTGCCAATCATGTGTGCATGGTCTGCTTCAGGCCTGTCCAGTGCCACTGACCCCTCGTTCATTCGTGTTAGTGAGCTAAGGATACAGTGTGACTATTATGTGTGCATTGGTCCTTTAGTGGCTGCCCCAGCTCCACTGGTCCTTATTCATGTGTGTTAGTGAGCCCAGGGTGCAGTGCGCCCATCATGTGTGCACGGCCTGCTTCGTGCCTGTCCCAGTGCCACAGGTCCTGGTTCACGTGTGTTGGTGAGCTCCGGGTACAGTGTGTCAATCATGTGTGCATGGGCTGCTTGGTGCCTGTCTGTGCTTGGAGCGCTGCTTTTGTTCCAGGTGTCGGGTCGCTTTGTCAAGCTGGGACATTTGATGGAAGTGTTATCAAAGGGAAGGTGTCTGCCACCGCCCCTCCCTCCCCCTCCCTCGGGTGGCATCGCCTTCCTTGGAAGGGACAGATGTCCCCTTTGATGAGGACATGAGAATTTGGCTGCAATCCTGCACAGCCCAAGTTCATTAATGGGTTTTCGGTGAGCCTGGGAACAGGTGGGGGTCAGACAGCAGGTCTCGGAGCAGCCTCCACTG
Organism: Pleurodeles waltl; assembly: GCF_031143425.1. Classification (NCBI taxonomy): domain Eukaryota; kingdom Metazoa; phylum Chordata; class Amphibia; order Caudata; family Salamandridae; genus Pleurodeles; species Pleurodeles waltl. The sequence continues at coordinate 102,308,494 of NC_090445.1, forward strand.
TAATGAGAGAGACAGCCAGGCGGCGAGGAGACTGCCGACGACGGGGAGAGGGGAGAGACGGTAAACGGAGGGGGTGGTGATTGGCAAGCCGATAGCTGCGAGAGTGCAGACGAGAGAGTATGGGGAGAGGGCATGATGGATCGTGAATAGTGCCCGAGAGAGCGAGAGACAGTAGGAGGAGTGGTGATTGGAAAGAGAGTGTCATAGACACCGAGAGAATGATGTGGAGTGTGAGGCAGACTGGAGACTACACATAAGAAAAAGTGAGTGAGAGGGTAGTCACATAATTGTACTGAGAGACAAAGAGTAATGTGACTGGATATTAGAAGGAAAGAGAGGGGGCACACGAGACTCAAGATTAAAAAGAGAGAAAGAGAGCAGAGAGAGAGGAGGGCCTAACAATGGGAGGGGATAATGACCGAGAGAGGCAGATAAGAGACTGCGGATTAGAGAAAGAGGGAGCTGGAATAGAGGAGGGCCTAACAATTGAGGAGGATAGTGACAGAGAGACAGGCAGATACGAAACTGCAGATTGGAGAAAGAGAGAGCTGGAATGGAGGATAATGACTCAGAGACAGGCAGATAGGAGACTGAAGATTAGAAAGAGAGAGTGAACGGAGAGAGAGGCGGACCTGACAATGGTGACCAAGAGACAGGCAGATATGAGACTGCAGAGTATAGAGAGAGCTGGAAGAGAGGAGGGCTTTACAGAGGCAGGATAGTGACTGAGAGACAGACAGATATGAGACTGCAGATTATAAAAAGAGAGAGCTGGAAGAAAGGTGGGCTTGACATTTGGAGGAGATAGTGACTGAGAGACAGGCAGATACGAGGCTGAAGATTAGAAAGAGAGAGCATGGAGAGATGAGGGCTTGACAAAGAGAAGGGTCAGCGGCTGGGAGACAGTCAGACAGCTATGGGACTCGGAGATGGAGAGACAATGAACAGAGAGGACCGATACAGGCAGAGGACTGTGACTGAGAGACAGTTACAAGACTGGCGATTAGAAGGAGAGAGCAGGGAACGAGAGAGGGGGTGATGGAAACAGGGGCTGGTGGAATAGAGACAGACGTTTATGAAGCTGAGGATTATGAAGTGAGAGCAGGAGAGAGAAGGTTATAGAGGGAGCGCAGTCACCGAGGGTCAGGTAGAAGACAACTGACTGAGAGACAGACCGAGAGACCACCATTAGACTACAGATGAGAAAGACAGAAGTAAGCAGAGAGAGAAAATGAAAGAGTGGGGATGTTTCTGAAAGTGAAAGGGAGAGAGAGGTGAACGGGGATTAGAAAGAGAGTGAAAGGAGAGACATGGCTAGACGACTGCGGATTAAGATAAGAGAGAGTATGGAGAGAGGTGACGGTACAGAAATCGGAGAGGGAGAGAAAGTAGGGAGAACAGTGAGTGGAAAGAGGAGACAGGAGTGGGCGGACAGGCACTCAGGCGGCTGAAGACTGTAAAAGAGAGAGTGCAGCGAGAGGGGTGATGAAGAGTGGAACAGGGATTGAGAGGCGCAGGGGTAACTATGAGACTGCAGGTTAGTGATGAAATGATGGACAGAGCGGGAGGGGCAGTGTCTGAGACGGGGACATAATGCAAGGAGAATGGGGACTACAAAGAGAGAGAGGAGAGACAACCGAACAACTGCAGATTAGAAACATCAGACAAAGGAGGGCAAATGGAAAAAGAGAGAGAGAGATGTACATTTAATGTCGAGGCGAGCGAGGCCATTCACAAATAAGCACATATCACGAAGAGGGGATAGAGAGTTAAGACATAAAACTAGGGCCAGGCAAGGATATAAAACTAGGGTCAGGCAAGGATATAAAACTAGAAGCAGGCAAGGATATACAATTATGGGCAGGCAAGGATGTAAAAGTATGGACAGGCAAGGATATACAACTAGGGGGAAGCAAGGATGTAAAACTAGGGGCAGGCAAGAATGTACAAGTAGGGGCAAGCAATTATATAAAACTAGGGGAAGGCAAGGCTATACAACTAGTGCCAAGCAAGGATATAAAACTAGGGTCAGGCAAGGATCTAAAACTAGGGCCAAGCAAGGATATAAAACTAGGGACAGGCAACGATATAAAACTAGGGGAAAGCAAGGATATAAAACTAGGGGCAGGAAAGGATGTACAACTAGTGCCAAGCAAGGACATACAACTAGGGTCTGGCAAGGATATAAAATTAGGGGCAGGCAAGGATATAAAACTAGGGGAAGGCAACGAATATAAAACTAGGAGCAGGCAATGATATAAAACTAGGGTCAAGCAAGGCTATAAAACTAGAGGCAGGTAAGGATATACAATTAGTGCCAAGCAAGGATCTAAAACTAGGGGCAGGCAAGGATCTAAAACTAGGGGCAGGCAAGGATATAAAACTAGGGACAAACAAGGATATAAAACTAGGAGCAGGTAAGGATATAAAACTAGGGGCAAGCAAGGATATACAACTAGGGGCAAGCAATGATGTAAAACTTGGGGCAGGCAAGGATATAAAACTAGGGGCAGGCAAGGATATACAACTAGTGCCGAGCAAGGATATGAAACTAGGGCTAAGCAAGGATGTAAAACTAGGGCCAAGCAAGGATATAAAACTAGGGGCAGGCAAGCATATAAAACTAGGGGCGAGCAAGGATACAAAACTAGGGACAAGCAAAGATTTAAAACTAGGAGCAGGCAAGGATATAAAATTAGGGGCAGGCAAGGATGTAAAACTAGGGACAGGCAAGGATATACAACTAGAGCGAAGCAAGGATATAAAACTAGGGGCAGACAAGGATGTACAACTAGGGACATGCAAGGATATATGCAGGAAAATGGCTCCTTGTTGCAGTTACCCCCCTAATTGTTGCCTGATATTGATGCTGACTTGCCTGAGAAGTGTGCTGGGACCCTGCTAACCTGACCCCTGCACCAGTGTTCTTTCACTAAAAATGTACCATTGTTTCCAAAATTGGCACACCCCTGGCACACAGATAAGTGTACCAAGGGCCCTGTGACCAGGGAAGGTCCCTAAGGGCTGCAGCATGTGTTGTGCTCCCCCTAAGGGACCTCTCACCTAACACATGCACACTGCCATTGCAGAGTGTGTGTGTTGGTGGGGAGAAAAAGGCAAAGTCGACATGGCATCCCCCTCAGGGTGCCATGCCCACAAAGGCCCTAAGGCAGGGTGCACCATACCACAGGTGTGGGCATAGCTGCATGAGTATTATGCCCCCTACAGTGTCTAAGTCCATTATTAGACAATGTAAGTGCAGTGTGGCCTTATTAACTACATGGTCTGGGAGTTTGTCAAAAACGAACTTCACAGTTCCATAATGGCTACACTGAATACTGGGAAGTTTGATATCAAACTTCTCAGAATAATAAACCCACACTGATGCCAGTGTTGGATTTATTAAAAAATACACACAGAGGGCATCTTAGAGATGCCCCCTGTATTTTACCCAATCCTTCAGAACAGGATTGACTGGTCTGTGCCAGCCTGCCACTGAGACGAGTTTCTGGCCACATGGGGTGAGTGCCTTTGTCACTCTGCGGCCAGGAACAAAGCCTGCACTGGGTGGAGGTGCTTCACACCTCCACCTGCAGGAACTGTAACACCTAGCATGTATGCCTCAAAGGCTCAGGCATCGTGTTACAGTGCCCCAGGGCACTCCTGCTAGTGGAGATGCCCGCCCCCCGGACACTGACCCCACTTTTGGTGGCAAGTCTGGGGAGATAATGAGAAAAACAAGGAGACACCCCCTCAGCCAGGTCCACCCCTAAGGTGACCAGAGCTGAAGTGACCCCCTCCTTGGAGAATCCTCCATCTTGTTTTGGAGGATTTAGCCCAGTAGGGATAGGGATGTGCTCCCCTCCCCAAAGGGAGGGAGCACAAGGAGGGTGTAGCCCCCCCTCAGGGACAGTAGCCATTGGCTACTGCCCTCTAGCCCTAACACACCCCTAAATGGATTATTTAGGTGCAACCCTGAGCCCAGGAAATCAGATTCCTGACAACCTAACAAGAAGAAGGACTGCTCACCTGAAAACCCTGCAGAGAAGAAGGAGACAACAACTGTTTTGGCCCCAGCCCTACCGGCCTGGTTACTGATTCAAAGAACCGGCAACAGCAGCGCATCCTGCGAGCCCAGTCACCTCTGCTGACTCAGATGACTGCCCTGCAACTCCAAAGGACCAAGAAACTCCTGTGGACAGCGGCCCTGTCTAAAGCAACAAGAAGACACCATCATTAATGGGACTCTCATCTCACTCCTGAAGCATGAGTCCCCACCACTCTGCACCCGATGCCACTGGCCCGTGTCCAGAAAAACCAACACCGCAGAGAGGACCCCTAGGCGATTCCGACAACGTGTCCACCCTGAGCTGGCCTCCCTGTACTCCCATGACGACGCCGGCAGAGTGAAACCAGAGGACCCCCCTGACCGTGACTGCCCGGTAACAAAGAAATCCGATGCCTGGAAACAGCACTGCACCCGCAGCCCCCAGGCCTGTGAAGAACCGACCACCAGTGCAGCAGTGACAAGTAGGCAGCCCTCACCTTTGCCCAGTTGGTGGCTGGCCCGAGAAGCCCCCCTGTGCCCTGCCTGCATCATTAGGGTGACACCTGCTTCCCTCCATTGATTTCTATACAATACCCAATGCCTTGTTCGCACACTGCAACCGGCCGCCCCTGTGCTGCTGAGGGTGTATTTTGTGTGCCTGCTTGGGACCCCCAAGTGCTCTACAAACCCCCCCTGGTCTACTCCCTGAGGACGCAGGTACTTACCTTCTAGCAGACTGGAACCGAAGCAACCCTAGTCTCCATAGGCACCTATGTTATTTGGGCCCCTCTTTGACCTTTGCACCTGACCGGCCCTGTGTTGCTGGTGCTGGGTGTTTGGGGTTGACTTGAACCCCCAATGGTGGGCCACCTATGCCCTGGAGACTGAACTTGTAAGTGCTTTACTTACCTGACAAACTAACCCTTACTTACCTCCCTCAGGAACCGTTGAATTTTGCAGTGTCCACTTTTAAAATACCTTATTCCCATTTTATGTTAAGCTGTGTACATTACTGTTTTGATTCAAAGTTCTATATTTACCTATGCCAAGTACCTTACAATTTGTGTACTTACTTGAAATCTGAATCTTGTGGTTCTAAAATAAATTATGAAAAGAATATTTTTCTATATAAAAACCTATTGGCCTGGAGTTAAGTCTTTGAGTGTGTGTTCCTATTTGTACAACAAATGCTTAACACTACCCTCTGATAAGCCTACTGCTAGACCACACTACCACAAAAAGAGCATTAGTATTATCTATTATTGCCACTATCAACCTCTAAGGGGAACCCTTGGACTCTGTGCACACTATCTCTCACTTTGAGATAGTATATACAGAGCCAGCTTCCTACAATATGCAACTAGGGGGAAGCAAGGATATAAAACTAGGGACGGGCAAGGATATAAAACTAGGGATGGGCGAGTGTAGGAGGCTGGCCTGGCTTGTAGTGGGTACCAAGGGGTACTTACACCTTGCACCAGGTCCAGGTATGCCGTATTAGTGTAGAGGGGTGTCTAGAAGCTTAGGCTGATAGAAAAGGTAGCTTAGCAGAGCAGCTTAGGCTGAACTAGGAGACGAGTGAAGCTCCTACAGTACCACCAGTGTCATATGCACAATATCATAAGAAAATACAATACACAGATATACTAAAAATAAAGGTACTTTATTTTTATGACAATATGCCAAAGTATCTCAGTGAGTACCCTCAGTATGAGGATAGCAAATATACACAAGATATATGTACACAATACCAAAATATGCAGTAATAGCAATAGAAAACAGTGCAAACAATGTATAGTCACAATAGAATGCAATGGGGGCACATAGGGATAGGGGCAACACAAACCATATACTCTAGAAGAGGAATGCGAACCACGAATGGACCCCAAACCTATGTGACCTTGTAGAGGGTCGCTGGGACTGTAAGACAACAGCGAGGGTTAGAAAAATAGCCCACCCCAAGACCCTGAAAAGTGGGTGCAAAGTGCACCTAGGTTCCCCAAAGAGCACAGAAGTCGTGATAGGGGAATTCTGCAAGGAAGACCAACACCAGCAATGCAACAACGATGGATTTCCTGACGAGAGTACCTGTGGAACAAGGGGACCAAGTCCAAGAGTCACGATCAAGTCGGGAGTAGGCAGATGCCCAGGAAATGCCAGCTGTGGGTGCAAAGAAGCTGCCACCGGATGGTAGAAGCTGTGGATTCTGCAAGAACGACAAGGGCTAGAAACTTCCCCTTTGGAGGATGGATGTCCCACGTCGTGAAGAGTTGTGCAGAGGTGTTTCCGTGCAGAAAGACCGCAAACAAGCCTTGCTAGCTGAAAGGGTCGTGGTTAGGGTTTTTGGATGCTGCTGTGGTTCAGGAGGGACCAGGATGTCGCCAGTCGCGTGAGGGGACAGAGGGGGCGTCCAGCAAGACAAAGAGCCCACTCAGAAGCAAGCAGCGCCCGCAGGAGTGCTGGAACAGGCACTACGAAGTGGAGTGAACCGGAGCTCACCCGAAGTCACAAAAGAGGGTCCCACGACACCGGAGGACAACTCAGGAGGTCGTGCACTGCAGGTTAGAGTGCCGGAGACCCAGGCTTGGCTTTGCACAAAGGAAATCCTGGAAGAGTGCACAGGAGCCGGAGTAGCTGCAAAACACGCGGTTCCCAGCAATGCAGTCTAGCGTGGGGAGGCAAGGACTTACGTCCACCAAACTTAGACTGAAGAATCACTGGACTGTGGGAGTCACTTGGACAGAGTTGCTGAGTTCAAGGGACCTCGCTCGTCGTGCTGAGAGGAGACCCAGAGGACCGGTGATGCAGTTCTTTGGTGCCTGTGGTTGCAGGGGGAAGATTCCGTCGACCCACAGGAGATTTCTTCGGAGCTTCTAGTGCAGAGAGGAGGCAGACTACCCCCACAGCATGCACCACCAGGAAAACAGTTGAGAAGGCGGCAGGATCAGCGTTACAAGGTCGCAGTAGTCGTCTTTGCTACTTTGTTGCAGTTTTGCAGGCTTCCAGCGCGGTCACCAGTCGATTCCTTGGCAGAAGGTGAAGAGAGAGATGCAGAGGAACTCTGATGAGCTCTTGCATTCGTTATCTAAAGATTTCCCCAAGCAGAGACCCTAAATAGCCAGAAAAGGAGGTTTGGCTACTTAGGAGAGAGGATAGGCTAGCAACACCTGTAGGAGCCTATCAGAAGGAGTCTCTGACATCACCTGCTGGCCACTCAGAGCAGTCCAGTGTGCCAGCAGCACCTCTGTTTCCAAGATGGCAGAGGTCTGGAGCACACTGGAGGAGCTCTGGGCACCTCCCAGGGGAGGTGCAGGTCAGGGGAGTGGTCACTCCCCTTTCCTTTGTCCAGTTTCGCGCCAGAGCAGGGCTGGGGGATCCCTGAACCGGTGTAGACTGGCTTATGCAGAGATTGGCACCATCTGTGCCCATCAAAGCATTTCCAGAGGCAGGGGGAGGCTACTCCTCCCCAGCCCTAACACCTTTTTCCAAAGGGAGAGGGTGTAACACCCTCTCTCTGAGGAAGTCCTTTGTTCTGCTTTCCTGGGCCAAGCCTGGCTGGACCCCAGGAGGGCAGAAACCTGTCTGAGGGGTTGGCAGCAGCAGCAGCTGCAGTGAAACCCCGGGAAAGGTAGTTTGGCAGTACCCAGGTCTGAGCTAGTGAATCGGGGGATCATGGAATTGTCTCCCCAATGCCAGAATGGCATTGGGGTGACAATTCCATGATCTTAGACATGTTACATGGCCATGTTCGGAGTTACCATTGTGACGCTATACATATGTTGTGACATATGTATAGTGCACGCGTGTAATGGTGTCCCCGCACTCACAAAGTCCTGGGAATTTGCCCTGGACAATGTGAAAGGACCTTGGCTAGTGCCAGGGTGCCCACACACTAAGTAACTTAGCACCCAACCTTTACCAGGTAAAGGTTAGACATATAGGTGACTTATAAGTTACTTAACTGCAGTGGTAAATGGCTGTGAAATAACGTGGACGTTATTTCACTCAGGCTGCAAGGGCAGGCCTGTGTAAGAATTGTCAGAGCTCCCTATGGGTGGCAAAAGAAATGCTGCAGCCCATAGGGATCTCCTGGAACCCCAATACCCTGGGTACCTCAGTACCATATTCTAGGGAATTATAAGGGTGTTCCAGTATGCCAATGTAAATTGGTGAAATTGGTCACTAGCCTGTTAGTGACAATTTGGAAAGAAAATGAGAGAGCATAACCACTGAGGTTCTGGATAGCAGAGCCTCAGTGAGACAGTTAGTCATAACACAGGTAACACATACAGGGCACACGTATGAGCACTGGGGCCCTGGCTGGCAGGGTCCCAGTGACACATACAACTAAAACAACATATATACAGTGAAATATGGGGGTAACATGCCAGGCAAGATGGTACTTTCCTACAGCGAGGATATACAACTAGGGGCAAGCAAGGATATAAAACTAGTGGCAAGCAAGGATATAAAACTAGGAGCAGGCAAGGATGTAAAACTAGGGGCAGGCAAGGATATACAACTAGGGGCAAACAAGGTTATAAAACTAGGGGCAAGCAAGGATATAAAACTAGGAGCAGGCAAGGATATAAAGTTAGTGTCAGTCAAGGATATAAAACTAGGGGCAGGCAAGGATGTAAAACTAGGGGCAGGCAATGATGTAAAACTAGAGGCAGGCAATGATGTAAAACTAGAGGCAGGCAAGGATTTAAAACCTGGGACAGGCAAGGGTATAAAACTAGCGGAAGGCAAGGATATACAACTAGTGCCAAGCAATAATATAAAACTAGGGACAGGCAAGGATGTAAAACTATGAGCAGGCAAGGATATAAAGCTAGTGTCAGGCAAGGATATAAAACTAGGAGCAGGCAAGGATATACAACTAGGGGGAAGCAAGGATATCAAACTAGGGGCAGGCAAGGAGATAAAACTAGGGGCAGGCAAGGAGATAAAACTAGGGTCAGGCAAGGATATAAAACTAGAGGCAGGCAAGGACAGCAAGTGCGTTGTAGAGACAGTGGTTACAGAGAGGGACAAAGAGATAGTGAGAAGATTGCAGATAAAAAAGCTAAGTGAAGAGACACATAGAGAGATGTGAAGAGGAGGGGTCAGGGGATGAGAGAGAAGGGGTAAGGAGCTACACAGAGATCAAAGGTCTCAGAGTTGGGAAAGGGCTGATATAGAAGAAAGAAGCAGAAGGGGAAAGAAATGCAGGGGAGGAGCTGAAAACATGGTACAGAGGGAGAGAGGAAAAGAGATAGAGGAGAAGAGGTAAGAGAGAGACCTGGAAAAAGTGATTGCATGAATGATATTGAAGGAGAGAAGATGGCTATGAAGAGAGAGGTAAAGAAGTGGTGAGAAGGAGATGGAGAAGAATGTGAGAGGTTAGACTGGAGGGAGAGAGAGGAGTAGAGTGGAGGAGAAGGTAGATTGAGAGAGATGGAATGAGTGAATGTGTACGTGCTTCTGAGTTTGTGGGAAAGAGGTAGGCTATAATCAGAGGTAGAGTGAGAAAGAGATAGAAACAGTGAGTAGGAGAAAGCAAAAGAAATGAGGCTGAGGGGAAAGGCAGGAAGAGTGGACGAGAGACAGAAAAAGAGCAAGAAACAATATAGTGATACACAGACAAGGAAAGGGAGAGGGGCAGAGGCAGATAGATGCAAACAAGTGACATTTTTTGACAAGTTCATTTTAGCTGCACAAACATTTAGGGGCTTATTTACGAGCCCAGTGCAGCATGTGTCTTGCTGTGCTGCCCTGCGCCACCAGGAAGAGTAGAATGCAGCATATCTACAAGATACAGCAAATCTCTGTCCTCTCCCCCAGCGCTGGTGCACAAATTGCTGCCTGGCACCAACGCAGGCACCCTTGCATCATGGTACCCTGTGATGTGGGGATGATTGTTTTTGTGCAGGAAGGGGCACCTTCCTGCACGAAAACAATCAAGAGAGGTGTTTTTGCTCTTATGGGTGCCCATGTCAATAATTATTTGTAAATATGGGTCTGCTTCCTAATCCATGGGTGGATGCACATGAACCGCCATGAACCACACATGAGATGAAGTTGCGGCTCATGGAAGTTACAGGGGGCGGGTGGCGTGCTAGCAGGGGTGGGCGGGGGGGAGGAGATTACTATAATAAAAAAGAAATAAAGAAAAACGTACTTCCGCGCCGCGACCGTGATCCTCCATCGTTTCCTCAGCAGGCAGGCACAGTTCCCAGCCTGCCCTGTGGCCAGTCCTGACACTGCTCAAAGCAGCGTTAGGATTGGCTGGGGGCACCCAGCCAGTGTACTTCCAGGCAGGCTGGGAGCCTGTGCCTGGTTCCTCCAGCCTGGCAACTCAGTGCCGGGCTGGAGAGAGCACACTGCATATGTGTGTGTGGCCGGCCCAAGACAGCCTGCCAAACATACACACGCACTGAGGGGAGTGCAAATTGCACTCCCCTCACCCTCGTCATCGCCAATGCCCGCCTCTTTCACAATGAAAGGATAATAAACAGAGTTTATTATCCTTTTGTTGTGAAAGGTTTGCAGCTTCTGCTGCTGGCAGTGGCAATGCTCCTCCGCCATAGTGTAGGAGCGGCCACTGATGAGACGTCTTCCTTATGTAAAGTAACGCAGGTCTGCTCAGTGTGGTTCGTAAACTTTTTTTCACAAAGTAATGCAAATCGACCTTTAAATCTTTGTATATTTGGGCCTATATTTTTATTAGAAGTGTGCGTGATATAGAATCGATGTCATGACAATGGGTCTCTGATGAAGGCAATCAAAGTTTCATTCCTTCTCTGACTTTGCACAGGCCAAAGAATAGTCTGTCAGAAACATTGTAGGTGAAGTTTTCCTGTAGCCAGCTATCAAGCTCAGAAAGGGGGACATCTGGCTGCGTAGAACAGAGTGACCAATTCACTCCAGTCCTGCACTTTTCACCTACAGATTACTGATTCAGTCTAATAAGGTCAGTGCAGCAATGACCCGTCCATTGGGGCTGAGGGGTCACGCCCCCTCAACTTTTGCCCATCAAGAAGAGTGTCTGTCAGACTGAAAAGGTCAGCCTGCCAGACACTCTTCATTTTCAGGTCAGGCAGCCAGGAGCTAAATGTACAGGCTTCTGACTGCCAAGTTGAACTTTGCTGGGCTGAGGATGTCACAGCTCCTGTGGGCGTGACCTCCTCAGCTCAGTAAAGGTCCTCAAGGACCTCCCACTTGTGACCAGGGGGAGTATCACTGATTGCCTCAGCCCTGGGCACTTCAATTTTAAGCCCTGAAGTACCCAGGGACAATTGCCAATTAGTGACACCTCATCACAGGGTGGGGTGGGGTCAGCAAATCTCTGAGGGACTGCTGCCTCCCCTCATTGACTGGCCGAGGCAGCACTCCCAACCCTCCTGGGACCACCGAGGCAGAGCTGCAGGCAAGCAAGATTTTTTAAATTAATATATGGTGCATGCATGTATGAATATTTGGTATTTAGGGCCACATGTACAAAGATCCGGTTTTGCGACTCGCAAATTGCGAGTCTTAGCAACTTGCAATTTGCGAGTCGCAAAACCAGATGTACAACAGTGTCAATGACACTGTCTGCGATTCGCAATGGGGTCGCAAATGACCTGCCTCATGAATATTCATGAGGTAGGTCTCAATTTGTGATCCCATTTGGAATGGCTGCCCTCACAGGGATGGTGGCCTGCTGAAGACAGCAGGCCACCATGTCTGTGACTGCTTTTAAATAAAGCAGTTTGTTTTTTTAATGCAGCCTGTTAACCTTAAAGGAAAATGAGATGCACTTCAAAAACAAAAATGAAAAGTTTTCTTTTCATTTTTTCAGAGCAGGCAGTAGTCCGTGGGACCACTGCCTGCTCTGAAAAAATATTTTCTTATGGATACAACTACCTGTGGATTCCTCACCTTATGAATTCTCCCATGCGCCAACATCCGTCGGAAAATCTTCTTCCCAGCTCTCCACGTTGACGAGGACGTCACAATTGCATTGCTCCACGCGACTCCGTCTGACGTCACCGTGCCAATAAGGGGTCCTCTCCGGCGTGCTGATGTCAGTTCCCTTATTTCCGTGCTTTCGACGCTAACGGTTTTCTCCTAGCTCTTGCTACTGTTGGAGGTGTTCCATCTTGTTGCTAGTTTCTATCCGGTTTCTAGTTACAGTGTCTCCTCCTAGGAAGTCGGGATTTATGCCATGTCGAGAGTGCAGGGGTCGCATGTCGGCTACTGACCCTCATGACGATTGCCTTTGGTGTCTGAGCTCTGAGCATGACGTTGAGGAGTGTATTTCCTGCCAGAGCATGAATCCTAAGGCTTGGAAAGAGAGAGAGAAGGAGAGAGAGGCCAAACTCTTTTTGGCCAAGTTGAAGAAGGGGCATAGGAGTCATCACAGATCCTCTTCCCATACTTAGTCGAAGAGACACAAGAAATGACGTCGTCATGACTCTCGGCGTCGCTCGGCTTGGAGCCGTTCAAGATCAAGGCCTCCATCCCGATGGCGCCGGACGACGTGGGAGGTGAGTCCGACGGTGACTCCGCAACCTCAGAGCCCTCAGGCTTCTCTGGAGCCGTCAGTCTTCGAGGCAGTGGCACCTCCGGAGAGTCCTCGATTTTCACCTGCTGCTCATGATTCCGATGTTCAGCAAGCACAGGTGCAACATAGAGACCAACAGTATCCTGCCTTCCCGGCTCCGGGAGTGGATCGGGCGGCATTTATAATAGCCATATTCTCGATGTTTAATGCTATGGCCCCTGCTGGTGCACCGGCTAGTCCCACTGGTCCGTTGGCATTTTCGTTGGGCTCCCCGGCTCCATACAAGGCTGTGCTGTTTATGCCCTTCTATCTGGCTGAGGGTGCCGGTTCGGCACCGATGTCATAGCCTCGAGGTCCTGTGGTTCCGATGACGTTGCCTTCCAGACCTATGGCACCGATCTCCTCGCCCCATCAGTCGATGCCGATGGTGGAGCCTCAAGTGTCCTCGGCGCCGTTGGGATCCACTCCGGCGCCGGATCCGAACGATGGATTAGACCGAAGCCAACCTTCCTCTCCTGTTCTGCGTCTTCAAGTTTTGAAGCCAGTGTCATCAACGTCGGCCAATTCTATGTCAACGCCGAGGTTAGAAGCCAGACAGGTCGCGTACAAAGGCCTTGAGACTTTTAGAAGAGGAATAGTACCAATGGCAGTTGTTGGAAGAGGGGGAGATTGTGGAGCCCTTGGGTGAATATCAAGGGTTGGATTCGGCCAGTGGGATTGACACTACCCCGGAATGGGACCTTCCTTCACCGGGGGAGTTCACGGAGGAGGCGGCCTCCTTCTACATGGTGATTAGGAAGGCGGCAAACTTTTCAGATCTTCCGTTGCCTACTGCAGAGGTTAAGACAAACATTTTGACAGAGGTCCTACATCCTTCTTCATCTTCTGCGGATTCTTTGCTTCCGTTCAATGATGCTCTTACGGAGCCCATATTAGAGCTTTGGAGGAAGCCTGTGTCGTCACCTGCTGTTAATAGGTCTGTGGCAAGAAGGTACAGAGTGACGCCTGGAGATCTGGGGTTCTTATCGAAACATCGTACCGCAGAGAGTCTGGCTGTTCAGGCCTCTTGCTCCTCACGGTCTGCTCCAGGCTCCTTCCCTGTGATTTCATCAGACAGGGAATCCAAAAGGATGGAGCAATCAGCAAAGAAAATGTTCTCTTCTTGCAGCATGGTTCTCAAGGCTGCGAATCCTACCTGTGTTCTTGGTAGATACGTACACACCCTGATGGACTCGGCTAGGGCCATGGTTCCTGACCTGCCGCAGGATGTACAGGGTCAATTTGGTGATCTTCTCTCTGATGCTCAGGCTGCAGCAAAACAGATAATCCACTCTGGTCTGGATTCCACGGACTCGGTGGCCAGGCCAATGGGTACCTCTATTGCTACCAGGAGGCACGCTTGGTGTAGGTCCTCTGGGTTTTCTTCTGATGTGCAGACTACTTAATTGGATTTGCCCTTTGATGGAGAGAAACTGTTTGGTGATAAAGCGGACTCTGCCCTAGAGCGCTTTAAAGATAGTCGGGCCACAGCAAAGTCTTTGGGTCTGCAAGCCTCCTCTGCTACCCCTTTCAGGTCCTTTCGGAGGTTCAGGGGGTTTGGGTGTGGAGCCATCGACCGTGGGAGACCCCAGTCCACAGTCCAACAGCCTGCCAGCCTCCCATATAGATCCTTTAGAGGGCAGGGGGGGTTCGGACAAGAGGGGCCACCCAGCAGCACCCTGCATCATCCTCTTCCTCTGGAGGACAACAACAAGGGAAACAGCCCTAGTTTTCTCCCCATTTTTGACCACACTTCTCCTGTAGGGGGAAGATTACGTATTTTTCTCTGCGGGTGGGAGTTAATTACATCAGACTCATGGGTTCTGAACATTGTGAAAAAAGGATATGCTCTCCCTTTTCAGGAGTTTCCTCCTCCCATCCCTACCCATCCCTTGTTTTGTTCAGAAGACCATCTCCTGTTGTTGCAACAGGAGGTTCAGATCCTGTTGTCAAAAGGTGCGGTGGAGTTGGTTCCAGAGCAGGAAAGGGGTCAGGGTTGTTATTCAAGATACTTCCCGATCCCCAAGAAGGACTGTCGTTTGAGACCAATCCAAGACCTGAGGATTTTGAATTGGTTCCTCAAACAGGAAAAATTCAAGATGCTGACTCTGACACAAGTACTTCTGGCTTTGAACAAAGAAGATTGGATAGTGTCTGTAGACTTGCAGGATGCTTACTTCCATATGCCTATACTCAAGTCACATAGGAAGTATCTCCGATTTGTGGTGGGGTCGCAACACTACCAGTTTGCGGTCCTTCCGTTTGGTCTTACTTCAGCACCTCAGGACTTCACAAACGTGATGGCAGTGGTAGCAGCAAGTCTCAGAAGGAAGGCGATATTGGTATTCCCTTACCTGGATGATTGGTTGATCAAAGCCAAGTCTCCAGAGCTTGTGTTGCGTCACTTGCAGATGACAACTCAGTTGTTGTTCAGTCTGGGTTTAACAATAAGTGTACCCAAGTCTCACCTGGAGCCCTCTCAGCGCCTCCTGTTCATGGGGGCAGTACTGGATACTACATTGAATCGGGCCTATCCTCCGCCTCAGTGGATTCAGGACATTCAGGCGTTGATTCCAATGTTTCAAAATGAAGCAGTTGTTCCGGTCCTCAAGGTCTTACGCCTGCTCGGTCTGTTTGCTTCTTGCATTCTGTTGGTCACTCATGCACGTTGCCACATGAGGGCTCTCCAATAGTGCCTCCGCAGGCAGTGGTTTCAACACAAAGGGGATCTCAAGGAGTCGATAGTGATCTCCAGAGACGCTGCAGCGGATCTACGATGGTGGGCTGAGGAGGGCAACCTTTCTCAAGGAAGGCCATTTTCACTGCCGCCTCCGGTGGCCACGGTCATGACGGATGCTTCCACTCCAGGGTGGGGAGCTCATCTGGGGGACCTGGAGATCAATGGTCATTGGTCTCTAGTGGAACAGACTTTTTCACATCAATCTGTTAGAATTGCAGGCGATACGTTTGGTTCTCAAGGCCTTCCTCCCGTCCCTTCGCAGTCAGTCAGTTCAGGTCCTGACGGACGACACTACTGCGATGTGGTATATAAATAAACAGGGAGGAGTAGGGTTGTATCTTCTCTGCAGAGAAGCTCTGCGTCTCTGGTCCTGGCTCCAGGACCATCAGATTTGCTTGATAGCGAATCATCTTGCCGGAGTGCTCAACGTACGTGCAGATACTCTCAGTCGACATTTTTCGGCCGATCAGGAGTGGCATCTCCACCCAGATCTGGTCCTGCACATCTTTCAGATCTGTTTCCCCTCAGGAGAACACGCACTGCCCGTCATTCTGCAGCCTCCAGTATCTGGTGCAAGGAGCTTTGGGGGATGCGTTTCAGATCTCTTGGTGCAACCAGTTGCTTTACGCATTTCCCCCCATACCCTTGATCCCTCTGGTTCTGAGGAAGATTCGCCAAGATCGAGCTCAGGTCATTTTAATAGCCCCGGATTGGCCTAGAAGGGTGAGGTACACGGACCTTCTCCAACTCTCGCTGCGCCCTCTGCTCCGTCTCCCTCTCAGGGCAGATCTCCTCTCGCAATCGCAGGGGCAGGTTCTACACCCCCACCTCCAGAGCCTGCACCTTCATGCCTGGAGATTGAACGGGGCAACCTGAGTTCTATTTCTCTCCCACCAGATTTAGTGGATGTTATTTTATCGGCCAGGCGACACTCCACTAAGACAGTTTATGCCGGCAGGTGGACTAAATTCGTGGCCTGGTGTGGAGAAAAGCAAGTTGACCCTTTGAGGGCCCACCTTTCCAGTATTTTATTATTTGCTTTAGATTTAGCAAAGAAGGGTTGTGCAGTGGCTACAGTTAAGGGTTATTTGGCTGCTCTGTCATCCTTTCTTTTCCTTCCGGATCAGCCCTCCTTGTTTAAATCGTCTATTGTGATTAGGTTCTTAAAAGTTTTAGTTAATAGGTTTCCTCCCACTCCTTTTCATATGCCTCAGTGGGACCTAAATCTTGTTTTAACCTTTTTAATGGGGTCACCTTTCAAACCCATGCACTCTTGCCTGCTAAGGTTTCTGGTGCTTAAATATTGTTTTTCATTGCTATAACCTCAGCTAGACGGCTTGGTGAGCTTCAAGCTCTTTCTGTTAAACCCCACTTTACCTTGTTTTTCCTGGATAAAGTGGTGTTGAAAACCAGGGCGGCTTTCCTGCCAAAAGTTGTCACTCCTTTTCATATATGGCAGACCATTACCCTTCCATCTTTCTACCCTCCTCCTCACCCCTCGAAGGAGGAAGAGAGGCTTCACCGTTTGGACCCTAAAAGGGCTCTTAGTTTTTATATTGAAAGGACGAAAGACTTTCGCCTGGAGGACCAGCTGTTCGTGAGGTATATTGGACGGAGGAAGGGCAGAGCAGTCCATAAAAGAACAATCACAAGGTGGGTCATTCTTTGTATCAAGATTTGCAACTCGTTGGCAAAGAAAGTTCTCCCTGAGGGTATCAGAGCCCATTCAACCAGGGCTAAGTCCGCTACTTCGGCCCTGGTAAGAGGGGTTCCAGTGGTGGATATTTGCAAGGCAGCAACGTGGGCGTCCCTCCACACCTTCTCAAAGCATTGTTGCTTGGACTCGGAGGTTAGGAGGGACGGCCATTTTGCACGATCTGTATTGCAGGACTTCTTGGTGTAACCAGTCAGGCTCCCACCTCCGAGTGCGGCACTGCTTTGGGACTCTATTCATAAGGTGAGGAATCCACAGGTAATTGTATCTATCAGAAGAACAAGTTACTTACCTTCGGTAACGCTTTTTCTGGTGGATACAATAGCTACCTGTGGATTCCTCACAGTCCCACCCACCTCCCCGTTGCCTGTCTGGTTACACTAAGATATGTGGTTTTATAGGTGTATATATATATATTGATGTCTTTTTCTGTATATATAAATGATGGTTTTGATTATATTGCATCATGGTGGTTTTATGTATATATGTATTTATTGGAGCTATTGTGAGGTCAGTTTTCACCTGTTTGCCTCAAAGGCACGTAAAAAAATGGGTGAAACTGACGTCAGCACACCGGCGAGGACCTCTTATTGGCACGGTGATGTCAGATGGAGTCACGTGGAGACGTGCAATTGTGACATTCTCGTTGACGTGAGGAGCTGGGAAGAAGATTTTCCGTTGGATGCTGGCGCATGGGAGAATTCATAATGTGAGGAATCCACAGGTAGCTATTGAATCCATCAGAAGAAGCATTACCGAAGGCAAGGAACTTGTTCTTCACTGCCATTCACAAAGGGGAAGGGGTCCCGTGGGGACCCCACCCCGTTTGCGAATGGGTTAGCACCAGTTTGAAACTGGTGCTAACTGCAATTGTTTTATGACCGTATACACGGTCACAAAACAATGCTACATCGCACTGCGACTCGCAATTAGGAAGGAAACACCCCGTCCTAATTACGACTCGCAAACCTATTTTGGGATTCGGTAAATACATTACCGAATCACAAAATAGGGTCTTTACATATCAAAATGTTTTTTTCCTGTCACAAACAGTCTGATTCTGCGAATCAGGCTGTTTGCGACAGGAAACATGCTACATGCATGTGCCCCTTAGTGTTGTGAATGGAAGTGTGTGTGTGTGTTTGTACATGTGTTTGTGAATGCATGAGTGTGAGTGAGCATGTATGTGTGCATGTATGTCCGGTCCACCCTCCTCTCTGCTAAAATTATCGGCCACCACTGGGTCAATGTAAGCAAAATGACTATAACACCCATAATGCATTAGGCTAATTTATAAAAGCCCAGGATTGGAAACAGCGTCTGTATTGACCTGGCGTGAGTTGGTCACCCTAAGAGAGAATCGTTCTATGTGCAGCAAAACCAGTGCACTGTGTGGGCCACGTTGACTCAGAGTTGGGGCAATATTCCCACTAAGGTTCTAAGCTGCCCTTAGTAATAAGCAGTAGTGAGTTAACAATCACACTGAGGCGCTGTGCATGGTTGACTTTTTGTCATCGCTTGTCTCACCCCTTGGATAGCTGATCATCCAATGACATGGAATCACAGTGTGTCTGGGTGACTTGTGGCAGCAGTCTATCCATGCAGTAACAGAAACAATTAAGTCCTACAAAAAAATGAAATGTTCCTCAACAACAGATTTTGCGCCTTCAAACACTTCTAGACTTTACTCTCACAAATGGGATTTGCTCATGCAAATATGCTAGTACGATGGAAGTTCAATGGGAGCAAATAATTTCTAAGTGCTAACTTCGTGAGTGTCCTTTACCTGGTCAATGAGTAAAGGTCAGTGAACACCCATTGTCTTGCAACATTGTGGGGTTTCACCAAGCATTTGTGAGTTGGTTCTGCCATGACAACAGCTGTATATATAGATCTCTTATCAGTGTGGGAGTGGGGGGATTCCCCAAATTGATGTGGGTGCAAGAGAATAGGGTTCTAGGTAGAAAACATTTCCTACATGCAGACATTTTTAAAATGTAAATAAACTTTAGCCTCATATTTCCACTTGTGAAAATGTACACTTGTTCCATTTACAGAAAACTTTACTCATGTGAGGGAATTCATTATAGTTCCATAATCGTTTAGGGAAACGTACCACATCTGTGCATTTCTGAAAGCTAGACACCTAGGGGAATCCAAGATGGGGTGACTTGTGGGGCTCTCACCAGGTTTTGTTACCCAGAATCCTTTGCAAACCTCAAAATTTGGCCCAAAAAACACTTTTTCCTCACAATTTGGTGACAGAAAGTTCTGGAATCTGAGAGGAGCCACAAATTTCCTTCCACCCAGCGTTCCCCCACATCTCCAAATAAAAATGGTACCTCACTTGTGTGGGTAGGCCTAGCGCCCGCAACAGGAAATGCCCCAAAACACAACATGGACACATCACATTTTCCTGAAGAAAACAGAGCTGTTTTTTGGAAAGGGCCTAGCTGTGGATTTTGGCCTCTAGCTCAGCCAGCACCTAAGGAAACATACCAAACCTGTGCATTTGTGAAAACTAGACACCTAGGGGAATCCAAGATGGGGTGACTTGTGGGGCTCTCACCAAGTTCTGTTACCCAGAATCCTTTGCAAACCTCCAAATTTGGCTAAAAAACACCCTTTCCTCAAATTTTGGTGACACAAAGTTCTGGAATCTGAGAGGAGCCACAAATTTCTTTCCACCCAGCGTTCCCCCAAGTCTCCCGATAAAAATGGTACCTCACTTGTGTGGGTAGGCCTAGTGCCCGCGAAAGGAAATGCTCCAAAACACTATCTGGACACATCAAAATGATCAAATACAAAACTACCTGTTTTGCGGGGATGGGGGGAGCTCCTGCGTTTTTGGTCCTGGGCTCAGCAGCTATCAAGGGAAATCTACCAAACTCAGACATTTCTGAAAACTAGACACCCGAGGTAGTCCAGGGAGGAGTAACTTGCGTGGATCCCCCAATGCTTTCTTACCCAGAATCCTCAGCAAACCTCAAAGTTTGCTCAAAAATCACATTTCCCCCACATTTCTGTGTGGGATAACCGCACCGGGATACATTTCCTACCACCCAACGTTCCCCTCAGTCTCTCGGTAAAAATTATACCTCATCATCATCATTCATTTCTTTATTCGGTACAGAAAGACCATAAAAGACATCCAATAAATACAACATACAAATTTCTTAGTCATAAAATTACTAAAAAACATTATTAATACATTTTTCGAATACCATGAGCAGCATATATAAAATTTAACACAGCCTGAATTATATCCACATTTCCCATATTATGTAAGTATAAATAAGCAAGCTGACTAGTTCTAATACTTTTAGATAAAAATAACGGACGTAAAAACCTTTTTCTCGGAACAACATATAAAGTGCAAAAGAGCATAAAGTGCAATGTGCTCTGAGATGTCTTTCCATCACAGCGACAAGGAGGAAGGTTCTTGAACCAGGTTCCACATACTGGAAATGCTACCAGGTGATGTAAGGTATTTAAACGTAGCCTCGTAAGTAAAAACCTTTGTCGCTCGTGATTAATAGCAGTCAAATATAGCTTTGGTTGCAATTGTTGTATCTCGTGCCTCACCAATAATCTAATTGCACCCGAGGCTGGCTCCATGACCTGGTTTTTCTGCCAATATATGTCTTTAACCTTTTTAATGTCCTGTTTTGTTAAAATGTCCGGTTTAAGAAAAAATTCTCCTAGTCCTAATGATAGGAGGGAGAGATAAACGTATCTAAGCCAGGGTAGATCCAAAGATCGTGATAAAAGGAGACAATCCTGTATCACCTTTCTGCATAGGGACGCTTCTGGCTTAGTCCAAATTTTTAACCATAATAGTACGGTTTGAAGCTTTATATAGCTAGATATACATCTCAAACCTACTTCTTTGTGACAAAACGTTACTGATGTAGATTGGGGGACTGCTAATAGCCTTCTTAAAAATGTATTTTCTACAATCTGGAGGCCTGAACATTCTGCATATCCCCAGACCCCTTGCTCCAAATGTTGCAAAAGAAAGGCATTTGGAGGAAAAAACAGTCATCATTTCTTTGACAGGTTTGTGTCGGAGTCTTTTCTCAAATCTAAAAACCACTTCTATGGCTTTTTGAAATTGTATTGAACGTATATTTACTAAAAATTTCCAATTAAAATCTACGTCAATGGGGACCCCCAGATACGTGAAATGTGGGACCTTGAGTATCTCATGCCCATCTAAAGCAAAAATTTTAATTTTTGCTAATTTGGGTCTGGTCTTCATCACAAATGACTTAGTTCTATTAATTTTAAGACCAAGGTTCCCCATAAAAGTATTAAAAACATTCAATAAAATCTGGAGGCCATTTGCTGTCCTTGAAATGAGTACAGCATCGTCCGCATACAATAGTACAGGAATTGGAGAATTATTAATGACTGGGGAATCCTTCCCCGATTCACAGAGAAATTTCTCTAACCCATTTATATATAACAGAAAAAGAAAAGGGGCCAGGAAACAGCCCTGTCTAACCCCCTTTAATGAGGGAAATTTCTCTGTCAGGCCTCCCTCCCGAGAATAGCGGACCCGAGCCTCTGTACAGGCGTGAAGTTTATTAAGTAAGATGATTATATCTTTATCCACGCCCATGTTCAGCATAACTATCCACAGTTTCTCCCTGTTAACTGTGTCGAAGGCGCAGGACAGATCCATAAATGCTAGATGTATACACCCCCTTTTAACTTTGGTATATTTCTGGATTATGAGGGTCAAGTTGAGAGTTTGTTCTACTGTGCCCACACCAGGCCGAAAGCCAAATTGAATTTCTGAAAGGGAGTGGGATTCAGTCGCCCAATTTTCCAACTTGTTTAGGATCACTCGGCCTAGGATTTTAACTGAACTATCCAATAAAGAAATTGGGCGATAGCACAAAGGATCTGCCCTGTCTCCCTTCTTGAAAATTGGGACAATGATCGCCTCTTTCCAGGTATCTACTAAAGGGCCTGTCACAGCCACTCTCAGGACATTAGTAAGCAGTGGCCCCCAAAAATCTGGAAGCGCTTTATATAAATCAGCAGGGATTCTGTCTGGGCCAGGGGCTTTCTCAGGAGGGCAATCTTGAATGGCTTGTTTTACATCATCCACGCTTATAATATTACTGAGAGCCAGACTTGACTGATTATTTCCTATTAACTTCAGACAATTTGACTTTTCTAGTTGAACATTAGTCTCTATAGCAAAAGTTTTTTTGAAATTGTCCACCCAAGTTTTAGCTGGAATGACAGTATCCATTAGCATCTCATGTTTGTCATTCAACAGTGAAGAGTTAACCACACGCCAGAATGCAGTTGTATCTTTAGTTTTGCTTGCTTCCATCAATTCCTCCCACGCAGACTCACTTAATTCGGCTTTCCTCTTGGCAAGTGCTTCCTTAGAATTTTTCCTGCCAATTTTAACTGCTTGTCGATCTTGGGGAGATGCGCTAGTTATTTTCTTTAGATTGCTTAAGGATGTGGTACATGTGTGGTTAAACCATCTTGGGCCATACACTTTATTAGTGCCAGAGGACTGTAATTTCTCAGCCATATACTTTGTCAGAGAGGAAAATGCACAGACAATTTCATGGGGGGCCCTATCTTCATCCAAGGATGCCATAACATCTGACCATTTATTCAACATTAAGGGGGTCATTCCGACCCTGGCGGTAAAAACCGCCAGGGTCGCGGATGACGGAAGCACCACCAACAGGCTGGCGGTGCTTCCTCAGCCATACCGCCGCGGTCAGAAAACCGGGTCCGGCGGTTTCCCGCCGGAATTCCCCCGGTTGCCCAAATCCACCAGGGCGGCGCTGCAAGCAGCGCCGCCATGGGGATTCTGACCCCCTTCCCGCCACCCTGTTTCTGGCGGTTTTTACCGCCAGGAACAGGATGGCGGGAACGGGTGTCCTGGGGCCCCCTAAAAGGGCCCCAGCCTGCTTTTCACTGTCTGCCTAGCAGACAGTGAAAAGCGCGACGGGTGCTACTGCACCCGTCGCACACCTGCAACATTCGGAGCCGGCTTCAGTGTTGCAGGCCCCTTTCCCGCTGGGCCGGCGGGCGCTAACTTGGCTAGCGCCCGCCGGCCCAGCAGGAAAGTTGAAATGGCCCCAGCGGTCTTTTGACCGTGGAGCGGCCATATGGCGGTTACCGCATGGCAGGCGGCTACCGCTGCCTGCCGCGGTTAGAATGAGGGCCTAAGTCTTTAAAAAAGCTATTGCTATCTATCTTTCCCCATTTAATCGTTAGTCCTTT
Organism: Pleurodeles waltl; assembly: GCF_031143425.1. Lineage (NCBI taxonomy): Eukaryota > Metazoa > Chordata > Amphibia > Caudata > Salamandridae > Pleurodeles > Pleurodeles waltl. The sequence goes on from NC_090445.1 coordinate 102,331,829, forward strand.
TTAGGTTGAAAACTTCATATCAGGGTGTCGCTTCCCTCTTCTTGAGTCACTCGTCAAGTCCAAATTAATTAAAATAGATAAGGGGTTGTGATCGCTAATACAGGACGGGGTCACCCTGAACTGCCCTGCAATAGAGGATAGTTCTCTAGAAAAGATAATATAATCAATAGTAGTATGAGTATCTCCCCTTATAAATGTTGGTACCCCTCTAATAGCTGGTATGGGGAAAAGTCGAGAATCAGCTTTTATCAAAGAGTTAAGAGCATTCCCATATGGAGAATGTTTAAAATGCTGAATGGAGTTATCACTTTCATCCAAGAGTCTGCAGCAATCCAAATACTCTGGCTCACACAAGTGGGTGTTAAAATCGCCGACCCAGATTATTCTTAGGTCCTTTCTACTAATGGTTGTTGCCTTATATATTAACGTCTCCAAGCTGCCAGCCACACTTGTGTCTGAATTGTCAAAGGTATTATTATAATAATTGATCAGTAGTTTATCAAATGGCTCTGTTAATTTCAGAAATAAAGCCAAAAAAAAAGAGGATGTGCCCACAACACGTGCTTCCATCCCCCTGGCCTTTACAGATAGAAAAGTAGCCAGGCCACCCCTAGCCCTGCCTGCAGAGGCCTTAATTGCAAGGACACTATGGGGGTCATTCCGACCCCGGCGGGCGGCGGGCGCTGCCCGCCGGGCGGAGACCACCAAAAGACCGTAACGCGGTCAAATGACCGCGGCGGTCATTCTGACTTTCCCGCTGGGCGGGCGGGCAACTGCCAAAAGGCCGCCCGCCGGCCCAGCGGGAAAGCCCCAGCAACGATGAAGCCGGCTCCGAATGGAGCCGGCGGAGTTGCTGGGGTGCGACGGGTGCAGTGGCACCCGTCGCGATTTTCAGTGTCTGCAACGCAGACACTGAAAATCTTTGTGGGGCCCCACGACACCCGTTCCCGCCATCCTGTTCCTGGCGGTAAAAACCGCCAGGAACGGGATGGCGGGAAGGGGGTCGGAATCCCCAGGGCGGCGCTGCAAGCAGCGCCGCCATGGCGGATTCCCTGGGCCAGGGGTAAACCGGCGGGAAACCGCCAGTTCCCCTTTTCTGACCGCGGCTTTACCGCCGCAGTCAGAATGGCCCAGGAAGCACCGCCAGCCTGTTGGCGGTGCTTCCGCGGTCGTTGGCCCTGGCGGTCAGTGACCGCCAGGGTCAGAATGACCCCCTATATGTGGTGTAGCCATTAATATGAGGGGATTCTACGAGCCAGGTCTCCTGGCAGCAGATAAAAAGATTTTCCGTCACTAGTTTTAACCAGTCGGGGTTTCCAATTTTTGATCCTAAGCGTGCAACATTCCAGGAAATAATCCCTAAGGCTGTCGTACCCTGTATATCATGTATGTCAGTAGCTCCCTTAGACTGCGAGAGGGGCTGTAGCGGTATATTTATCTCCAAGGGGCCTTGTAATAAAGGTCCAGTTGCTGGTGGTCAATCTAGCTGCTCCAGTGAGGCCAGAGGCTCATATCTGTTTGACAGTGTCAGAACAGTATCAGGGGAATTGGAAGCACCGGAGTTGCAAAAATTCAGTTTCCCAGAGTGGATTAAATCATAATGACCTGAATTAAATGTCAAGGGAATAAACTTGGATAGACGTTGTACTCTTATAGACCCTACAGATGGTCTCATAGTTGAAAAATGGTGATGCAAGGCATTAACAATCCAGGGGCTCCTAAAATGTATAATGATACAATCCCCTTGTGATGCTTTAGGGGATGGGCCAACACAGGGGACCCTTCTTACAGTTAAAATGTCCCTATAGAAATCTACCCTCCCTCCCGAATGCTTTCCTACCCAGTGTGTCACTTTATTTAGCAGTGATGCATGGGGCTCATGGTGAGTATTTTCTAATGTAGGGACATTTTCCAGGATTAATATATAGGGAGTGCATACCAGCAGGATCTTCGGGCAGGCTATTTGAGTTCTTATAGTCTCCTGACCCACTAAGCCTTCCCGCTTGGTTGTGCCCCACTGAGGCTGTGAATTTATAGAATCCTGGAGTACTTCTGAATTCAGGGATGTTAGGGCTGGGTTCTAAGCAGGAATCGGTCTGTAGTTTTGGTGCTGATGAATGGCCGAGACAGGTGAGCGTAAGGGGGCGGAATGATTGTTCTGGGGTTCCGCCCTCGATAGTATAGAGTTCATTGTCGTTGTGTTTGTTATAAATTCAACCTTCTCCTCAAGAACAGCCACTCTCTCCAGAACCAATGAACACAGCTTTTTTATATCTCTGAGTTGATCTTCAATCTGGGAAAAACAGGTATTGAGAGGATCCGATTTTTTTCTGTCTTTTGGCTGTTTTCCTATGATTTGTTTTTTTAAAGGGTTAGATAGACATTTCCTCTTTTTCTTCTCTGTTCCTACTAAGAACTTTCCGAGCTCGTGACTGTTTGTAGGAGATCCGACTGAATCTGTGGGGGTTACTACAATGTGGGGGGGATTACTTGCCTACTTTTTGTTAGAGGTGGTCTCTCTGGAGTTGTAGGAGTAATTAAATCAATTTCCAATGTTACACAGGGGTTTCCTGTCTTTGTTTTGCCTAATAAAGATGTTACAGGCACAGTCCTTCCCTCCCCCCCGCCCTTCCCTACTTTCTCAAGGGATGACTCTAAAGTGGCTTCTACTCTCCCTATTTCCGACTCAATGGCACCCATTACTGAGGTTAAATAGCTAGTTATCAACCTGGGGGGGAGAGCCTCCTGAATAGGATCCCTTCTCCCACAGTCTCCTTTGCGTTTCCCCATCAAGGCAGACTAATCCTATGTCAGAGGAAAAAACGCTGTATATTTCTTTACTAGATTTGTTGGTTTCGGTGCCCCGAGCTAGGGAAGAGTGAAGCTGAGTTATACTCGAGTTCTATCTTCTATCTTGGGGAAATTATCCAGCCACGACTTCCTACCACAAAAGCCACAAAAGCCCCTGGGGTTATAGCACAATAGTCCTTGCTGTCGCCTTACGCGTATATAAGTCAGCAGGGTGCAGGGGGGACTAAATTAAAATGTTTTAAATACCCAAAACGCAGATGGCGATGGCTCCTCTCCACCTCCCTTGATTCAACAACTCTCCATGAATCAAGCCCCTCCACCGAGCCTCCAGCAGCAGAAATGAAAGGGGGGGGGTCCAGCCCAGTCTCTTCCAGGCGATGACGGGCAAAGGACGAGCCCGCCCTTGGCCTGGGCTTCGCTCGGGCGCCACCCGCATGCATCCCGCGAGGCGGGAGCACAATGAGCAATTTAAAGGGCTCCTGCCCCTCCTCCAGCAAACAGCGTGCGTCCCGCGAGGTGGGAGCGCAGCGAACAGTCCAAAGGGCTCCTGTGCCTCAAACAAACAGCGCGCGTCCAGCGAGGCGGGAGCGCAATGAGCAACTTAAAGGGCTCCTGCCCCTCCTCCAGCAAACAGCACGCATCCCGCGAGGCGGGAGCGCAGCGAACAGTCCAAAGGGCTCCTGCCCCTCCTCCTCAAACAAACAGCGCGCGTCCCGCGAGGCGGGAGCGCAATGAGCAATTTAAAGGGCTTCTGCCCCTCCTCCAGCAAACAGCGTGCGTCCCACGAGGCGGGAGCGCAGCGAACAGTCCAAAGGGCTCCTGCCCCTCCTCCTCAAACAAACAGCACGCGTCCCTCACTTGTGTAGGTGGGCCAAGTGCCTGTGACAGGGAAGATAGAAAAACATGTCGAAATTGAGGGGGAACCAAAGCGGGTCCAAAAAGGCAGTTTGAAAAAAACACATTAAGTGCAGCAGAAGTTTTATCAGTATAGATGAGACAGTACTGGGTGGTAGGAAGTTTGTGGATTCCTGCAGATTCCGGAAGGTTCCATCACAAAAATGTGGGAAAAATGTGGGATTTCCTGTAAAGTTGGAGGTTTGCAGGGCATTGTGGGTAAGAAATGGTGCGGGGTGCATGTGAAGCACACCAACCTGGAATCACCCAGCTGTTTATTTTTCAGATGTGTCTCGGTCTTGTGGATTTTTCTACATGGCAGAGTCCCAAAGCCCAAAAAGTGCAGCCCTCACCATTCAAAGTGGGACGATTTTGAGAGTTAGCCAAGCTCTCATGGCCCAGATGTAAAACCAAACCCCAAAATAATCAAATGTCCTCTTGCTTGCCATGGGATAAGATGTTTCAGTGTTCGGGGGGAGAGCTGAAAGACTGTTACCCCCTTCAGTTGGGTGGGGGCATAAACAGGCCCTTACTGGTTGGTAGCCACCACCCCACTATTTTATATATATTTTTTTAATTCCCTGGCATCTAGTATACTTTCTGCCCCCCCACCCCTGTGGAGTTGATCCGGGGTAATTGCCCCATCTGCCCACAGGTGGGCAGAACAACTTTGGCCCCATTTATTTGGGGTAGAGTATGGCCATACCCCCACCCTCTTATTCTAGAAAAAAAATCTTCCCAGTCTCCGGTGGGCTTTCTGTCTTCCTTGGGGGCAGATGGGCCTTACGAAAATAGGTAGATCTGCCCCAAGGGGGGCAGATATGGCCAACAGTAATGTGCCCCTCATGGGGAGTGACCCTTGCCCAAGGGGCTGCCACCGAAACAAAAAACAAACATACACACACACCAATCCCAGGTGCCTAAGTGGTTTCTGCCACACCCCGGGGCAGATCGGTCTGATAGAAATAGGCCGATCTGCCCCCATGGGGAGCAGAAATGGCCTAAAATAACTCCCCCCAACTCAGGAGAGCGACCCTTGCCTAAGGGGTCGCTCCCCATGCGTGAAATTGGCACAAAAAAATGCCTGGTGCCTAGTGGTTTCTGCCCCCCTTGGGGGCAGATAGGCCTAATAAAAATAGGCTGCTCTGCCACCAAGGGGGGCAGAAATGACCTAAAATAAATTTGCCCCCCAGGGGAATGACCCTTGCCTAAGGGGTCGCTCCCTTTGCATGAAATTGACGCAAAAAAATTAAAATCCCTTGGTGTCTAGTGGGGGCAGATTGGCCTAACAAAAATAGGCCAATCTGCCCCGAGGGGGGGCAGAAATGGCCTAAAGACAATTTGCCCCCAAGGGAGCGACCCTTGCATAAGGGGTCGCTCCCCACATACATAAAACAAAAATAAAACACACAAAAAAATGACCCCTGGTGTCTAGTGGTTTCTGCCCCACCTGTGGGCAGATCGGGCTAATTATAATAACCGATCGGTGCTGTCCAGGACGTAACTGTTACGTCCAGGGCACCCGAGGGGTTAAAACTGTTTGCTACTTGCACTTTAGATCTCTTGTTATTGATTTTTAAACTGCTGTTGTTTTCAGTTTGAAATTTGCTCAGGATGCGCTGATCGCGCTCTGTATTGTTTGATGGGACTAAGTGGGCGGCGTTGTAAGAGCTTCTCCCTTACAAAACACTGGCTGCAGTGCGGATGCCCAGCGGGCACGCCAAAAGCAAGCCCTTCTGCACCCATTCGCAACTGTCCAGGGCCGGGGGCCATCCATTATGCCCATAATTTGATCTACACGCCGGGGGACTTAGATCAAGTCTTGTTGACTAATCTAACTGTCTCAGACTTCACTGTTTTTCCTTTGTTTTGAAAGACCTTTCTCGACTGAAACCACCTTCATGTCTAGGCACCATTGCCAGAAATTGGAACCAGACTAATTTCAACTTGTTGTGTGATGCAATGGCACACCCTGAGATCCCATCCCACTGAGAACTTGAATGATTTTGAAGAGGCAATTTTAGGCTGGCTATCGGAAGCAAGAAATACTCATGCCCCTCCCCTGAAAATAAAAAAAAATCACCATCATGATGCATCCAAATGGTTTTTGGAAGAGGTAAAATCTGCAAAATTGGAACTTCAGCAAGCTGGTTGGAGATGGTGAAATTCTTATTTGCCTGAAAACAGGGAGGTCTTTGTGCAACATTTAAAAAGCTACAAAAAATAATCCTACAGGAAAAATCTACAATTTTTTAAAGTAAAATTTTAAACTCAAAAAACAAAACTAAGGCTATCTTTGAGAATATCAGGGAACTATGTAATCCAGACAGATATAACATACCACTGGTTCCCACACAACTATGTAATACTTTAAACTCTTTTTCGTAGATAAAATTAAGACATAAAAGACAGCATTCCCCCAAGCTCATCTACTACTAACACTTCCCTATAGACAGTAATTCTGAGGTCCATTTAGACTTCCTGGCTATTAGTGAAGATTGCCTTTTTGAATTGATGTCTAAGGTCAAATCGGGCTCCCCAAAAAATATCTGCCCCCTTAGTATTCTGAAAACTATTTTCTCTCCATTACTGGAGATAGCCACATCTTTTCTTTACTATTCCTATAGTCAGGGCAAGGTTTCACATTATTTTAAAGAGGCGGTTGTACTCCCCCTAAAAAAAGCTGGTGAGGGTCCAGCTGTTTTGAAAAACTATTGGCCAATTACTTCACTCCCTTATGAAACAAAGCTATTAGAGACCCATGTGCCTTAACATCTTTGCGCTTTCCTGGAGGAGTCTGACTTTCTTTACCGTCATCAGGGCAGTTTCAGGTCAGTCCATTCCACAGAATCAGTCATTCTTGCAGTTCTGGATGACTTGAGGAAAGGAGCTGATAGAGGCATGACACAGGCACAAGTCCTTCTGGACTTATATGTGGCTTTTGGCACGATCGATCACACTATTTTGACCGACTGCGTCAGGGCCGCAGGCTAACAAGGCACTGCTATTGCCTGGATGGAATCTTTCCTGAAAGATCGTGATCGATCTCAATCTGTCCACCTCTCTCCCTTTTCGTCGCCTAAGGTTCAGTTAAATTGTGGAGTGTCTCAGGGCTCCTCTTCATCCTTTCATATCTTCAGTCTCTACATCCATCCCCTTAGACCTTCCAGCAATTAAATATTGGAGTCAAAGGCTTTTTTTTCAAGACATTATGCTTTACATCCCGGACTGGATGAACAGCCATCAATTGAAGGTGAACTCTGATAAAAGAGAGATAGTGGTGACTATAAATAAAATCAAGCAATGGTACCCCTCTTTTATGTCTTCTGAGATGGGGACTCCCCCTCTTCCCAAGAAAGCAGTAAAAGCCTTGGGGTACTCACTGATGAGAATCTATCCATGAAACCCCAGATAAGTGCAATGACATCCTCATGTTTTCTCCAACTTCGGAGAATCAGGAATATAAAGAGATAGTTCTACGAAGCAATCATTAAAATTAGTATAGCTTTAATAATGCCCCACATAGATTATGCCAATGCACTCTATCTGGGTTTTCCTGTTGGCCTAAATCAAAGACTGCAATTAGCTCAGAATAAAGCTCCCCGGATGGTCTTTCGTCAACCTAGACATTGCCATATCTCACCCTTGATGGGAAAGCTTTGCTTGCTTCCTCTGGGCCAGAGGCCCATTTTCAAAACAGGCTGCATAATTTTTAAAACTCTCCACGGCAAAAGCCCTGCCCTCATATCTACCAGAATTCAGCACTATACCCCTTATTGACATCTCAGATCAGTCCACCTGAACCTATTGACTGTGCCAAGAAGTAAAAGGAAGAGGCTGGGAGGGGCTAAGTTCTCAGTAACTGCTCCCCACACTCCCTCTTGATCTGGGATCTACAGACAACTATGTGGTTTTCAGAAAGCATTTACAAACGTGGCTATTTAGACGAGCACATGGCTAACTTTTCTTAGGTACCGTTGTTCTCTCACCTAGCACCAAGAGACCTTGTTTGGTGTGTGTGCGTTCAGTAAGTATTTTTAACATAACATGTATCTTATTTTCTATGTCTGTTTGTAAAATGTCACTCTTATGTCAAGCTACTCAGCTGTTTAGCTGTTTCTTTCTTTTAATAAATGTTATTTGCCAAGTTATTTCTTTTGACTGCTTTCCAAATAAGTATATTGTTGTTTTGACACCTGAAGTGCTCTCAAGAAAGACCCGATTAACTCCTTGCGATTGAGCAGCCTCGTTCCTGGGCACTGTGCCCATTCACTGCTGGAGGACAATGTGGTAAAACTGTTTTGTTAAAGATGCTGGCCATGTGTGGTATACGTGCCAGGGCTTCTGAGATTCAAAATACACAAGGTCTACAATGCAGGTAAGAAGTTCTGCAAAATAACTTATTTATTTTATAAGTGAACAGGGGAGACAACAACATGAATCCAGTTAATGCAGGACCTGCAAAACGTCCTTCATCATCTTGTTAAGCTCAGAACATTTCTTAAACTGGAAATAGTAATCCTGACAGCACCCACCATGAATGGTGTCTCCATCATTGCTTGTATATATGCATCGATGCATCAAACGACCAGCTAGCAATGGGCACAAGAGAAAATACTTTACAACTTTACACATTTTAAGTAGTCAGTTTCCTTTAGCTCAGGGAGAGAGGGTGTACCAAACCTACACACATTTGAAGTAAAATATTCTGGCCCTAAGGCATTTTTGTTAGGTCTGGGTGAGCACAGGGATTGCTGACGAAGATGTAGTGCCTTTGTAGGAAGGTAGGAAGTCACCAAGATTGATCAATACAGAGGTAAGTTCTGAGGTAAGGCGTCGTACAGAAGTATGACCTTCCCGTCAAAACTGGTTTCATATAGCTGCTGTAGAGAAGACATGTCTTTATTAAACTGCACCATAGGAAAATTGGCATGTTCTGTACTTTTTGAGGCAAAAAGTTATAGACCAAGGTATTTCAACGTTAAGGGACATGGCATTATCCAGGCATGAATTTATCTGTGCACCAACCACTGGTGGTCGCTTATTAGATGGAAGGAAGGGAACTGTAGACCAGAACGCATACAACTGGAAGAAAGATGTTTTAACAACCTTGTTGACTTGGTGAATATTTTTTTAACGAAGTGTACAATATGACTCTCAGAAAAAACAAAATTGTAGAGTGGATAAAGCTAGTGAGTCACCTAACTGTTCCAGTAAAAGCAGTCCATTCTTGTTCTGATCCATCTGTAGTTGACTGTTCACCATCCAAGACTGTATTGCTGGTCCATCTAGCTCGAGATTCGTGAATCGATCAGGTAAGTCTGGCACTTAACATGTAGCCAAGTATCGCCTGCTTAAAAATTGTAGCTTACAAAAAACTGGGAGTTTGCAGTCAAAGGTGGACCAAGATGAATAATCAATAGAAGGTTTGAGAGGGGTACCCTCTGGGAAGTCTGCAAGGACGCAGGGTAACTGATGAAGTGAAGGAGCCAAGATGTATGTAGTGAAGCTGAATACGAGCTGAAGATGACACCAGGTTTTGCTGACACCTCAATACATCTCCACCTACTTTTGTTAACTATCGTGAACAACCTGAAACTGAATCCAGACAAAACAGATGTCTTTGTGTTTGGCCCAAAGGCTAACTATTGGTCCTCTGACTTTTGGAAGATCTCAGTGTTTTACTGCTTAACCAGTCAATATTGTAAACATGTATGTGTTTTCCTGGACAAGGACCTGCCATCTTGATATATGTCAGATCTATTGTTCAGTCTAGCTAGATTCTTCTAAGAAACCTTATGCAGCTCTTTAAATACTTGGATCATCAGCAGTGTGGGGCCACAATTCTGGCACTCAATATCCCGAGATTTGGTGAAGCCAATTGGTCCCTCCTTGGTGGCCCAAAAATGTACATTTAGGCCATGAAGCTGAGTGATGTGCAAATATCGAAGCAGGTCCTAGCACCTGTTCATACCTGAATGGTGGTTACAGTATGGCTGCAAACTACAAGAGTTTTTGCCAGACTGTTTATATTGGACAGGCAGAGAGAGTACATGGCTTGTTTGCGGACCTCAAAATCGGTAATAACATGCACTGTTAACACGTTATCCACCCATCCTGACGTGCGTAAAGTGCATCGGGCATTTAATCATGCATCAGCCTAAAATCAGAGCTCTCACGATCAATATTTAGTAGGTGTGCAGTTTGCACCCAGGACAATGCACAATTAATGCGGTCCTTGGAATAAAGACCTGAGCTGGCTTCTGAAAGACCAGTCTGTTGGTTGGTTGGTTTGTGGACCATCCATCCACTGGCTGATGCTCGAGCAAATGTTCCAGTTTAATGACCGCTGTGTTGTTCACAAGCTCACACCTTTCTGGCAGGCAAATTCTAAAAACCGTCTGCTTCTGTAGGTTCTCTGAATTCAGAGGAGGAGACAGGATAAGCATGCTGGCATCTATTGCTGGAAAAACTTCCTCACCAGAGCAGTCAACCTCTTTTGAGTTTTAGGAAATAGTTAAAAACCTGTGTTTCACCACTCCCTGCTGAATCGCTGAAGCTGGTGCCAAAGTACTGTTGCCGGAGATGTAGTAATCATTAATGAGACAGCACCTAGAGACATGGGTGTAGGTCTCAAGTCCCAAACAAAGAAGTTAAAAGGTAGGAACTGACATCACAAGAAGCGACATCAGATGTTAAGACCTCACACATTTGTTTAGAAGGTCTAACATGAGTATATTTGAGCACATTACAATATTTAACAAATTAGATTTTGCAAAGGGTTTGTGCCAAAAAAAGTGAAGCAACCCCAACGCAAAATCTGGGCCTCAACATTTATATTTATTTTTTAAAACTCTGCCAAAAGAAATTGGAAACAAGGAGAAATGTGGCTCTAAATCTGTTCTGCTTAATTGGTTACAAAGTGTGCACTTTAAAATATCTTATGGGATTGAGGTACCTACTGCAGAAATCTTTGTGTGCCAACTAAATCTCAGGGACTAATAATAATAGTATGATAACTCTGGTGTTTAATCCATTTGCTGGAGAGAGATATCTGTGTTTTGTCTAGTCCCAGTTTTGAATCAAAGAGGCATAGAGAGCTAATATGTCTTGTGAAAAGCACATTATGGCCCTCATTAAATCCCACTTACCGCCACGCTGACGGCCGCCAACATACCGCCGCGGTGGCGGATATCCATTCACCACATAATGGTACACACATCAATCCAACAGAATACAGCCATATACACAAATCTGCCAGACCAAAGGTCAGTGATAAAGTGGCGGTCCCAAAACCCATACCGTTACGCCAACAAAACTACACCCATCACATTATGGCCCATGAATCACCATGGTGGACATTCAACAGCAGTAAACCATTAGCCATACATACCGCTGTGCTCAGAATGGACACCCACATACAAAACAACACATTGGCCAATACCAAAAACACACACCAACACCCATACACACACCACACCCACACACCCACTCCACTATAACACCCACAGTACCCGCAACCCTTTACAAACAACAATTGCTGCCAGGAGACAGAAGAAGAGCACAGAGACAACTAGACACACACACACCACTTACACTTACACCCATACACCCCTCACGCAGTCCAGATCGCACACCCCACCACATCACCCAACACACCCTCACCAACACACATCACACAACACCCATGGCACCACAAAGTTAAGGGTCATGGTGGAGGAAATTGTCAGGGTAGAGCCACAGCTCTTTGGAGCACAGATACAGCAGATATCTATAGCAAGGAAGATGGAGCTATGGCGGAGAATCGTGGACAGGGTTAACGCTGTGGTACAGCACCCAAGAACAAGGGACAATATCAGGAAGAGGTGGACTCGCTGGAGTTGCCGGAGGACTGGGCACTGGTAAGTCAATATTTTCTACCTATCACCCCCCAATACCTGCATGCGATCTCACACCCACACCCTCATTCCCATCACTCCATCCCACACACTGCACCTACACAGCTCACTAATCCCAATGCCAAGAACTGCATGCCAAACCAATGCATGGACACCCCTCCCAGCCCTGCATGGACACCCATCACTAAAGCATGCACAGCATATGGAAACTAACAATTCCACACCATACATCACCATACACAAGCAAAAGCTGGCAGGGAAACACCAACCATAGAGGGGAAGCTAGGGAAGCACAATACATCATTTACATCCCCACAGGTATCCCATCCAATGTCAGTGGAGAGGAGGTGCCACCACTATCCAGTCCCCCAACAGAAGAGGCCCCCAGTGATGACAGTAACTCTGGACTTGTGGATCTGGAGGACCTACCTGGCCATCTGGGACCACTGGACAGCCGTCACCCAAGCCACTCATAGACCACCACAGAGCCTCCCCCATCAGGAACTAACACCACAGCACCCACCCAGCGTACCCACACCTCTGTCCCCAGGACACGTCAATCAGCAGTGTGCCCACCTGTACAGGGACCCCAGGCCACACCTCACCCCCAAGACAATCAGGGACCTGGGGTCAGTAGCAGTGGGCACACCATTCAGGGGACAGAGGCACAGGCCAACAGGGACACTGGGAAGACTGCTGTGCGCCAGGGGGAGGACAGGAGCAGGGAACCGACTCTCCAGGAGGCACTCTCTGAGATCCTGGGAGCCTACCAACATGCCCAGGACACGATGGGCCAGATCTTTGACAACGCACAGGAGAACAGGCAGCTGCAGGAGGGACAGTATCAGGGGATCAGGGAGGACTTTCAAACTATTAACAACACCCTGATCTCCATAGCAGGGGTGCTGGCAATCATGGCCAACATCATGAGGGAGGCAACAGCACATCAGCGGGCCCCTACCACTAGCCAGTCAACTGAACAGCCCTCCACTTCCACTAGTGGCCAAGAGGCCCCGCCACAGGACCCACAGGCCACCAGCATCCCTCCCCCTGTAGAAGATGAACCACCCCGCAAACGTTTCCTGTGAACCAGACAGAAGCCAGAGACACTTCCCAAGACCACCGCCAGGAAATGAGACTCTCCTGATTGTCCCCCTTGTGTCCCAGTCAGTCACCTTGTCCACCTTGAACTGCCATTGCTCCCCTCCCTATGTCCCCATGGACACTGCACCTGTGCTACAATCAGACTGGAACAATACCCTGGACTTTCCTCCATCATTACCCCATTCCATTGCACTTTCCCCTCTATTTTTTAGCACTACAATAAACACTCTTGGATAAAACTCGACTACTAGTGTTTCATGTATTGAAAATACATTTGTATTGATTGAAACAGCCACATCCATGGCAAATGAACTGTACATAGCGAGAGGATAGAATGAATGACCTGTTACTGTCTGTAGTGATCACATCAGGACATTGTTGTCATATCACCAACATCTGTAAAATGATAATCCATAGGTGACAGTAGGTAGAGGTAACAAGTGGGTAATGCCAGCATGCCACTGCCACACAGAATACAACAATAGTCATAGAAAGGTGAAGTTGCACTGTCTCACCTGTGTGTCATTGGAAGTACTGACGGATCACTAATGTTCAGTGGTCCACATCCTCATCCTCTGCCTCCTCATCCTCACTGTCCTTAGGGTCCACTGCTGCCACAGGGGCATTTCCAGTCTCCTCCTCCTGCTCCAGTCTCCTCCTCCTGCAGAAAAGGTACATGGCGTCTGATGGGTCAGGTTGTACAACATGCAGCATGCCACTACTATCTGGCAGACCTTCTTGGGTGAGGAGCACAGGCCACCTGTCAGATGGAGGCACCTGAACCTGGCCTTCAGAAGGCCGAAGGTCCTGTCAATGATCCTTCTGGTTCGCCCATGTGCCTCATTATAACGCTCTTCAGGCCTTGTCTTGGCATTCCTCACAGGGGTCAGCAGCCACAATAGGTTTGAGTAGCCAGAATCACCTGCAAGTATCGAGGGACAACATTTAGCCACACACTATCCTATTTGGCTAACAGCAGAGGCATACACCAACATACACTGGGTGGGGACCAAGGCTCACCTATAATCCACACCCTGTGCCTCTGTAGTTGGGCCATCACATTTGGGATGCTGCTATTCCTCAGGACAAAGGCATCATGCACCGACCCAGGATATTTAGCATTGTCATGGGAGATGTATTAGTCCGCCAGGCACACCATCTGCACATTCATGGAGTCGAAACTCTTACGATTACCTGTTCATTCTGCCAGGGGGAGACAAACGCAATATGTGTTCCGTCAATCACCCCAATAATATTCTGGATATGTCCCATTGCATAGAATCCAGCCTTCAGAGTGGCCAAATCTTCCACCTGGGGGAAAGCAATGTAGCTGCACATGTGTTTTACCAGGGCAGACAAGACTCTTGCCAGCACGATTGAGAACAATGGCTGTGACATTCCTGCTGCCATACCCACTGTCACTTGGAAAGAACCTATTGCCAGGAAATGGAACACTGATAGAACCTGCACAAGAGGGGGTATCCCAGTTGGAGGATGGATAGCTGAGATCAGGTCAGGCTCCAACTGGGCACCCAGCTCTGTGATTGTAGCCCTGTCCAGTCTATAGGTGAGTATTATGTGCCTGTCCTCCAGTGTAGCTAAGTCCACCAGGGGTCTGTACACGGGGGTATGTCTCGATCTCCTATTCATCCGCAGCGGTAGGTATCTAAGGGGCAAAAGAGTGAGTAGGCTGTCACAATTTGAACAACTATAACACAACAGCAGTCCACATCGTTCAATCATGTACTGGGACAGTGTAATTTAAAAGTATGTGCCTATTTATCCTGTGACGCAGCAATTATCGATAGGCCTGTTCACCGCCCTTCAAATGGCGTCCGCCTGTCCTGTGTGGAGGGACAGGTGGAAGTGAGGTAATTCCGCCAACGTTGTGCCCTGTGGCGGTTGGCGGTCGTGAACCGCTGTGCCGTTCCTCATTGGATAATAATGGGCCCTATCGAGTACAGTGGCCAATGGGGATCTACACCGGCATTGATGGTGTACAACGCCGTGGATGTGACTGCCATTTTCTATCTGATTCCTCACTTGTTTCCTTACCTTCCACAGGAGAAGACCTACACTGCATGTGCTGCTGTGACCTGTGTCTGGAACCTACCATGGCCCGTGTGACCGGGGAAAGGGCCCCAGCCTTCACTTCGGAAGAGTTGAAGCAACTGGTGGGTGGGGTCCTACCCCAGTACCGCCTGCTGTATGGACCTCCAGACCAACAGGTGAGTACACTGTGGGCACGATCCATGTGGCATGGATGCATGGAGATGTGTGTGATGGCATTGTGTAAGGGTGGGTGGGGGCTGGGGGGATTGTCTGTTGGCGGTGTACATGCTGTGAGCTGGCCTATGTGTGTGTGCCAATGGTGTTGTTGCAGTCATTGACCCAGTGTATCCTTTGTCTCTCTCTCCCTTTCTTGTTTTGTCATCCTGTCCTTGTGTGCATTAACATCATCTGGCGGAGGAGCAGGGGCACCGGCGACAGAGGGAGCTGCATCCCACAGGACCCTGGATGCAGAGTCTGCCGGTGCCGGGGGAACCAGTGGGACGGAGGGCGAGGGGAGCACCAAGGCGGATACTGGAGGAGATAACACAGACTCAGATACCTCCTCCGATGGGAGCTCCCTGGTGGTAGCAGACACCTCTGTGACCACCCCAGCTGCAGGTACAGCCACCACCTCCGTTCCAACACCGCCCTCCCAATAGCCCCTCAGCGAGTTGCCTGTGCCCGCTCACCCAGGAGGGTGGGCATCTCCTTCACCTCAGGCACCTCAGGCCCTGCCCCAGTGAGCCCTGCTGCTCTGAGTGAGGAGGTTATTGACCTCCTGAGATCCATCTCTGTAGGGCCGTCAACCATTATGAATGCCATCCAGGGGCTTGCATCCCAGATGCAGCATTGCAATGCATTCCTGGAGGACATTCATGGTGGTTTGGCGGCCCAACAGAGATCGATTCAGGCTCTGGCCTCCTCTCTGATGGCAGCCCTTGTCCCTGTTTCTACCGTCCCCCACCAACTTCCACTTCCCAGTCCCATTCTCCTCAACCCCAACCCATCCGAAGCACACAGACAGACGAGCATGCAAACAAGGCAACACACAAGAGTGGCACAGGCAAACACAAGCACCACACTTCATCCCACAGGCACTCACACAAACACCATACAGTTGCATACACGACAACATCCACAGCCTCCGCTGTCTTCCCACCTCCTCCTCCTCCACCTGCCTCCCAGACACGTCCACACTCACACCTGCTTGCACTACATCTACATCCACTATCAGCATCACCACACCAAGCAGAACACACACCTCACTGGCAGACACCTCCACAACAGCCGTGCACGCGTCCCCTGTGTCCTGTCCCACCGTGTCTGCCCCCCCCAAAGGACACAAACGCAAGCCCTCAGACACCCAACAGCCATCCACCTCACATCAGAATACAGCCCATGCACCTGCACCCAAATCCAGCAGACATACACCTCCAACAACCACTCCCTCATCCTCCACTCCCATTACACCTCCCTCCTCCCGTCCCAATGTCCCTAAAAAGCTTTTCCTTTACCAAATTGACCTCTTCCCTACCCCTAGCCCCCGTCCTGCACATTTGGGCAGGGTACTAAGGACACAGCCCAGCACCTCAGCCAAACAGCCCACGGGACAGTGGTGGCACCACCTACTTGTGGTGGTAAGGATACCAGACCTACAACACTGAAGGGGAAGGAGTCAGCATCACCAGGGATGAAAGGGAAGAGTCCTGCACCAGTTGTGAAGAAGGGGAAGGAGCCTGCATCAGTTGTGAAGAAGGGGAAGGAGCCTGCACCAGCTGTGAAGAAGGGAAAGGAGCCTGCACCAGCTGTGAAGAAGGGGAAGGAGCCTGCACCACCAGGCAGAGAGGAGAAGAGCCCATCCACCCCTGCCAGGAAGGGTGAGGGATCCCCAACCCATGAACAGGAGGAGATGAGGCACTCTACGCCAGTGGAAGCTGTCAGGCTAACATCGCCACCACCACCAGCTGTCACGGGGCCCCCATCGCCAGCTGTGGATGTGCAGCCATCAGTGAGTGCAGGGGCTGCCCAGGAGCCTCCTCCAACCACCACCACAATGCAGCCATCAGTGAGTGCAGGGGCTGCCCAGGAGCCTCCTCCAACCACCACCACAATGCAGTCATCAGCGAGTGCAGGGGCTGCCCAGCCACCACCACAGTGCAGCTGTCACTGCCGGAGGATGTCATGTAGTCCGCCCTCCAGGGGCTACTGTGCGGGCTGCCCCCTTCAGAACCAGTGGGCAAGTCACCCACTCCAGAGACTGTGGCCTTGCACTCCCCAGGACAAAGCAATGGGCATGTTGCCCCCTCCAGAACCAGTGGGCAAGTCACCCACTCCAGAGACTGTGGCCTTGCACTCCCCAGGACAAAGCAATGGGCATGTTGCCCCCTCCAGAACTAGTTCCCGTATTCTGCTGAGGTGCCCCCTTGCCCCCTAACGTGCCTTCCCACTTGCAAAATGATGCCCCTGCAGTGTTCTCTCTGGCTGTGTCAGGAAACATGTTGGGCCTTGAAATGTGCCCTGTGGCCTTGTGTGCCCTCATGACTTTGGACTGGGCATTGGCCCTTTATGGACATTTGTATATATTTGGTTCATGGGGTGGATTTTGCTATGCTAATACATTGTCGTTACTCCAGCATTATGGTCCATTTATTATTCTGCTGTGTGTCTTGTGTGATTGGTTTACGTGTGCAGCTGGTTGTGTGTATGGTGTGTGTGTGTCTGGTGTGTGTTGTGTATGTGTGTGTCACTGTCGTTTTCCTCCCTCCCTCCCTTGTATGCTAGGCAACTGTACTCACCGTCGTCGTCTTCGTCGGCGTTGGTGTTCCAGGTGGAGCATAATCCAGAAGATCAGCGGGAAAACTTGCAGTTCGGGTTCCATAGCAGCATGGTTGTTCCCTGTGTCTCCAATGGTGAGTCCTTTCACTTCTGAGCTCTGTTTCTGCCGGCCTTTTGTTGGCGTTGGTACTGCCCCAGAAAAGGTGGTGGATTGCAGTGTCATGATATGGTGGGCGGTACTTTGTCTCCTACCTGGCTGTTGGCGGCTACAGCCATGGTGGCTGTTGTTTCCGCCGTGGCGGTTGGTGTGGTACTTTAGCTGTCTATGGGAGTCAACACCGCCAGGGTCACAATTTAGCGGTACTTACCACCAGCCTGTTGACGGTATTACTGCCACTTTATCACCCTCCGCCAGGGTCGTAATAAGGGCCTATGTGACAGCGGATAACAGATTTGTATTTTTATTTTATGTAAATGGATAAGTGGGTTACTGTTTTTAACACTGAGATCCTTTTGTTACTAGCAGTTCCTAAATTGTAAGTCAGTGAGCTATGAAGGACATGTCACTCCTACACCTTGTAACCCTCACTGTCTTATGTAACACCATCCTGTACATTGATTTACAAACATGATTTATTGTCAATGCATTATATGTACGTGTGATGTAAAGCATTCCTACACCCTGCATTGGGATGAGTAGTGCTAAAGCACTATGAAAGAAATAAAATAAAATAGTGGTATTTACATCTTTCTTTGTGTAAATACTGGCACAGACCAACACATCTGACATTCTTACAGTGCACGCTTTTATCTTATATACAGGGGCTGAACAAAGCCTCCTCAACATCCCTCTCAAGTACCTTTGAAGAGATAAGCTGAGTTCCTTTGTTTCCCCTCCATTGCTTTTAGGTGTGAGGCTCCCAATAGCTCCCAGCCAGGATACTTCAACAAAAGGAGGCCTAATGGCCCCTTAACTTTGGCCTTTGCTATGGGCCCAGCTGGAATATGACACGCCCTTTCCCCGCCTGCACGTCTCTGCTCCAAACGACAGCAGACAACATGCAGGTGCTGATGAATGTGTCTCAGTGTCTACAAAACTTTTTTGAAGACACCAGGACAAGATTTGCATATTTTTGTGGGCCCGCATTCTTTGCAGGGTAGATGGCATCCCCCCTGTGAAAAAAGTGGGTAGACACCGTCTACCAGCATCTAACCTCGACTTGAGCCCTGCATGGGTATGATTGGCCCATACACCTTAGTCATGGGTGCCTTGTATTATTCAGCCAGAGTGTCAGGGAGACAATTTCTTTACTTCTATTAGGGTCCAAATACCATTGATATACCACTGGATGTTGCTGCTCCTTTAGGGAGGGTGTTACTTTGCAGACATCCTCAGCGAGGTTGACAGTGACAATAGTAAGACCTCATGGTTCCAAAAGAGTAAGTATGCCAGCTCAATAGAGGCATTACTTCCAACCTCTAGCAGTTGGAGAAGAGATTCAGAAGTAAGAGTGTTGGCTGGTGTCACATCTGCTCCCAGAACAATAAGAGCTTTCTTGAGTTCATTGAGTTTTGGAAGGAGAAGAAGTTTCACATGTGCTTCTATTCAGAGGGTTGCTATGCTGTGTTGACAGTGACAGCGTGGCCTTCTGGTCATTGGGTATTTTGGTGCCTCACACCCATGGGGTCCAGGAGGGGTCTCACACGGGTAGTGGATTGAGCTGAGTGCACGCAGTGACATCGGGCATCCAGAAAACTGTACAGCATGGGGAATGTCAACGTTGGGCTTCTTCTTTGTAGAAACATGGAAGACATAAGTTCCCAGTCATGGGTGGCGTTTGACTGTATAAAGTACCTGATCTACGATGGGGTCTCTTTATTGGGATTACCGAAACTTCCTAAACCAAGATTTGCCAGTCTTTTCATATGATGCCGTACCTATTCAGGAACATAGAAGGCAGCACTTGAAGAGGCGAGATGTTGCACAATTTATTCATTCCCTGATTTTTCTTTGTGCTCTTTGCCAACTTACTATACGTTTTGTCACAGCTGAGCAAATCAGAGACTTCCCTTTGAATAATCCTCGTTCAGTTGTTTTTTTTCTTAGCTTTTTTTGCTGTTGTTTATTTACCAAAAGCAGTTTGGGTCAACCTACTTGAGGTCAGTCTGACTCAGAACCTGTACCTTACTTGGTCCTTTTCGATTTCTTGATGTCAAAGGGAGTTTAATGTTTTGCTTATTCCACCACCCCAGTCCGCATCTTCAATCAAGAACTACATCCATTTTGGGAGGTAACATTCAACATTACTGCAGAGGGTACTGAAGAAACCAATAAAAGTGAACCTGAAGCTCACCTTACCAAACATTTTAGAGGACAAAGGCTTCACAAGGGCTGAGAAAACTTTTTTGAGACCAGGACTAACATTGGGGAAGAGAGAAACAGCCCAGAACTGGAGAAAGACAACACCCCCCGAGAATGGCCTAGACGTAGTATGGACTTGAATATTTGAGCTCCCTCTATATGAGGCCAAGGAATGTCCCCCAAAACACTGTAAAATCTAGGGGACTTGGGAGGAATGTATTTATGGTGTCAGAGCAACGTGGTGTCATGGCCTTGATGTAAGACTACTGTTGGAGTATTAGTTTGTGAGTGGGTTAACAGCAACCCCGGTCGCAAAACAATCATACATGGCCATGCGAGTCACTATTAGGAAAGGATGCCCTTGGCACACATCTTCCTAATAGCGAGTCGCAGTCCCTATTCTGCGAGTCAGTAACAGGTTACCGACTCGCAAACTAAGAATAGTACATGGCCAGAAGCCTTTTACCAGTCGCAAACAGCCAGAAGGGCCCTTTGCGACCGGTAAAACTGCTTCATACATCTTGCCCAAGATATCTTACCAGTTTACTGATGAAACAGTTTATCTGAAGCGAGAAGCAGCAGCTCGTTGCTTCTTTGACTGTTTGTGTTTTGTACTCAAAGAAAGTTTGAGGCAGATATTTCATCCTCAAATTCAGTAAGTTCAAACAGATACAGAGTATGTGTTCCAGAGTTTCTGATCTGTAGGTGCATAGTCGGCAGACAGCATGTCTGTGCAGGGCTGTTTTACAAGAGCCCTCCAATTTGGCGATGGGGATGTAGAAAAAGTGAAACCGTAAGTATTTTTATTTTTTTGGCTGACTCTAGGTAAGGTCAAGGTCAAGGTCAAGGTCAAGGTAGGGCTGTTTTCTGGCACAAAAAGTGTCTAAAACTAAATGGCTAAGTTTGTATTTAAGAATTATATTTAGGTTGTTGTGACGACCAAGCCGAAGAGAGGTAAGTATTAGATGTTTACAAGTACCTCTTTGGAGGTTTTATAAGCTGTCCAGCGAAGGAAATTTATGCTCCTCCAAGAGTTTTCTAATATGACTAAGAGTCAAGGTGCCATAGGTTGGATTTTTTTGTTGGATAGCTCCTGGGGGATCCACTTTTTTAGCATGTCCTCATGTGCAGACCAGCAATCACATGGATAGTTTTGGAGAGAGAAGCTAGCTATATGTTGCTTACAGATTTTAAGTTTAATTCCAGAGGAAGAATTGCCCGAGGAATAGAGGACCTTAGAACGAGTAGAAGCCTGAAATTTTGCATGTAGATCATATGGAGGATATTAATTTGTTTAGCTGGAAGTGCCCTGAGGCAAAGAGAAGAAGTGGAAGGAGCTTGACGTTCAAGGCCAGAAGCAAAGGCGGGATTGCATGTTTGCTGTAAACGGCAGAGAAGCATTTGACTCCTTTAGTGACTGTAGTAGCATTGTTTTCTACTTGGCCAATATGAGCAGAACAAGTTAGTTTAGTATATTGTGATGCCTAGGCACTGATAGGTGCAAGCAATGTAGAGATGTTTGCCAACCTGCCAAGCTATATGCTCCCCTTTTTCCAAAATGTCATAATGTTTGTTTTGGAGGCATTGATGATCAGGCCATGGGCAAGATTAAACAGATTCAGGTTTGTTAGCTGGGTCTGAAAGCCGGAAGGAGTTAAGGAGAAGGTCAACAAATTGTTGGCATAAGCACGATAAACGATGGATCAGCTGCCCAGTTTGGGTAGTAGACCCTCCGAGGAGCTTAGGTAGTTTGATAGGTCAGATATATGTAATTTAAACAACAATGGTGCCAATATGCAACCCTGTTTTACATCAATTTGATGTGTAATTTTGAAGAAACGTCTTTCTTGCTGAACAGGATGACCCTTGTCCAAGTATCTGTGTGCAGAACTGTGATTGGGTGTAGTGACGACTAGTCTATTCCTTTGTCGACTAGGTAATTCCAAAGTAAATTGCTGTTCACTTTATCAAAAGCCAAAACCAGGTGTATGGGGCCTTGCTTGCCTTGATCCCTGTTTTCGCCAGTAAGGTTAGACCTAAATTGTTGTCCCCTGTGAAACATCTGGCGTAGAAGTATGCTTAGTTCAATGGCAGCAGTTTGGTGTTTCTCACCCATTCAATGATTTGGTCAGTAAGAGTTTTGCAAACAGTTTGCCTTCAGCATTGAGCAGCGCAATGGGCTTGGAGTTTTTTGGATGGTTCGTCGGGCCCTTTTTGTGGATAGAGTGCATTAGCGACCCCTACTAGGACAGAGGTATCAAGCCAGTGAGTAACATTTGGTTAAATAGACCAGAAAGGGGTGTTCCCGTAACGCTGGTGTTTGCTTAACAGTGCAATTGGAAGGCCTTTTTGGCCCAGGGCACAAGATGATCTAGAATGTTTAATCAGGGTCATTACTTCGTTTAGGTGACAGTGAAGATGTTGGGGACATATTTACTGTTTGAAAGGGGACAGAGATATTGCTACTGCACAACTCCTTGAAGAGCAGTTTTCAGGAGTTGTAAGAAATAAATTAGTCGTTAGCTGCTCTGTGTGAAGTTGTACTGATTCCAATCAGAGACCAAAAAGTTTTTTGTGCTCGTGTGGATTCCCTGAGCTTTGCCCAAGCCTGGTCTTGTTGCATAGTTTTAAGCCTTTTTGTAATAGCTTTATATTGATAGTTGAGCTGTTGAATGTGGTTGTCGCAACTGAGCAGGTGAAAGTAGTACCTTTTCCAAGCCTTTCCTATGGTGTCATTTTGTGTCAGTGCAGAGACGTGTGATTTAGTTGTGATAGGGTTTTCAAATGAGGCGAAAGAGGTGATTGAAGGATAGATAAAGAAGAGCTACTTCGACCAGCTGTTTCCAGTCACATAACCAGTCGCCCTTGCTCCAGTCAGATGAGGTCACTGTATTTAAGCTGCACCTACTAAAGGCTTATTTTTCCAGTACCATCAGTTTCAGTTCAAGGTGGCAATTACACACCTGGGTTCTGTTGTCGCTGGAAAGTGTTTCATCTGGAAGACATAAGGTAAGCTGACCTAGTCTTGTGTGCTGAAAGTGTAAAAAGATGATTTGTAGGGGATTGCGCGCTACCTCCTTCCTGGAGATTACTTCAAACTTTTGGCAAGTGAAGAAGAAAGGTATAATTTATGGTTGCTTTGGAGTTCTTCATCACAAAAGTACATTTTGCCGGTTGGTCGCAGCTGAATCGACCATTCAGTACCCTAAAAATCCATGATTGCCTAGTAGCTTGAGATTGTATTTAGCATTAGGGGTGGGTGGTGAATTCTGCTCGTGGAGTTTGCAAAATTTGCCCGACAAACTTCAGAGTTTTTTTCCTCATTCGCGCTCGCCAACATTAAATAGGCGAGCGTGTGTAAGGAAAATCTTACTCAGAACACCTCCCAGAGAGATTTCTCAACACGGGCAGTTGCGGATGGACGCTACCGCTCGCGTTGAGTAACCTTCCTTTCGCGTTGAGGAAGTTGCCACTCGAGTAGAAAATCTACTTGAGTGGCAGAATAGAAGCAGCACCCTCTTGCGCTGCAAGTGGTGCCGTTCCTGCTGATTTTTCAGCATGGGACAAGCACCCGGTGCTAAAAATCAGTGCAAACAGGGTGACCTAATGCACTCCGCTACTTGCAGAACTCCGCATAGCTCGGCAGAGTTGTTTGGTCACTTGGCTGAGCTCTGCATAGCGGAACTCCGCAAACTTCGCCCAGACCTTTTTAACATTTGTGGACCTCTTCTGCTTAGTCTTGATGTGTCTTGAAGACAGTATATTAAAGGGTGTAACAGGTGAGACCTCAGCAGCTGTGTTTTATGACCCTGGCTCTGGTAGGTACTCATTAAAGCCCTCTGCCAGCAACATGGTATATGCATATGATGATCAGGCTTGTTATTTATGGATCCAACACAGTTAGGTAGACAGTGTGTTGCCCCTAGTCGCTGGGATGCTGAAAGACACATGTTGAGTAAGGTCATTCCTGATGGTAATGTTCATATAATCTTGTGTGCTTATTTACCTGTAGGCAGGGCCTTAAAAAATGTAAGTTGCTTAAACCTATCCTGTCGTGCTGCGATTATGTGGTGTGCTCACAGGCACTGAGGATGAATGGGTATTTGGAAGTGTCGGCTGGACTGATGTGTATGCCACAAACTTCCAGGTCTATGCAACACCCCAAGATTCTCGATGTAAGTGTGGTAGCTGCCTAATCTGTTTGCATAAGATCATTAATGTTATTTATCCTATCTATAAGCTTGATACTAAGTCAGCTGACTTGACTTCTTGTAGTTCTGGAAGGTGAGGAAGCAGTCTGAGAATATTTTGCCAATTAGGGATGTTGTGAGCCCCTTGAGATTTGCACATTGGGTGGAAGTCAATGGCTTTGGACTCAGGAATAACTTGAATCTTGGTTTGTAGGAACTCCTGAGACTGAAAGTGTGTTTGCTGATGTCAGGAAAGCAAGAGATTGAGATTTGGTCCCAGAAAGCCTGGTAGTTGGTCTTTTGGATGGATAAATGAGGTTATCTCTCGTGTTAGTATGTCGGCTAAGGCTGAATGATCAGCACAACCCAATCTGCTGAAGCTGGCCAGTAGTAATGCCTGATAATGGATGTTTACAAGAGCTGGATAGGGTTTTGAGGAACAAGGCCAGGCTGTCTGCTATGGTTTTAACTGTATCTGGGGTAAAATTGGCTAATCTGGGCATCATTTTGTATGTACTGTTGTCCAGCCGTGATGATGAAAGGTCGATAAGTGTACTTTTATCATGGCTGGAGCCAAGGCCCATGAAGCCACGCCGTAAGGAGCTGTGGCATATTCTTCGTTGTTTGAAGAATGCGTTGCGGAGAGCTGGAATTCTGCTAAATATCAGAAATCCCTTCCTCCTCGCTGCGTCATTTGTTGTCAGAGACTCAGAACACTTCCCTGTCAGGTTTTAGTTAGCTCCCTTAGCTTACTCATGTAGGAATATGCCCTGATCCTCCCCTTGAACACCTTTGTCATCGATATCCTTCACATTACCTGTAATAGGCACAGCTGTAAAGTTGATGCCCCACCTATCAGCAGTGCTGCCTAGTATGGTTTCTTCAGAGAGCCCATGAACAGCGGTTGATTGAGAACTTACTGGGCAGATTTGTCTGGGTTGAGACTTTTTCTTAGTGTTTAAGTAGCTGAGTTTGGAAGAATCTATAGTTGTGGTGGGTGTAGTAGTTTGCTTCAGGACCCTGCCCGAGGCTGGGTATTGCTGCAGGGGTAAGGCGTTTAAGTCGTTCGTATCTCCTGAGTAGTAATTGTATTAGATCAATGACATTGGCCAAGCGTGCAAGCTGGGAGATGCATTGGAGAAAGACTGTATAGTCGGGTCAATGTTCTCCACCGGTTTGATGATTTGTTTCAGCACTATAAATCTAAGTTTTTTTTTTTTTTTTTAGGGGAACCACTTGCTGTGAAAGAGATGTTGACTGGGTCACTTACTAGTGTGTTGGCAATTTTCGTTAGTTTTGTGCATGTCACCCCCATAGAACTCACACAGAATTCAGTATCTTAAATGCCAGTTTTAAATATTGTATCTCATTAAAGTTGAAACATTTAGAATAGGAGGTATTTACATATCTCCAGCAGAGGCAATAAATACATCAAAACGGGGCGATATACTGAGTGCAGCACAAAACTCACACTTTACTGACCCTTTTAAAATCTATCAGAACATTATGGTCCTGTTTACTTTCTAAATTTTCCGCATCTGACCTTTCCCTGAGGAGCAAGCAGGAGGCTACTGTGGGGAAAAGGATGGTAGAAGGGGTCAAGCTTGTGATGTTACTAAGGTCAAAGGGTCCACAATGTCTCTTTTGCTACCCCTACATGCTTGGTGAATCGACGTCCACACAGTGTCAACAAGTTTGTTGTTCTACTTGTTAAACAATTCGAGATAGTTCTGAATGTCAGACCGACCCACGAAGTTTATGATGTGAAATGAAACCCTTGGAAGATTAGCTGCACAGGGTGTTGCATCACCAGCCAGAATTATCTATTCCTAAGGCAACTAGAAATGCTCTTGCTCGTCATAAACACAGACACCAGCTCCACTCGTGTCATTACAGATAGACCATGGGGAGTGCCACAGCCCCCGAGACATGGGCTGCTCTGATAGCTTTCTCAGCGCACTGAACTGTTCCAACAGGGAGGGGGATCACTTCAACTGAGAAGCTTTGGAAAAATAGGGCTAAGCAATCCTTTTCAAAGATTGCTACTCCAGATATATTTGATACAAAGCTATTGGGCTTGGAAACAGCTCTAGAGGGGAGCTCATGTGATAATTCCATGAATGAAGGTCTCATACGGGGCAGAAAAGCATTATTTCTCTGCAGCAACAAATACACTGCAGTGTCCATGGTAGATGTGTACCAGGTTAATGTATGTCAACAGGAGCAACAAGAGGGGGTGATATATGCCCATGAACCTGCCCCCACTGGGACTAGAGACCAAACACATGGTTACTGTTAACGCTGACAGCACCTAAAGGTGCACAGGCACAAGTCAAGCAGTCACTCCACAGACATAATCCTGCATCCATGGGGTTTGAAATTAGAGCAAGACGTTTGGAGGGCAACACCAAACCTTCTCACATTGGCCCCTACCACCATGTGCTCTACTAACAGACACACAAGTCTCAACTTGCACTGATGTGCTGAAGGCAGCCTTACAAGTGGCGCTCTGGATTGCTCCAACCTTGACAAGGAAACTGCACATGCAGTGCCTGGCGACTTGGGCTCCTGCCACAGACCAGGTAACATCTGTTCTACTAATGTGTGAAAGGACCACGATATACTAAGGAGACACACATTGTGGCATCAACGTGCTATACGAATACCAACATAATACAACAAGGAGTGTATATTGTATTGATTCGTACCATTTGAACTGCACTTCCCTTCTCCTTATGAGGCCTCAAAGCACCATCTGGGTGATTTAGAGCTGCTTGGTTCGTTGGCATAATTGGTACAATGTGTGTTTCATAAAATGCTTTAGACTCGGAGGCGTGCTCAGGTCATGCTGCAACACAGGGTCTGAGACTGCCAGGGCTGGCAATGTCTAATACCATTCAATAAATTTGAATAAGAATTACAAATTATTTTTAGTAGTGTGAGAAACTTCAGGAGAAAAAGGACATCATCTTCTTTTAAAATTCCATGACTTGACCACATAAAATAGCGGGTGAAAATCTTACAATAGGTATGTTTTAAATAATAGAATAAATAATGATATTTTTAAATGGAGAAGCTTGAACAATCTGCTATTAAAAAAAGCTTTTCGTGCAAGAAATTCCAGTCGCAGAGGAGCATTTATAATCAACTCGCTTATTTATTTATGAAGCACAGTGTAATTTTCCAAAACATATACAAAACAATTATAAATTTTCGAATTCATAATTAATTGGCTTTTTGTGTGAGCTGTCTGCCACACCCCTTTTGTTTTAAATCTTGTCAAGGTTGCATGATCTGGTCAGATGGCTTTTTGATTAGGTGTGGTAAAGACAACCCCTTTTATTAAATGCACAGAGCGGGTTTTGAGTGAGCTCATTCAATGTATTGGCTTGCCAGTAAGGTATAAGGGGTTGGTAATTCCCTTTGGCTTGAGACAGTCGCGCCTTGAATTAGCTCATACTAATATTTCAGTATCATAGCCATGCTGTTTAAGCATATACTTCCTTTGTAATGTTTGTTCACTGCAAGACGCACTGACTGGGTCACTATGGAGTTAAACATATGGCAAAGGCTCCCCCATATCGAGGGAGCCGCACATATTGCAGTCTTCGCCGGCCCGGAGCATGGGGGAGGCGGCACAGTACGTGAGATTGCACACATTGTAAAGGCTGCTCCTAATCCCTGTTCTCTTTCCTTCTTTCTCATACTGATGCATGTGGTAGGTGCAAAGGTTGGTGGGATTGGCTGGAGCTCATTGCAGCCCCTGTCCGCGTGCAGGTGACCAGAATTATAGACGTGTGGGTCTCAGGCCATTCGTACGTGCGGCGTGCAAAGATGGTTTGTTCCGGAGGTGGTTTACCGTCCAGGGCGTGGCAGGTTGCCTACTGCCTGTTCTTTTATTCTCAAGGAGACGTGATGCTAGCACACCTGAGGTCTCCTGGGCACAATGTTGCCCATGGGGTACACGCCTCCTGGCATCAAACTGCATCTAGGTGGCAATGATTTGTTGCACATTGGCTGAAAGCATATGTTTGATCTATTGATGCCTGAAATGTGTTGGCTGGCTAACAATGCTGGCATTGTCTAACATCATCCCAAAGTTGTAGTGGAGGGATGGTAAATGGGTCAGGAATGTGAATGGTTCAGTGAATGACTAAATAACAAAGTTGGAGGTTGTTCAAATCATCTAAGCTGTCGTGCATACCCCATGGGTACATAAAAGATGAGCATTTTTTTATTGCAGGTTGGGCACACCTGACAACGATTTGTAATGAGAAGTTTCTAGAGAACCTGCTGTCCTGCCTAGTGCATGGCCTTCGGTGGGGTGCCTGTTTGGGGGCATGCCAGATAGTAGGGGAACTATGCTGACCTATTGCCGGTGAGGTAATGATTGGTGGGACAGTTCCACATAACTTTCCTTACAAAAGCATGACAGTGATGTCTTGGGGCCCTCCAATGGGTGCCGGCGGGAGTCGAATGGAGGACCCCAGGTGCGTGACGGGAAGGCGGTTGCAAGCTTCTGCTGGCATCTGGTGCTTCTGGTCAACCACCCACACATGTGCCATTGGTGTGAAGCTAGCACTGGCCCTTGGGGGGGAGTAATGATGGGTGTAGGGGGTGCCCTAGGCAGGTAATCAGGGCTTCTGGCTTTGTGATAATATTTCATAATACATAAATCAAATCTATGGAATCTGCCATAACTTTTCTCAATGAACTGACAAAGCGTTTCACCTTCATCTTAGCTTCACACCATAACTAACTCAAGCCTATTTAAGTGCACATAAGTGGATTAACACAGTGTGCAAAACATACAACCCCTCTCAACAGGGCCTAACAAGAATCATTACAGTGAAAACCTCCAGGGTTTACTAGTGGGTGGCCAACACCTTTACCCCTTGCTGACCACAGCAATCTGTGAGATTATATGTAACAAAATACCTGTCTGTAGCCTGCCTCACAATGTAATAACAGCTGAATGTTAAAAACATACTGGCTCTAACAAATACTTTTCATTAAAAAAATAAGGTAGGCCTACTGTTTTTGTCACAACTTTTCAAACTAAGCAGTTAGGACCTTTGGCATTGCACATACATTTTCCCAGTGCACCATAACCAACTCAGGCCTACTGTTTTGAGTGTGAGCCTTCCCACGAGGTAATTTGGAAGCATACAGTCAGAAAATTACAAAGGAAACTAAATTACAACAAACTAATCAAAACACCACTTATCCCAAGAAGGCCTAATAAGTATTCTCACAGAACCAGTTTTCTGTATACACTGTTTGCAACAGGGGTAATCAAAATCAAAATCCTTTGCTTCTACAGTAATCTGTGAGATTCCAAGAAACAAAGTTCTTCTTTGCAGGCTCCATGAGTAATACCAATCCTGATATTATTATATGCTTTTCACAATAAACATGTCAGGCCTACTGCCCTTAGTGTAACATTTCAAAATAAAAAATCAGGCCTATAGCCCTGATAATTGGCTTCCCACCATAACCAACTCAGTCCTTCTGTATTGAGTATAAGCTTTGCCACAAGACAAAAACTTTGATACAAGCATGCTTTTCAGTTGAAGCACAATACTCCGGCCCACTCAAATCCTGAACTCAGGGAACCCAACAAATGAGTGGCATCTGAGCACCTCTCTCAGCAGTACTCTGAAAGATCTTTTTTTGTTGATCACACATGGTCTTGCGACAGCTGCCTAGTCAATCTAAACCTAAAAAACACAGATAGGAAAAACCTCTTTTGGCAAGGGATGCAATTTGTTATTGGATGTGTAACTAATATTCCAACAGCAGTCTTACATCAAGGCCATGAAACCACGTTACTCTAACACCATAAATCCACTAATTATAGGATGCAGCAATGTCTGCAAACATTTATTTACAGGCAACTCAGAGGTCAGAATGAGGACTACATAAGGTTATGATTAACATGACTCCGTATCTGATACTGTAGCCTTCGTAAGCGGGTAGAACATACATCATTCATCTTCATTTTTTGCTACATGATCCTCCCAAGTCTCCCAGATTTTACAGTGTTTTGGGGGACTTTCCTTTAAAAAATGCGTACAAAAGAAGATGGCGGTCGCACTCTGAGAGTGCTCTGGACCCCTCCGTCATCCGCCCGTAGTTAGAGTGGCCTGACCAAGCCGAGGACGTCGTTTTAACAGTCCTTGTGACCCCTGGACCCCTGGGAATCTCCGGTGGGTAGCACCTGGCGAAAGCGGCCCCCGTTTTCGAGCCGTGCCCGTCCCGTCCCCGAAAACAAAATGGCGGCCGGGGCTGACTTCCGCGGCTGAGCTGGGGCCGGACCGGCGATCCCCCCGGACGCGGCCGCGCTGGAACAGAGGTGTGACGGGGTAAGAAGAGAACCCTGGAAGGGGTTGAGGCTGCGACCCTAGCGCGGTTCCCGCGGCATGTGGGGGCGGCGCTGCTGCGTCCGGAGGAAGAGAGCGCCGTGTGGATGAGGCTGCGGCCGTGCGCCGGCTTGGGGGCATCGGCGGAAGGAGCTGAGCGGCTGCGCTGTACCCGAGACCCCGCTAGCCGGAGCTGGAGCGGCGGAGGGGCGGTTGCAGAAAGGGAGTCCCTGGTGCCCTGAGTGTCGACAGAGGCATGCCGGGGGTCCACGGAGTGCAGCGGAGACACCGAGGCAGGATGAGGCTGTTCTGAAGATACCGACACGGCCGAAAAATCAGCACCTGAATGGAGAGACTTGGGGCCACCCTTTCTGAGTCCCTGATCTGAGTGGGCCTGCCGCGGACACACCGGGAAACAACTGCGATCCGAACTAACGAAAGGGCAATGGCCCTGAGTGACCTCGTGGCGTCACTGGAGCAGCGTAATTAACACCGGGCCGGTCGAGGCTCTACTGAAGGTGCCGGCTCGAGGTGAAAACGGGGTGGGTGAGGGGAAAGGAGTCAGGGAAGGAAGATGCCCTACCCCCCCCTTAGCACTTAATACCTAATGGCAATTGGTAGCTGGGCCAGGACGAAACTGGACTCATTGTGGAGTCATCAGATCCCAAAGGTGGAGAAGATCACAGTTTGGGCCTGAATGCCTCTCCCCACGCACTCGTAATCGCAGTAACAGCAAACGTGCAAGGGATCTAGACTTGATTTGGAAAACTACCCGACTCCTGTCTCCGATATCGTGATGGGGATAGACAATGCGAACAAACAACCCCCACCTTCCCAGCAAAAGATTGACCAGTTCACGACGCCGGCGGGCCAGCGAGGAGAGGGAGACACAGCTAGCGGAGGCCCGCACCAGACGGAGTGAATGCCATCCTTCAAGCCATTCAATCATCACAGTCTGCTGTGGAGACTAAGATCGGGGAAGTACGAGGGTCTGGTTCGACAGGACCTCAGAAACGCAGTGAGCCGGATCACCGAGGTTGAAACTAGAGTCTCCCAGACTGAAAACGACCTAGCTGACCTTAGAAGTAAAGTGGCCCAGCTGCAGACTCGAACCGGCGAGCTGCACCGTCGTGCGGAAGATGCAGAAAACCGGTCAAGACGCAATAACCTGCGTTTCATCGGATTTCCAGAGGGCATAGAGGATGGTGGGGCCTCTGAGTTCCTAGAAAAGTGGATTAAAACATGGATGCCGGACCAGTCCCTTTCGCCCTGGTTTGCGATTGAAAGAGCCCACAGGGCACTGGCCCCGCGCCCCCCACCGGGCGGCCCAAAACGCCCAATGATTGCGCGCTTCTTTAACTTTAAAGATAGAGACAATATCCTTAAAGAGGCTAGGAGGTCGGAAGATCTTCAATGGGAGAACCATAAAATCTTAATTTTCCCAGACTACACCCGTGAGGTCCAGATCCGCCGCCGGTCGTATGAACACGTTAAGCAGAAGCTTAGAGCGATGCAACTTTCATACATGCTCCTCTTCCCCGCGCGGCTCAAGGTCCTCTTGGCCGGGCGAGCACATTTTTTTGAAACACCTGAAGAGGCTTGGGACTGGCTGAGGGCATCGGAGCCCGGAGGGAGCCCCTGGAACACACGGAGGGGGCCCCTCGCATCGGACCCCCAACCCCGGGAGGCCCCCGGAGGAGCCGGAGGCGCACCAGATCCCGGAGAGGGAGACCGAAAGACACAAACACTTTGGCAAACAATGAGGAAATCCAAGATTCTGGCTCACAAACAGAGAAGAAACCCGCGGACCTTCTGGGCCTCAGATCTCAAGCCAAACGGCAGATGATAACGGCCTGAGCCAGTCCCCGGTCTTTGGTTAATATGACGCATTTGACACCCGCTGATGGGAGTCCAAAATGACTTGGGATGTCCGTTTTACCTATGCAGACCTTACAAGGGTCACTACAGAAGGCGTTATGCCTTTCTACTATAGGATGCCCGAGACTTGGCAGGTTACCACTAATTGTAATTGATCCGATTATATGGAGGGGTCCACCACTCCACCCCAAGGACAGTCCTGCTGGCTGTCTGGTTTTGGTTGGGTATTTGGGCGACAGATGCTTCCGGGGTGGGAGTATGGGGAGGAGGGTGGTTGGGGGGAGGGATTTTTGAAGTTAGCCTAGATAGGAAGAAGTTGGTTAGCTTCCTTATTATCTCACTGTTATGTTTGGAATGATCGTCCCTGGGTCCACAGCCTGACACTCAGCCCTATGCAACACCTATGCAATTCACGCCTGGCACTCATTAACTCAGGTTCTTTCCTGGAACGTAAATGGCCTGTTGGATAAGATTAAGAGGTCAGCAGTATTTAACACTCTCCGCAGATACTCCCCCTTAGTGGTCCTTTTGCAGGAAACCCACCTCCTTGGGACTAGGTGCCCCATGCTAATACGGGGAGGGTATGACAGAGTATACCACGCAGGCTTCTCCAGGGGCTCTAGAGGGGTAGCCATTTTACTTCACCGCTCTCTGCCTGTGGTGATCACAGCCATGCAGGCCGACCCACAGGGCAGATTCGTAGTGGCCACGGGGACTCTTCATGGAACTCCGATAAATTTTATATCTGCGTATGCCCCCCCGACGAGACTTGATGCCTTCTTGCACTCGCTTCGCCGAGTGGTTGTGGGACTGCCCCAGGGGACTACCCTGCTGGGAGGGGACTTCAACGCGGTTCTCGATCCGGATTTGGATGTATCCGGCGAGATCACGGCCAGTAGATTAGCCAGGGCTTCGGCTCTTACTAGCTGGACCGAGAGCCTTGGCCTTTGCGAGGTATGGAGAACTTGGCACCCTAGGGATCGCCGGTACACCCACACGTCGGCCGCCCACCGGACGCAATCCAGAATTGATCTGGTATTCATGTCTGCTCTGGACCTCTCGAGTGTCACAGGGGCAGAGATACTCCCAGGGGGAGTCTCGGACCACGCACCAGTGCGGGTCCGACTGGGTGGAGCGGATCCCTCTAGACGCCCTGTATGGCGCCTAAACGCATGGTATTTACAAGACAAAGACTATACCCAAGAGATCAGAAATCAACTAACTCAATACTTCGATCTGAATCTGGGGTCGGTCCGCTCCCCGGGAACATTATGGGCCGCCTGTAAGGCTACCCTCAGAGGGCATGCCAAGTACCTTCTCCGTACCCGCGAGCGGGACAGGAACTCCCAGATCTCTGACCTGGAGGCCAGGGCCCTGAGACTGGAACGCCAACAAACGACTTCTTCGTCTGCCGCTGCCCTGAGACAGCTGACTATGGTTAGAGAAGAAATTAAACACATAATGCTAGATTCGGCCAGGTGCATTTGGAGAGCTTCGGTAGCCCGTATATATGGCTGGGGGGACAAAAATGGGAAGCTCCTACATTGGCTGGCCGCGCGTCCTCTGGCCAGCAGGGTTATACCTGAGATTTTAGAGCCCTCGGGCTCCCTCTCCAGGACACCAGCTGAAATCGCACTAAGTTTTGCTTCCTACTATGCCCACCTCTATGCAATGCACCCCGCCCCGCCATTGAGAAAGAGACTCCACTCCTGAATGAGATCACTCTCCCCAGGATCTCCCTGGAGGCAAGAGACAGGCTGGAAGAAACTATTAGCCTTGCAGAGATCACCAGTGCAATTTCCAACCTGGCATCGGGCAAGACCCCAGGCCCTGACGGACTCCCGGCAGAGCTATATCGCAAATGCAGTGATATA
This sequence comes from Pleurodeles waltl, assembly GCF_031143425.1. Classification (NCBI taxonomy): domain Eukaryota; kingdom Metazoa; phylum Chordata; class Amphibia; order Caudata; family Salamandridae; genus Pleurodeles; species Pleurodeles waltl. The sequence goes on from NC_090445.1 coordinate 102,366,029, forward strand.
CTGGGTCCCCACTTACTCAACATGTATGGGGAAGCCGAGAAACTAGGCCGATTTCCCACCGAGATTGACCAAGCAACAATAGTAGTGATCCCCAAAACCCAACCCTCATCGCGACATTGTTCGGCATACCGACCCATCTCACTTCTAAACATTGAGATCAAAGTGCTTTCCTCGACCCTGGCCTCTAGACTGAAAGAGATAATGCCTACACTAGTGCACCCTGACCAGTGTGGCTTTATGCCCACTCGTAGTACCAGGCACTGCATTAGGCGGTTGCATCTGGCTCTGGCACATCGCAATACTCTGTTGCACGCACACTTGGCATTACTCTTGCTGGACTTTGAAAAAGCCTTTGACACAGTGGATTGGTCCTACCTTGAACTGGTCCTGCAGAAAAATGGGCTCGGTCCCAGATTCCGAGGCCTAGTGATACTCCTGTACTCCAAACCGACAGCTCGAGTCCGGGTGAATGGAGTAGTCTCTGACCCGTTTCCTATTGGCCGCGGAACCCGGCAGGGTTGCCCGCTATCCCCGTTGCTCTTCACATTAATGATCGAACCTCTTGCGATACTGCTGCGAGAAGATCCCCTGATCGAGGGCTGGTCCTGGCCTGCCTGTGCAGAAGACCGTGTGGCGCTATACGCAGACGATGTCCTCCTATATATATATCCAACCCGGCTAAAAGTGGCCCCCGCGTGCTAGAGATCCTGGGCCTTTTCGCGGAAGCCTCGGGGCTGATCCTGAACCCCGCCAAGTCCCTATTGGTCCCCCTACACCGCTCCGGGGATTGTGTGGACTGGCAGCGAAATATTCCAGTACGAAGAAACAGCTTCAAATACCTGGGAATATATATTTCACTTCTCCCTGAGTTGACATGGGAACTTAACATTACACCGTTAACCAGAAAAATCAGAAGTGATCTCCTACACTGGAGGACACTCCCCCTTAACCTGCTCGGTAGAATCGCGCTCTACAAGATGATGATCCTTCCTAGGCTCCTCTACCTCCTGCAAAATTTTCCCCATCCCATCCCTAGGAATTGGTTTGGGGAAATGGACTCATTGGTGCGCCAATTTATATGGAGCGGAGCCCGCCCACGGTTAGCGCTCAAAACCTGCCAGAGGGATGTATATGATGGAGGTTTGGGCATGTCCAATATCCACTCCTACCACCTCGCGACACAAGTACTTGTGATTAATGACTGGATGGGGGGTGGGTGGACAGACCCGGCATACCGACTGGAGCTCCAAACAATGGGTTACCCACGGATTTTGGACACCCTCTATGGAGGTCCGATCTCTCGAGACGTCCCAGATGTGACCAGGGTGGTTCTACAGGGATGGCGGACGGCTCAAAAATCGACGGGGTGGTGGGGACGACTTACCCAACAGACCCCACTGTGGCATGGGAGGCAATTGGTGGAGTTGGCGGGCCTGGAGGGGTTTCGGCACTTGGATAACATAGGCATCTCCACACTAGGCGATGTCTGGAACGGGTCACACATACGGTCCTTTGAAGATCTCCAGAAAAACTTTTCATTAAATAAGACACAGTTCCACAGATACCTCCAGCTCCGACATGCCTTATCAGTACACATCCGAGTGGGAGAAACCATACCTGAATGCAGCCTCATGGAGGCCAAGGCATTGATGGGGAGCCTAGGTAGGGGAGGTGTTTCCCAGATATATCGCACCCTGGTCTCCGGCACCTCGGGCTCCCTGGGGGTACTTCGCCAGAGATGGGAGGGGTGGGTGGGCCCCATGGAAGAGATGGAATGGGGTGAGGCGCTAATGGCCCTGCGTGCCCTGGCGATCGCCACCCGTTTCAGATTGATACAAACTTACTTTTTGCACACAGCATACCTCACACCCGACAAACTACACAGAGCGGGCCTCCGCCCCAACGCGGAGTGCCCCCGCTGCAGAAACCTTACAGCTGACTTCTTCCACATGGTGTGGACCTGCCCGGCCATGGTAGCCTATTGGGGAGCGGTCCTGGGGGAGATTTCTGAGGTGCTGCAGGAGAATATAGAGAGAGAGCCTCTACCCCTCCTCCTTGGGATCATGGGTGACATCGAGCTAAGGAGACCAGATCGAATTTTCCTCTGGGTGGCGTGCTTAGTGGCTAAGAGGGATATAGTGGCAAACTGGAAGGCCAAGAATGCCCCATCATTGGCTAAATGGAGACAGGGAGTGGATTGGTGTGCGCAGAGTGAAAAACTTGTATATGAGGCTAGAGGATGTCCGAATAAATATAATAGGATATGGGGGAAATGGGAGGCTGCACTAGGCTCCTGAATAACATGTTATCTCTAATACAAGTGCTATCTGGGATCACAGGTTCGACCACTGTTGGATGCCCGTTGGCATCGTGTTATGACGTTTGTATCATGGTTTTTCTTTCTTTTGCAAAAATCAATAAAAAATTATTTATCAAAAAAAAAAATTGCATACAAAAAAGATAGATTGCTTATCACAGACATGTTGGTCTGCTGATCCCAGCAGGCCACCATCCCTGTGATTGTGGACATTCCCAAATGGGTTGCAAATTGTGACCTGTCTCGTGAATATTAATGAGACATTTGGGAATCGCAAACAGTGTTAAACACACTGTAATACATAGACGTTTGCGATTTCCTAATAGCGAAATGCTAAAATGTGTTATTAGGAAGACGCAAGCCTCCACGTACATACATCTGGCCCCTTGACTTAACTTATCAAAGCTTGCCTCTTTGACCAACACTTGCACCTTACCTAGGTGCCTCACTGAGCTAGGGAATCAAGGCCAAGTATATAGATTCAGACTAAGTTTCAGATTTCAAGATTATTTGTCCACTGCTAATTGGATTTTAATATGACTGTTTATAATTAATTGGTTTCTAGCCTGATTTAAACTTGTAATTGATTGATTTTAATTCAATAAATATATTTTTATTCATTCTGCATTTATTGTTTTTTTTCCAGGCTTCCCCTCACCCCTCATTCTATTCAGAAGCTTTCACTTGCTGAAATTCGTCAGAAAAAAAAATTAAGGGTGCAATGATTATTTGCACCCAGTTTGTGATCAGCATCTTCGAGCCCTTTTTACTTCCTGTACCTGCTGCCGCCTTTAGTACCCATGAGAGCAGGGATAGCAAGGGCCAGATGTATCATTTATCCAAAAATCGATAGCCTAATTGCGATTATCTGTGAATCGCAATTATGCAATTGTTATTTGAATCTATGAAACTCCAAGAATTTCATTTAGCGATTCCCAATGGCTCGCAAATTGACGTACCTCATTAATATTCATTAGGTAGGTCGTAATTTGCGGCCCATTGTGTCTGGCTATAATCACAGGGATGGTGGCCTGCTGGGCTCAGCAGACCACCAGGTCTGTGATTGCTTTTAAATAAAGCAAGCGTTTTCTTTTTTTTTAAATGCAGCCCGTTTTCCTTAAAGGAAAATGGGATGCATTTAAAAAATAAAAATGAAGGACCACTGCCTGCTCCTAAAAAATGTTTTTGCATGCATTCACAAAGGGGAAGTGTTCCCCTAGGGACCGCTTCCCGTTTGCAAATGGTTTACCGAAGTAGGTGGTAAAATGCAAATGTTTTGCAACACATTTTGGGCACAAAACATTCCTACATACCGCTGCAATTCGGTATTAGGAAGGGACGACCTTGACACGCCCCTTCCTAATACCGAATCGGTATGTAGTCGCAATTCCAAAATCCATACATAGCAAAATGCATTTTTGCGAACGCAAACGGTCCAATTGGGCCATTAGCGATTGCAAAAATGCATGATACATCTGGCCCTAAAAGCCATGCCAGTTGTAGCAACGTCTACTTGGACTACACCTACGTGTTATCCGGGTTGTCCATGCTGTGAATTATGGAAGGGTTTTTCTTAACGACTAGGGCACAAGTCGGGGATACACGCGGGTAGACGGCGTCCACCCACTATTTTCATAGGGTGGACGCCGTCCACTCTGCCAAGAAGCTGAGCCCCGGTAAAATATGGTAAATTTGTCCAGGTGTAGCAGGACACTTTCAGCAGGGCCTGCACACACTTTCAGCAGTGTCTGAAAGTTGTATGCTTTTGTTAGTTCTGAACAGCAAGGTGCAGGACTGGAGGGGCTTTCTTATTTTAAATGCCTGCTGGCCTAGGACAAAGACCGAAATTAAGGGGCCTTCAGACCTCCTTTTGTTTGATTATCCTGCCCTCACACCTAGCTGCAATGGAAGAAACATAGGCACACAGCTTGTTATCACTTCACAGGTACTTAAGAAAGGCATGTTTTTCACTTCATTCCCTGTATATAAGAGATATGCATGCTGTATAAGAATGTCTGATGTGTTGGCCTGTCTCAGCCTTTACACACATAATTTAAATACCACTATTTTGTTTTATTTCTTTTATAACGCTACTCATCCCAATTCAGGGTGTCAGAGCACTTTACATCGTACATAAACATTATACATTAACAATAAATGATGAGTGTATGTCAGTTTACAGAATGTATGACATAATATAGTGAGGATTACAAGGTGTAGGAGTCACATGTTCTTCATAGTTCTTTGTGCTGTATTATAAGGATTACAAGTTGTGAACTGGAGGTTGCAAAATTATCTTTGTGTTAAAAGCAGTAATACGCTTACCTACATACATAAAATCAAAATCTTGCCTCTGCATGTTACATGATGTGCTTTGCAGGAGACATATTAACTCTCATGTTACTTGGATTCAAAACTGAAACCTGACAAAACACAGATCTATCCAACAAATGTCTTAACCTCCGGAGTTATCTTCCCATTCTTATTATTCCCTGGCATTTACTGGGCACACACAGAGTTCTGCAGCAGATGCCTTAACCCCATAAGATATGTTAAATTGCACACTTTGCAACCAATTAAGCAGATCTGATTTACTACCACATTTCTTCTTGTGCCAGTTTCTTTGTCGTCTAGTTTAAAAAAAATAAATGTATAATTTGAGGTCCTGATGTCACTTCCTGTGACGTCATGGGTTGTGATGTGAAGTGCGATGTCACAGGCCATGATGTCACTTGCATAATGCCGAACTTGGTTAGTCCCCCCAATTCCTTTTTAGGACTTGTGCCCTGTTACAGGCACTTAGGCCCATATTTATACTTTTTTAGCACCGTATTTGCGTCATTTTTTGATGCAAAAGCGGTGCAAACTTCCAAAATATAATTGTATTTTGTAAGTTTGCGCTGCTTTTGCGTCAAAAAATGACGCAAAGGCGCTAAAAAAGTATAAATATGGGCCTAAGTTTAGCCCACTTGGAAATGAAATCAAAGAGTATTCATCCAGAATAATGTTAAATGCACCCTATTACTGTTCCCATCCAGAACCATATCCTTTTGAGGGCAAAGAGAGTCTGTATGAAAATAGGGAAAGTGAAAACGGGGAGCACAATTCTTGAATTAGCCAGTGTACCTTACTTCTGGAATTTCATGAGCAAAAATCATCGAAGTCAGAAATAAGACACAGCTACTCACAGAAAAGCCTTGGTGAATTGGGCTCTCTTTGGCCAGCCAGCGCTGGTGCTTAGAGTTTTGGGAACTTAGACAAAATGACACTTTCCTGTGTCATTCACCTCCTCCAAGCAACAAGACTCAGTTTGAGGCCATTATTGTTGGCCTCTTTTATGTGGTGCCGCAAGGTAGATACTTGTAGTTGCTTTAATGAGGTGTCAGCCCTGGCGTCAGTATTTTGGAAGCTTCCAATTCCTTTTATGTAAGTACTGTAGGCTGCCTGCTCTGTATCACCAGTCACATCTATTGTCAACATCGTCAAAGGTGATATATAAATGACATACGATGGTAGCCGCTGGTAAGTCGTAATTACAGTGAATATTTTCTTAGAGGCCACATAGCAAATATATTTTAGTCGCTCGAATAATAAGCATTACTCAATTCAGTGGTACTCATTTCATTGACTGCTGGAAATGAAATCTGGATCATTGGGATTAAAATCTGACCTGCAAGAATGAAAGCAGGTGCCTGACCTACGGGGCTCACCCCAATCTCTTGGCAACTTTAGAACACAGTGCAGACGATTCTTTGTTATCATATAGACGTGATGTCGTGTTAGAATATTGATTTGCAATACATGTGCAAGACATGTATGTGGGCCCAGCTATCAAATCAGAAATCAGTAATCTGGTAGGAGTGGCCTGCAGGGACATTTCCCTGAAAACAGCTTTTTCATGCTGCTCTGGGAAGAGAGACGCCATTAGAATTCAATCCCAGACATGGTAGGCTCTTAGACTCAACACCCTTCCGTACTTGGCAACCACTTTCTTGTGATAATGATTTGAGATGCTAAGCAAGAATTCTTGTCAAAATAAACATTAAGGACATCGCTGCCCAGGATAGCAGAGTTAGCAGAAATGACATTGTGTCCCCTTCCTCCCCAGATTTCATCGCAGAGTGGACCTCTTGTCCCACCCCAACCCATCCACAGCCTTGGGTTTGCTATTCATGGGTCTTGGGGAAAGCAAGGAGGGGTCATGTGGTATGGCACAGTGAAGACGCCAACAACGCCAGGCTAGGCAACGCTGCTGCAGTGGTGCACAGCAGAGCTGACTCATGTGACGTGAGTACTTACACCTGTGCTGCACAAGAGAGAGCCAAGCAGCAACAATTTACAGTATTGATCCCCACAAGGCTGGAGTGGACTTACAGTGAAAGTCTGTACCATTAGGCCAGGGCCCAAACCTGGCACTGTGTGACCTTCTCCATAATGGTGCCACCCACCCATGAAATTACACTGTAGGACAGCCCTAGTAGAAGGCCTGTCCTACAGTGTATCGTCATGCTTCACATGTTCCCCACATAGGTGTGAGCCCCTTCTGACATCAGCCAGAGAGGGCCATGGGGCAAACTGCACAACGTTCAGCAGAGCACACACACCGTCTGCCACAAGACAAAAAGATGGTAGGTTGGCTTCCATACCAACAATTGAACTACTTGTTATTTCAGGATCGCTGTCAGCACAGACACCTAAGTGGAAGGTGTGGGTGAAGAGGCTAGATATGTACTTCACGGCCACAGCAGTGGACGAAAACCAGAAACGCTCTCTCCTAGTACATCTCATGAGGTAAGACATCTACAATCTTTTGCCAAATCTTCCTGAAGCAGGCCCCCCTTTCATCTATGCTTCATTGTTGCAGCCATCAATGTCCATTTCGAACCTATAGCTAACCCTGACTATGAGTGCTTCCTACTATGTCAAGCACAGCAGGGCCCGGAAGAGTCAGTTGACGCATTCCATGCTCAGCTCAAAAAAGTGGACAGCACATGCACTTTCCAGGATGAAAAAGAGAAAATTCTGGTGCAATTCATCCGGTGGAGTGGATCTGTCAAGATCGGGAAGCAAATACTGCAGGAGCCCGGCAATTCACTACAAAATACTGTTATGACTGGGCACTCTAAAGATCTATTAGAAGTCAAGTTATCCCATGTGGAGGTGGAGGTGGCATTACACAAGAGTGTGAAAGCGGAGCCAATAAATCAAATCACCATGTGGGAAGCCGAGTCATTACGCAAAAGTATGTAGATCCTCGCAGGTTCCAAAGGCAACACCCAGGAGAGCTGTAAATGTCTCTGTAAGTCTCGGCTGTCACACCTCTCACCGGCAACTCAGGAGATGACAACATGGATGAGGATGAGGCAGAGAGGACAACACATGCCATCTGCACCATTGACCAGTGCCCAGCCAAGTACCAAACACCCTTGAAATGTCATTCAAGTGGGCGACCGATGGGTGATGGTCATCATAGATGCAAAGGCATCTGTCATCTTAAAGGGCAAGTACATATATGACATTGTACTCAGTCCTCCTTCCCACCAAGGTCAAAGTCTATGCCTTTGAACACTTATTACTGGCATTGCTTACGCTTGACATGCCATCCGAGCAACGATATATGTCACCTAGGATGGCAACGGGTTGCTACTAAGCTGCCACACAGCAGAGAAGCCGCTGCTCATCCACTCCACATTCCATTTACACACCACCGAAATAGACAAACTGCTTGGTGAATACCAGGAAAGGTTTCAAGGAAATTGGTGTCTGAAAATGAAGATGGTACATATGCGCATTGGCCCTACCACGCAAACCACTGCCATGAGACATTATCAAGTGTCTTTCCATTTAAGAGCTAAATGAGAAGAGGAGCTGAGGAAGCTACAGCATGCAGACATCATCAAACCATTCAGAGGACACACCCCATGCGTGCTGAACAAGCCTTTTGAAATTCGCTTCTCTCTGGTTTTTGACAACTTCAACCCTGTCACAAAATACCAACAGATCATCTTAGCCTAAATACACACTGACCACACTTTCACCAGCATCTACTTCCTCCCAACTGACTGGAAAGTCAAACCACTTGGTCGCCACATCTCACTCTCTTCTCCCATCGACCTCTGTGCTGCAGCTATGTGCTCATCTTCATCATCTCTCACAAGAACACAAAGTCCTACCTTATCAGTCTAGGCCACCAAGAGTTTACAAATGCCTTTCTCCCCTGACTCAGAATTGGCAAAGAATTATCCACAAGGTTGAACTGTCCATTTGGACATGTTGGCATTTCCTCGTGGGCTGCAAGTTGGCGATGGAAGAGGGTTAAGTTTCGTATGTGTTTTCTGCCGGCTTAGGCATTAATCCTTCTGATTTAAGTGCTGGCCCTGGCAGCTTAAGTATGATTTACAATCTGTTCCGTGTTGGCTTGGGGTTGGTGCCATGCAGGATTAGGAGCTGCTTCAATTTGGTTTAGATGCTTTCCCCGTTGGTGTATGGTCCAGCTCATATTGGCTTAGGATCTATCCTCTGGTGGTTTACGGTTGTTGCCCTGCAGGTTTAGAGTCTGTTCCTTGCTGGTTTCTGAACTGTCCTCTGTTGATTTAGGAGCTGTCCTCTTCTAATTTAGAGCCTTTTGCCTTCAGGTTTAAGGCATATTGCTTCTCCTAGAACATATTCCTTACTAGATTAGAGACTATACCCTCAGTGTTATGTCCTGTCACCTGCCGATTTAGGGCCTGCGTGTCACTGGCTTAGAAGCTCTCTGCTCGTGTATGGCCATACTCCTGCTGGTTTAGGACATACCCCATGCTGATTTATGCCTGGTGCCCTGTAAGTTTAGGAACTGTCTCCTGCAGGCTTAGGACTTATCCCCTGGTGGTTTAGCAGCTTTCCTCTTCTGTTTTAAGGTCTGTCTCCTGCTTATTTAGGGCATGTCCATGTGTGCCTGAAGGCTTATCCATCACTGCTCTTTAAAGGGCTCCTCAAGCTAGCTTATGCCCTGTCTCTTGTTGTTGTAGAACCTGCCTACTGCTGGCACAGAGCTTATTCTGTATTGCTGGTTTAGGCTGGCATTCTGCACGTTAGGACCTACCTATGAGCATGCCCTTAGGACTGCAAGTTTAGGACCCATCTCTTGCAAGCATGGGTCTTGTTGCTGCTGGTTTAGGTGTTGTCCCCTTTTAATTTGTCTGATTTGCAGTCTGTCTCCTGCTTAGAGTTTAAGGTTTTTGCCCTGTGTAGGGCCTGAATAACTGAAGGGCTACAGCTTGTTCTCTAATGGTTTAAGATTTATCACCCACTGCCTTAGCTGATGCCCCCTGCTGGATAAAGGCTTGTGCCCTGCAAGTTTATAACTTGTCCTCTTCTGGCTTAAGGGCTGTCCCCGGCTACTTTAAATCCTGTTTCTTGCTTGTTTAGGGCCTGTACACTGTTGCTTTTCTTGGGAGTACATCTTCTGCTGGTTTAGAGTCTGTCACCTGCTGAGTTAGAATCAGTCCCCTGCTAGTGTTTGGCCAGACTCCTGTTGGTTATAGCCTATCCCCTGCTGGTGTAAGGCTAGTGCTCTTCAAGTTAAGACCTGCCTCCTGGAGGCTTAGGAGGTCCTGATCCCCTACTGGTTTACAATTGTCCCCTGATGGTGTAAGGTTTAGGGCCTGTCCCATGTTGCTTTAGGGGATGACACCTGCAGATTTAAGTTGGTCCCATTCAATAAATCAGGAATTTATAAAGTGCACTACTCACCTGTGAGGGTCTCAGGGCGCTGAGGTGGAGGGAGGGGGTGCTGCTACTGCTCGAACAGCCAGGTCTTGAGAAGTTTCCTGAAGGTAAGGAGGTCTTATCAATCAATCAAACATTGGTGTTTGGTACCTGTCCTCTACTGATTTTAGCCAGTCACTGCTAGCTTAAAGCCTATTTCCTGATGGTTCATTGTTTCTTCATTGCTGTGATCACATCACATATTAAATTTTCTAAAGCTGAAAGTGTCCCCAAAGCTATATTGTGTACACCTTTTGTGATGCAGATTCTCCCTGTTAGAAACTGGGTTACTGGTTGACTGGGGTATGAGCCCTGGTCAAGCAGCAACCACAATCCTAGTTCCTAGTCAGGATAAGGCACAAACAAACCCATACATTAACATGTACTCAACCCACTGCTAGCTTGGTACAGACTAGTCAGGTTTAACTTAGAGGCAATGTGTAAAGTATTTGTGGAACACTTCAAACAGTATAACAGTGAAAATATCACACAAAAAGAGTATACACTGAGTTAGTGAAATAGAGTAACATTTTATAAATGAAACAAGATGAAAAGAACAAAAATCCAATCGATAGAACCGGAGTTATGAACTTTTAAGAACTAAACTGCAATGTAGTGCCTAAAAGTATAAAGTGCCAACCACGGCAATCTGTTTGCGCTAGACCGGTTCAAATCCAAAAGTTCAGGCTGACCACGATGGACTTTGTGTTGGATAGTGTCCCAGATTAGTCCTGCTGAAGGTTTACCGTCTAAGAGTCCCGTTTGCAGGAAGATGTTCGCCTGGAGCAAGGAAAGCGTTGCTGATGATGCTCGGCAAGGCACAAGGATCAGGCCGGGCATCGCGGACGGCCAGGCTGATGCCTCATGGTTGCGATCCACGCGGGCGAACAATGCTTGCTGTGTGAAGAGACAAACTTGAGCCCAAAAACTTGATCTTAAGACCTCAAAAAGCCACACCAAAGGCCCAGGCCTGAGAGTCACCTCTTGGGGCCAGGAACTCGTTTAAGATAGGGCCAGGAGCTGTAAGGAGCCTATTATGTCCCTGAGGCTAAGATCAGGAGGCCAGCAGACTGACCCTCTGAGTCACTTTGGGGTCCTGTGTTCAAAATGGGTTCGAGGTCCAGTGCTTCCTCCATAGGCAAGCACACAGCAGGTCAGCATAGCAAGGCAGCAGCTCCTTAAGAGTAGCAGTCCAGCAGAGTGGCTGTTTTTCAGCAGCACAGCAGTCCTTCTTCCTGGCAGAATATCCACAGGTCCAGAAGTGTACTGAAGTGGTGGTGTTGAGGTCCAGTATTTGTACCCAGTGGTGCCTTTGAAGTGGGGGTGATTTTTAAAGAAATGCCTATGAAGTGCACAGAGGCCCTGCCCTTCCTGCCGGGCTCCAAACTAACTACAGTGGTGAAAGGACACAACCTATTCAGGTGTAAGTGGTGTTATGTCCAGCGTCTCTCTCTAGACCAGCCCAGGATGGCCCATCAAGTCACACCAAGCCCCCATTGTGTGTGGCTGTTTAGGGGGAATGCACAAAGCCCAACTGCCAACTACACCCAGTCATGTGACCAAAGACAGGCTGCAGGCACCGTAAGGCTAAGGAAAGAAAATGCCAACTTTCTAAAAGTGGCATTTTCAGAATTGTAATTTGAAATCCGACATCACCATCAGTTTGGACTTTAAATTGTGATTCTAGAGATACCAGACTTGAAAGGGTTATCTCTTCCCAATTGTAAATTACACTTGTAAATTGTAATAAGGTAATTCCAGTGTTTTCCTGTGGAAGAGATAGGCTTTGCAGTAGTGGAAAACTAATTAAAGAGGTTTTCACTACCATTACATGTAAAACTTAAAAGTGCATGCCCTATCTTTTAGATACATTGCAGCCTGCACCCCGGGCTGCCAAGTGCCTACCCTAGGGGTGACTTATATGTTTTAAGAAGGAAGGTGTGGGCCTGGCGAAAGGTTTATTAGGCTAGGTCAACATAGCAGTTTAAAACTGCACACACAGGCTCTGCAGTGGCAGGCCTGAGGCATGGTTGAAGGGCTACTTAAGTGAGTGGCACAATCAATGGTGCAGGCCCACTAGTAGTATTTAATTTATAAGCCCTTGACACATGTAGTGCACTTTGGTAGGGACTATGATTAAATTAAATATCCCAGTAGGGTTTAAGCAAATTCTACTATGTTGTAAGGAGAGAGCACATGCATTTTAGGACTGGTTAGCACTAGTAAAGTCCCAGAGTCCTAAAGCCAACAAAGCTAATTCAGCAAAAAGTGGAGGAGGAAGGCAAAAGGTTTGGGGATGATGCTGTAGAAAGGGCTATTTCCAACATTCCCCTCCATTCCCCTGATGTTGTGTTCACCCTAATATTATTGGGGTCACACCCAGTATATTCCCTTTGCTCAAAAAAGAAAATGCACCCTTTTTGGGGAAATGGAGAACTGGCAGTAATCCGACTTCTTCTTTAGAGAGTTAAGTTGTAGTTGATAGAAAGTGTCAGGAGTCAGACAAATTGTTAGTGAATCTCTTATCTGCAGGTGATAATAAATTGAGCTCCACCCTTGAACCTCAAATCAATACACCTCCCCACAATGATTTGTATTTTATTATCTAATCGTTTATTTGTGTACAAATTATATGTATTGGTATGTTCATAATTATTCTAAACAACTCAGCAGATAGTATACCGATCAAGACAAATGATAAAAACTCACAATTATATTTCATCAAACATCCCGAACCTGTTGGTCTATTCCCAAACCCAAGTGTACAAATGTTGTTGCTGTATTGATTCACTGTGCCTAAATAATCAATGCCATATATAGCTTTCTGTCATACCTTATTTTGTCATTGGGTTAGCAGTCAGAATTAGCCCTCCAGCGTGTCACTTCCGCAACTGGTCCAATGTTTCTAACCCCACCACTACCCCAGTACCTTATATGTCTTTACCATCAATGGTACCCTTTGGAGTGAGGAGGGGTCACTTATACTTGGTTCCTGCTTTGCTACAAATAAGTGCAAACAATAGGGGGGCGGAGCTTGCCCAGCTGCGAGATAGCCGTGCTGTAAAGGAGCTCCGTCGGCCACCTTGCAATCCGAACAAAATCCTGCACAGCAAACAAACTGACGAACCCTAGACGGCACTAGTGCTGCTGGTGATAGCACCCCGGAGGTGTGGGTCGCAGCGTTGGTCACGGTGGGGCTCTCGGAATGGAGCCGGACGGGCTGCGGCCTCGGGGAGCCGTAAAGTAAGAGTACCGGGGGGCGAGGCCTGGTTGGGTGGCCCTTCCGCTGGGCGGCCCTGGTGGATCCGTGATGTTGGGCGGCAGATCGCTTGGGCCGCAGTGGTGCGTGGAGGTGGTGGCGGCCCCAGAATTGGCCACAAAGTGAAACCGGTGCCTGGTGTGGACCTGGGGTGGCGGCGGTGAGGAGACGCAGCACTGGGGCAGCAAGGTCTTTGCTAAGGAGGCCAGCTGGGGAGAGGCCTGACCGTACTGGGCCGGGAGCGGCATGGTAAGAGGCGGGCTGCTTGCCCCGAATGGCAGTGGCTAGGTTGCCTGGTGGGCGGGCCCCCGGTGATTTGGCTCATCAAGTTGGACAAGTCTGGAGTCGAACATTAATTGCATACCAGATCAAGACGCGTGGGCATTTAATACACCCCCTGGGTGGATGGTGAAGTGTTGAACTGCGGCACAGAGGATTGGTGTGTACTGAGCTGGGTGACCTGGCTAACGTGGGGCGGTAGAGCCAGAAGGTGAGGGAGGTGGTGGTTCTAACTCGTGGACTCTGTTGGGAGTGTCTGCGGGGTGGGGGGTGCCTTGCGGCTGAACGCCCCAAAATCAGAGCAAACTGCATGTCCCCCAGAGTGCGCACAATGGGCAAGGCAGACAAGAATCAGGCTAAACTGCAGTTTGACCGGCGCAAGTCGGGCAGCCCTGCGAGTGATGGTGCGGAACCTGGCCTGGGGGGTGGTGTCTGGCATGTCTACAGGAGAGGAACAAGACTTGAGACAAATTTTGGTGGCGATGCAGCATAGCTTGACCCAGATTGATGGTAAAATAGATTCCATCTCCTACCGCATGGACAGAATGACTGAGTGCCTGGATAAGCATGCAGAGCGACTTGACCAATCGGAGAGGTGAGTATCCGAGGTGCAGGATGGTCAGGCAGAGCTGGCCACTGGTCATGCTAGGCTGAGTAAAGAGTTAAGCTCCTTACGAACCAAGGTTGACAATTTGGAGGCCAGGTCCCGGAGGAACAACTTGCGCATAGTGGGGGTCGCAGAGTCCACTGCAATAGACAACATGGAAGGCTTAATCGAACGCTTGCTGGTGCAGATGCTAGGACGTGCCACCTTCTCTAATCTCTTTGTGGTGGAGAGGGCCCATTGTTCCTTGGCGACCCGTCCGCCTCTGGGTGCTCCTCTGTGCCCTATTTTAGCGAGGCTGTTGAACCACAGGGACCGTGATGCAGCCTTGCGCCGGGCCAGGGAAATAAAAACTTTACAGCATGACGGCGTGGCAATCTCGCTTTATCCGGACTTCACAATGCAGGTGCAGGAGGCGAGATGGCAGTTCATTGCTGGGAAAAAACAACTAAGAGAACTACACTTGGAATAGAGAATGCTGTGCCCAACTAAACTGAGGGTGGAGGTGGACAGGAAACCGTTATTCTTTACAGATCATAAAAAGCTAGCCGAAATCATGAAACACAGAGCAGCAGATAAAAGAGGCAGCGGAATGGATGATACTGATGCCTAGACAGTTGGTGTTTGAATCATAAATATACATTTAAAAGCCTGAGGGGCACATTAAAGTGTTACTGTAGCAGAGACTATGCAACTGTACTCTATATGATGAACTGAATGATGATGGTTGGATGTGGAACTGGTACACTACTAGTAAATGTCAGTGCTGTAGGTTATCTAGCAGTAAATGACAAAAGTAGATGAGAGGTTTTTTTTTTTGCTGATATGAATCATTCTTATACATAATAGTTTGTCTGTAACAAATTATAGGTGGCCGTCGCATAGGAGAAGTACGAAGCGGCTGGGCAACATCCACCTGAGTGTGTGTAACACCTATAGACATAAAAGGGGTAGTTTACCTTAGGAAGGGTGGGAGGGTGGGTGGGGAGGTAGATGTCAGCCAGGCGTGTTGGGGTATTGCCTGCTGTGTGTGGGGGGTAGAGTTTGGGGGTAGATTTGAGTTTCAACTGTTGGTATTGTGCTGTATGTATGAAGATAAGCGATTGCAGACTCAAGGACAAGGTGGGGCAGGCATGGAGTTGTGTTCCTACTGTAGTTAATGACACATAATCACTCGTGTCCAGATGAACGTGGGGGCCTTAGCAGGATCTGACTGGTCACGTGGAATGTGTGAGGTCTAAACGATGCTCGGAAGGTGCGTGAGATTGTGGCTTACCTACACAGACATAAAGTAGATCTCGCTATCTTGCAAGAGACGCACTTGGCACTGGGCAGCCCTATGCTCACCTCTAGGAGGCTACAGGGGCAGTTCTTGGCAGCAGGTTTCACCTTTCACATGCGTGGTTTATTGATTTGGGCTTTGCGGTCCTCCGGAATAAGTCTCCGGGAGATTGCAGTGGACCCGGGAAGAAGATATATTGTGGCACAGTGTGAGGGGAGTACTGCTCCATTTCTGCTAGTAGGTATATATAGTCCAAATTTCTATGATCCCCAATTTTATTATGCTTTAGCTGCCAGGGCAGGTTCCTGGGGGGACTACCACAGATCTGGGGTGGAGACTTTAACTGTACATTGAAATCCATACTTGACAGATCGGGAGGAGGAAACCATAGACTGGCGGCTGCAGCTAGAGAGGTCATGCAGGTGGCATCTGAGCTGGGGATGGTGGATATATGGCGGGATAGACACCCAGAAGGGGGCGGATACACGCATTACTCCACTGCACACAACTTGTATACACTGCTAGGCTCAGTCTTTCGGGACGAGCTAGCCACGGCGATTAAAGACTTTTTTCAGATTAGTAAGGGTTCGGTGGCCAGTGTGTGCATGGTGTGGGAGACCTTTAAGGTGTGTATCAGGAGTGTCACCATTGCCAAACACGCTGGGGTTCTGAGGTCAATTAGGGGACGTCTATGCTCACTGGAACAGGAGCTTGCGCAACTGGAGCAGGAGCATCTGCATGGTGCTGACAGCAGGGCCGGAGGTCACATACACACTAAGTTGATTGAGTTCCAGGACACAGCTTTCATGGAAATTCAGCATTTGGAGAAATATGCTACAGCTCGTGCGTATGGGGATGGCGAGAGAGCGGGATCGGTGCTGGCAAACTTGATCCGTCCCAGTAGAGAAAAAAGCATGATTATAGCAGTGCAGGCCGAGGATGGCAGTGAAATTCGAGATCCAGAACGTATTGTAGCCAGGTTCTGCGACTATTACGATTCTATATATGCATCCAAGGTTGCCCCAGATCAGGAGGCGCTGATGGATTATCTTGCACATATTGATATGCCGCGGTTGACAGGCGCGGATAGGTAATCCCTTATGGCTCCTTTGGCCCTTGAGGAAATGGACAGAGCGATAGGGGGCATGGCGGAGGGTAAGGCCCCAGGCCTCGATGGGCTCATTGTGCGATTTTATAAAGCCTATAAAGACCTATTGTTTATGAGGAGATGGTGGAGAGGGGGCTTATGCCCCAGTCTATGCGCGAGGCAATGCTGATCACATTGCTCAAGCCAGGTAATCCCCCAACGCAATGCTCATCCTACCGACCGTTGTCACTACTAAATGTGGATGTTAAAACCTATGCTAAGATTTTGGCGGACCGCTTGGCCAAATTGATTCCGAGGATGGTGCGGCTGGAGCAATCGGGATTTGTTCTGGATCATAATCTAAATATCAACCTCCGCATGCTGTTTGGAACAATACAGAATATAAACAGAGAGCTAAGGGCAGAGGTGTTTTTTTTAGATACCGAAAAGACGTTTGATTCAGTGGAGTGGGGCTTCATGAGGGCAGTCTTACAGCGATTCGGAGTGGGAGACATTTTTCTGCGTCTAGTGTCAACTCGATATGGGCAACCATCAGCCAGGCTAAGAGTCAATGGGATAGTGACCCACGCTTTTCAGATCACTAGAGGCACTAGACAGGGGTGCCCGTTGTCCCTCCTTTTGTATGCGTTTTTGGCAGAGCCCCTGGCATGTGCCTTGAGGGAATACCATGGGTATCGTGGCCTTTGTTTTCAGAATCATACTCTCGTGCTTTTGGCTTATGTGGACAACACATTATTATATATCAAGGACCCGCAGCAAAATCTTGCTCTGGTCCTCCCGGAAATTGCGAGGCACGGCACATTCTCTGGTCTGAGGGTTAACTGGAGCAAATCTATTATGTTCCCCCTGACACCGGTGACTGTACTGGTAGACGTGGGGTTCCCTCTCAGGTGGGAGGTGGGGTCGGTTAGGTACCTGGGTATCAGATCCCAAAATAGTGGCGGACGATAATTTTGATGCTGCACTCAAGACACTAGCAGGTGACGTGGAGAGGTGGATCAGACTCCCGCTGTCTTTGATGGGTCGCATATCTCTCATGAAAATGGTGGTGCTCCCTCGGTTTTTGTTCCTCTTTCAGAACATCACCATGTTGTTACCGAAGGCATATTTCACGGCTCTCAGAGTGTTACTTATTAAATTAGCCTGGACAGGTAAACAGCCATGAGTAAAATGGCACACCCTGAGTCTTCTCTACGAACTGGGTGGACTCAATACTCCAGACTTGGAGGCCTACTGTGTGGCCGCCCATGCGGCAGTTGCTCATACCTGGATCCACGGGTCTTGTGACACTCCGATTTTAAAAATAGAGGAGGAACTAGCATCCTCGGTCCCGTTGCAGAGCAGAATATTTCATGTCCCGAATAGGTGGTATGGAGAGTTTGCGTCTTTGAACTCTGCTATGCGGGCCTGGCACAGACTGCTACATAGGCAGGGACTGGCCCTGCTGTACTCTCCACATGTGCCCTTGGAGTGGTGCGCTTGGTTTAAGTTATGGCGCAATAGAAGTTTAATACAGGCTATGCGCACTCTAAATATCACCACCATGGGGGATCTGTTTGAGGAGGGTATTATGAAGAAATGGGATTCGATAGAAGAGCATGCTAACGGCCCAACTACATTACCCCACAACCAGTATTACAGGGTAAGGCATGCTATGGCAGCGCTCTTGGGGGAGGATATGCGGGAGCCCCCAGACATACAGGCTTTGTCCGCAGAAGTAATGAATGACCAACCCCAGCGATTGGTGTCCTGTTTATATGCACATATACAGAAGACACGTATACATGAGTTGACAAAATCAACGTTGGAGTGGCAGGGGAATATGGGGTTGCATCTAACAGATCACCAGTGGTGCTACTGCTGTTCTTTGACTCGTACGATCTCTTCGAATGGCAGGCATCGTCTGATACACTTTAAGTACTTAAACAGAGTATATTACACTCCCCTCAGACTCTATAGATATGGATTACGCACTAGTACTAATTGTCCCATGTGTGGCGAGGAACAAGCAGGCTTTTTTCATATGTACTGGGCCTGTGCTGGGGTGCAACGCTTTTGAGGGTCATTGTTCAGGGAACTGGAGGCAATAGTTGGACAGCAGCTCAGTCGTGAACCAATACTGGCGCTCCTAGGCTGGGATAGAGACTTACCAAAATTAATTAGACGGTTGGTGGCCATTGGGTTACTACTAGCCAAACGTCACATTGCCATGCGCTAGGATCGGGATCCGGTGCCAACAGTGGAAGAATGGCATAGGGACATGGTGTACTATAACACACAAACAGATAATTCTAGCAAACTGCACCCCCCAACTAACAGGCCTGCGAAGCACTGGGATATTTAAAAGCAATATTTGGTTGGTAAAGAATCTGGTGAGCCGGCGGGCATGTGAACCCATACTTTTGTGGACGGGAATGATCGGATATGTGGGAGTTTGGACCTGGATATTTAACATTGTAGTAATATGGAGACCCCCTGTTCGGATTATTTGGGCAATTGTTGGAATTGCATGACTCTGTGGTATTTGTCAATATATACTGTCAATGGATGTAATTGCTTTTCTGTACGTGGAAGTATTAAAAAGCACAAATAAAAGATTTTAAAAAATAAGTGCAAACAATACCCTGTTATTGAAGCATACAAACCCAAAGCTACTTTTTCCTTCTTCCTTCCAAGACGGATCTCTGCAAGGAACTCTTCCCTTGCAGATGGATTACAATACATGAACAGGAGAAGTGGAAAGTTTCCCTTCTCTGCCCTGTCAGTGTGAACGGTGGCAGAAATACATGAAGGGGGTTATTCTAACTTTGGAGGAGTGTTAATCCGTCCCAAAAGTGACGGTAAAGTGACGGATATACCACCAGCCGTATTACGAGTTCCATAGGATATAATGGACTCGTAATACGGCTGGTGGTAAATCCGTCACTTTTCTGTCACTTTTGGGACGGATTAACACCTCCTCCAAAGTTAGAATAACCCCCGAAGTTTTCTAACGAAGAAAACAGCGCAATCAAGCACACCTTTGTGAGCATTACCAAATAATGACTTCTCTTTCGTAAGCCTCAGGCCGATTACACTCATTTTCTGATATTTGTTGAAGCCCTGTTTAAACTGTAGTAAGGCGTGTCTTGCCTATAACATGCATTATTATCACACAAAGGCCCTGCCGCATACAACACTGGCCCGTGGCTGGCACTCCTATACAGCTTGTATTCAAAGAGCTCAGGGCAGCTCAACGATAGTCAACCCAGGCTACTTGAGGCATTGCTGTCTCCCTTGTCTACAGTCATGTCAGCGCTTTAAAAGCTGTAAGGTCCAGGCCAGTCTTACTTTCGAATACACTAAAACCTCAACCCTTTGCTTATTTTTCCCGTCTTGACTTCTGCACCTCCTGATTGCTTGGTCTTCCCGTGTAGGCTCGTTACCCCTTTCATTTGTCTTTTAATTCTGCCACTTTCCTTATAAAGGAATGGGGGGATTTAATAATTTTTCTCTAGAATCACACGATTTCTGGTGAAATGCTGAAGCAAGGATTAGATGCATAAGCAATAGTAGCTGTCGCCCAATCTGTTAACTTATTATATCTCTCAGACAAAGAGCATATTGAGTCACAGCTGATAAACTGTTCTTGAAAAATTGGTCTTGCTGTCGTACATATTTTCCTCCAAACCGCGGTTTTAAGTAATTTTGCATGTCAATTTCATGCTGTTTTCTAATTTAAAAGTAAACATACCATATGTCTATGTCTGTAGGTGATTCGGTTGGAGACAACTCTACTTACATCATGAACAACAGCTGTGACAAATACAAATGTGTTGCTAATATTAGTGTGTCTTTGTAGCACTATGAAGTCATGTGTTGTCTTGGATGTGTTGGGAGTTTGCAAGGAGCTTGTTTGTCTGATTTGGTGCGGCTCAGGTCCCTCATCAGATTTCTGTTACCTTACACAATATGGTGCAAGCCTGATTTTGTCCATGTGTTTTGTACGATGGGTGATTTTAGTTTGGCCCATGCTATTGGTGTTGGTGGCATGTGTGAGGGTGATGGAGATGCCTTGATCTTATTGCTGATATTTGACGCTGCACATATGCATGCTTGTATCATTAAGTGGTCTTATTAGGTTAAATACATAAGTCCATTTTCTCCATATTATATCACAATCATATCAGCCCTGCTGTTGCCTGCAGTGAGAAGTGGTGAACAACGTCAGAGAGTCAGTTAGATATAAACTTAAGTGATGTCAGCCATGATTGCTGTTCTACTAATGGTATAACCAGGTTTTACCTCAATCTAGAATGCACGATAATCCATCAGGCTATATCCAGAGCTTGGCAGTCTACAAAGAGAAAGCTGTGCTGCCCGACATTTCCAGAATCACAGGATGTCGATTAAGAGTGCCATTTTAGATCTGAGGTTCCAGTTTGGTTGGTAAAGGAATATGGGACATACTCTGATGTGTCCCAGATGTGCCATGCAGCACCCCTTGATGGAGATTTGTAATCCCGGGATAATGTGTCCCATGGTAGAAGGTGGGAATATATGGAAGTCAATATACGAGGGATGCAGGTACTTCTGGGTACTCAAGCAAGCACAGTGCAATATGATGGTTGCCTGGACCAATAAATAGAACCCTAGGGAAGGAAAACTGCGGCTAAATCCTAAGGGTGTGAAATGATCAATGTGTTACTTGGTTGACCTGAGGTGTAAATGAAAGTTAAAGTTCATGCTAACTCCTGATCTTACTCTTGATGGTCGGGGACCCTAAGCTCCTGAAGTCCAAGGGTAGGGGTTGAATGGCTGACCAGTTCCACATATAAGCATTTCAGTTTTGAATGTGCTCCTGCTCCTCCAAATTTCAAATTCTAGTATTCAGAGTCAAAGGCCATGGTGATGAAGACCATAAGATATCTCTGGCTTGATGACCATTTTGGTGTCACTGGAGTATTTAGTGCAGGACAGGCTGAACGTTTTAATGTTCTATGGGAGAGGGCTAGACAGGCATGGTGGCAGAGCAATGAGGGAGAACTACTGATGTGAGGGTTCAAAGGACAGGAGAATGATCATCTTACACCTCTTGGAGGCAGGGTGTGAACAAGGCTGCCAGGGTCTGTAGTCTTCCAAGTCACTTGATGTTACAGTGGGCAGAGCACTGACCTGTGTCAAATACTAATGAGAGATCAAGCAGAGGAAGAAGAACACTACTCTGTTTTGTTCTGTCATAGACTTGAGGTCTCTCAAGATGGCTATGAGTGAGTGCTGCAGTCAGCCAGTTGAACACCTGGAGGAGATTGCCAGGATTCTGACTTCTTGCAATTTCACCTAAGAATCGCTCCTATTATGACCTCAATGAGGACCCTTAAAACATTTGTTGCCTACTGATTTGGTCAGCTTAGCTGTGAAAACCAAAACTCAGTTTTGCATAAAATACCAGGTTAGAGTTTAAATGGTTTGAGGTCGAAAGACATCTCATTCAATGGTCTGCTTCACATAGCCAAATAAGAGCAAAGCCTTTAAAGTAGCAGCCTTCAGTAAAGTGTTGCATTTGTCACACAAACATGAATCCTTTAGTAGACACACATTGTCAGTGTCATCCTTTTCTTCTAAAATCATGCTAGGTCTGCAACTCATTTTTAAAGCTGAATTCATTCCTCATACCTGGGCTTACTACCTGAGGGACCACATCCAATTTTTGGCTGAGAAACATGTTTTTATGACTAAGATGATTTCCTTTCAGTTGATTTGTGTTTCTAAACTAGTTAGGAAGAATCCTGAGTCAGTCCAGGAGGACAACTCTCCAGTAACTCTCGTTCTTTCAAGTTTTTGCCATTATTGTGGCTCAGATGAGTTCTGGCCTAAGAAGTTCCAATGTTTTCTAACATTTGATTTCTGTAATGTTAAAAACACATGGGGCCGTATTAATTTAACCATGACATGAGACAAGTTTTCTTGCTCAGGCTAACAATTCCCACAATTCCCACTGCTGTCTCTGACATTGAGGCACTTAGCGTTTTGGCTCTTAAGATGTGAAAATACTGACGTAGCGTGCTGAGCCAAAAACTACTTCCATTTTTGTTACTAGTGTTGTTGTGAGCTCAGCTTAGCACCTGCTCATATTCTTTCTGAGAACTGTATAACATGAGTAGTAGTGGAAACCTGTACAACCTACCTATACATTTGAGTCTTGTATTTCCTAATTGACCTTCTCCCAAGGTATGATTCAAGGGGGGCCCTGGTTAGTTGACTCTATGACTCAGAGACTATTCATTTTTATTTTGTCAATACATTTTTTCAGACTCTGACCCCCGTTTAAAGAGATTACTGTGACAGAAGCTAAATTCAACCCATTACTTTTCATCCACTTTCAAGCGCGATAACATCCAGCACTATACGTTCTAATGTGTACTTTTGCGGACTTCTAATACCAGAATGCACCTGAGCCATGATAATGGCACACACTCGAACGGAATTGTTGCTGGGAGCTGAGCTTTCAGTCCTCGCACAGACAGCCTGCAATAGGTAGGGCTGTAAGACCCAACCCCTCGTCCAATTAATCACTTTTGATTGAAAATTCTCAGTACAGATGAGGCTAAAATTGGTAAAGTGAAAGTTTACAATATTCTATTCTCTCCAGAGAGCTACTGTGAGCAAAATTCACATACTACTAACTTCATATCCAACACCAATTATGCTCAGGCTATGTCGTGCATCAGATTGGCTCTGCTTCCTGTGACGTCCACCTTTCGAGAACCCTCAAACCTGGAGGCATTAATCTTTACCTTTAAAACCCCCATCAGTGACAAGAAACAAGACAAATATTAAATGAGTATACTAGCCTCGATCTTCTGTCCCTTTAGGCCCTCTCGACTCGCATACAACGGGCCAGCTGAATGACCTTGGGCATAATGGTGACTCTCTTGGCGCTGATAGCGCACATGTTGGTGTCTTCAGTGAGCCTGACCTGGTAGGCCTGGCTGAGCTCGTTCAGGGTCATGATTGCAGAACTCTGGTAATGCAGAATGGTCTTGAAGTGCTGCAAGATCTCCTGCACCAAGCGCTGGAAGGGTTGTTTGCAGATGAGCAGCTCAGAGGACTTCTGCTAGCGGCAGACCTCGCGGAGAGCGACAGTCCCGGGCTGGTAGTGGTGAGGCTTCTTGATTCCACCAATGGCAGAAGCGCTCTTGCCCGCAGCCTTTGTGTTAGCTCTTTGGGAGGGGCTTTTCATCCGGTGGAGCAATACAAAAATGTCATAACATAAGATACATAAAGGAAGAATTTTGCCCAGCACATTTTTGGACACTGAGGCGGTCATTCTGACCGCGGCGGGCGGCGGTAGCCGCCCGCCATGCGGTCACCGCCATTTGGCCGCTCCGCGGTCAAAAGACCGCGGCGGCCATTCTGGCTTTCCCGCTGGGCCGGCGGGCGCCCCCCTCAAAGGAGCGCCCGCCGGCCCAGCGGGAAAGGCCCTGCAACACAGAGGCCGGCTCCGAATGGGGGTGCTAAGCAGACAGTGAAAATCATGCTGGGGCCCTGTTAGGGGGCCCCTGCACTGCCCATGCCAGTGGCATGGGCAGTGCAGGGGCCCCATGACACCCGTTCCCGCCATCCTGTTCCTGGCGGTAAAAACCGCCAGAAACAGGGTGGTGGGAAGGGGGTCGGAATCTCCATGGCGGCGCTGCTTGCAGCGCCGCCATGGAGATTCAGCCCAGGCAGGGGAAATCCAGCGGGAAACCGCCGGATCCCCTTTTCTGGCGGTGCTTCCGTGGTCATCCACCCTGGCGGTCGATGACCGCCATGGTTGGAATGACCCCCTGAATGTTAACAATACAAAATCCCAGAATTATCCAGTCATTTTATGTTTCCAATGTTCTAACTTTAACAGTTGAAAGTTAATATTTGACAGCGACTATCTTCCCCCTCTTTGCTAGTCTCTGACGCATTTCAAGTGGAAGAGACGCCCATGTTACTTCTTTACTTTATAAACACGGGACTGTGACGAAAGTACACATTTATGATTTTGTTAAAGGGAAACTTTTGGTACGCAATGAAAATTATGTCAAGGGAAACGAGATTACAACATGAAACAAATAACACAATGTCGTCTGTAACAGTTAGAGAATACAACAAAAACGGATGCAAACTACAAACACAAGAAGTAGGGCAATCGTAAGAACCATAGTGTATTTAGATACTTGGTAGACAAAACATTGATGATATGTGACATAATGTGTAAAAACGTATGTGAAATACGTCCTTGAGGAGTGGAGTCTAAGTGCTCACTCTTATTAGTCGAAAGGGGGCGCCAGAGTGACATTACTTTGAAAAAGTCTGGCTCCTTGAGAGCTGTTTAGTGGCCATCCTCTAGAACTCTATACCTTTCTGAATTATACTGCTTCAGTACAAGGCTCTTTCTCTCTTTCCTGAACAGATTTCAAGAACTGTTCAATAAGAAAACATACAGGCTTGGTCCAGCCTACTTAACTTTCAATTGAAAGCAGTCAACCAGAAGACATTCGAGACTCCCACAGTATAAAACTTGAATTGTGGAAGTTCCATCATATGCTTTTTACCTTGGTGACCAATGTACCAAAACAGCTACATTTTAGTAGTAACTGTGCCATACTTGGTATATGCAGTGAGTGTTATTACACCAAGTAGTAATTGATTGTGTATTTCTTTCTTTATTAAGCACAACCCAAGAAGACCTCTTGAACAGCCGACCATAAAACATCTGTAGAAGAGGAGAGGGGTGGGTGAGGGTGTGTGTGTGTGTGTGTTTGAGCACATTTACTTGCATCATAAAATCATGCATGTGTAGACTTTCCTGCTACTCCTTATGTGTCAGTGTTGGCTAGTGTGACCTCCTGTCATTATGGACACTATTTCCAGTCTTGGACATATGTATGATCACCTGATGCATTTTTGGTATTGTAGTCTTGTCTGGCTACCATTGAAATAATCAGACTAAAACTGGAACTAATGATTTGTGGGTGAAAACTTTAGTTCTGGAGACATTGCCTGTAATAATCTGGAGTGAGGAAGTCACCCTACCAGTGACCAGCATTACATGTAGCTTGGTGTCCCTGAGTTTGTAGGACTAAAACTTGCATTTATTACCTTCTGGCTGTGGCACCTGATTTTGACCATGCGGCATTCTTCACTGTTTTGCTAGCCAGTACACCTTCACTGTGACAAAGCCTGTTATTAGTGTTTGTTGTACCTGATATCCTTGGCATGATTTCCCCCCAGCATTTTGCCTTCAATACTCCTGTTTTATGCTGACTACATTTTTGCTGGCTAACCAGTGCTAAAGTGCTTGTGCTCTCTCTCCCTGAAACACGGTAACATTGGCTTCCACCCAACTGGCACATTTAATTTGCTTGTAAGTCTTTAGTAAATTGGTACTACATGTACCCAGGGCCTGTCAATTAAATGCTACTAGTGTACCTACAGTACTCATTGTGCTACTCACTTAAGTAGCCCTTCAAACATGTCTCAGGCATGCATTACGTGCAGTGTTAAACTGCCATTTCGACTTGGCAAGATAAACCTTTTGCCAGGCCTAAACCTTTTTAATATATATGTCACCCCTAGGGTAGGCCCTAAACAACTTATAGGGTAGGGTGCAATGTATTTAAGAAGTTGGACATGCACATTTAACTTTTACATGTCTTGTATTGAAAAGCTCTTCAATTCGTTTTTCACTACTGAAAGGCCCGCCTCTCCCATAGGATAGTATTGGATTATTTTATTACATTTAATAAGTGATAACTTTCAATTGTGAGCAGATAAGAATTTTGAAATTGGTATCTAAAGAATTTCAATGTAAAACCCTCTTTAATGGTAAAGTCAGATTTTAAGTCACAATTCAGGAAAATCCACTGTTAGAAAGTTTGCATTTTCTTGTCCTAACGGTGTGGTACCTGCAGCCTGTATCCTGGGACATATGTCTAAATGTAGCTGGCAGTTGGTCTCTGTGTATTACTCACAGACAGTGAAACAAAGGGAGAATAGGTGTTGGCAGAATGGGCCAGCTCTGACTTGATAGGGGGTGGAGCTCTCACCTACCACACTTGCACATCACAAAGACTCTGGGGGTCATTCTGACCCTGGCGGCCACCGACCACGGGAGCACCGTCAACAGGCTGGCGGTGCTCCCTCGCCGCGGTCAGAAGCGGAAAGTCGGTGGTCTCCCGCCGACTTTCCGCTGCTCGGGGGAATCCTCCATGGCGGCGGAGCGTGCTCCGCCGCCATGGGGATTCTGACACCCCCTACCGCCATCCTGTTCCTGGCGGGTCTCCCGCCAGGAACAGGATGGCGGTAGGGGGTGCCGCGGGGCCCCTGGGGGCCCCTGCAGTGCCCATGCCAATGGCATGGGCACTGCAGGGGCCCCCGTAAGAGGGCCCCGCATAGTATTTCAGTGTCTGCAAAGCAGACACTGAAATACGCGACGGGTGCAGCTGCACCCGTCGCACCCCTGCAACTCCGCCGGCTCCATTCGGAGCCGGCATCCTCGTTGCAGGGGCATTTCCGCTGGGCCGGCGGGCGCTCTTTTGGAGAGCGCCCGCCGGCCCAGCGGAAATGTGAGAATGGCCGCTGCGGTCTTTTGACCGCAGTGCGGTCATTCAGCGGCGGGACCTTGGAGGACGGCCTCCGCCGTCCGCCAAGGTCTGAATCAGGCCCTCTGTCTCAGCACACTCACAAAGGGTTTCACACTAGTCGTTTGTACCCCCAGAAAAGCTGAGCCAGGGCAGATAGGCAGGAAAATCCAGACACGTCTGTAAAGGGAGGGCTCTAGCAGCTTCTCCCACTTTAAAGTGGGCACCAGGCATAAATTGTGGACCCTCAGACCCAACTCTTCAGTACACACATCTGGACCTGTGGAAGACTCAGAGGAAGGACTGCTGTACTACTGTACTACTAGAAGTACTGATATTATGCTGCCATGCTACTCTGCTGCCCTGCTGCCTGAGTGAAAAGGACTGGACTTGTATCCTGCACCCACGACCACCAGAGTGACTCCAAGGGCTAGTTGGCTGACCTCCTGAACAGAGCCACAGGGACAGAAAAGGCTCTAATTCTCTTGAACCCTACACCTGGACTCTGCCTCATATGAGTCCTAATCGCCCAAGTGGTGCCCCTCCAGTTCTTGACCATTGGAAGAGGGGATAGAAGTGCATTGCCAGCTTAGTTTTGGTCTTCACCAAATCCGATGTGAAGCGATACAAAGCCCGCAACGCCTTGCCGCACAGTCACAAGTTTCATTGGAAGTGACGCTCAGTGATGTAAAGCCCTGCGAGCCTCACTGCACAGTTGCTAGCCTCAACGGAATCAATGCTAAGCGACGCAAAGCCTTGCCAAGCCTCGCCACCCAGCCGCCAACCTCATCACAACTGAAGAGACTCGACACGTAGCCTTGCCACACAGCTTTATTGAACCGAGGCAGTGAGATGAAACACGCTATAGGACTTTGAACATGGACCTTGCAACCCCTCGGAACCGATGTTGGACGACGCAAAGCCTTGCAGACCACCACCGCCCAGACCATGCACCACGATTTAGGGTACTTTGTTCAGCGGACTTAGCTTGGTCCCTGTAGCTGGCCCACGCTCCATCAATGTGTGGCTAGACTTGTGACTTTGTCCCAGTGCTGTTGTGTTTCTGCTTGGTTTCTAGTTTTCAAGAGGAGTGCTGTTATTGATGGGTGTCTCATGTTTGCCTGTGGTGTGTAGAGGTCCTCTAACGGGTGCTTCTATGTTTCTGCATGGTAGTTTCTTTGATCTGTGTTGTAGTACTGTGAGTCATTTGTGCCATTGTGGTGTGAACAGTTTTTGTTTAGTGTATTGTGTCCCCAGGTGGTTTACTGTGTGCGCACAGTTTGTTCGAGGAATGCTGAGTTTCTGTGGTGTGTAATACTGCTGTGACATTGTTAGACCTGTTAGCCTTAGGGTGGTCTTCCCCCAAACCTTTTGCCTGCCTTATCTTTTGTTTGCTGATCTCATTTTTGTTTGCTTTAGGACTCTGAACACTTTACCACTGCTAACTAGTGCTAAAGTGCATGTGCTCACTCCTTAAAACATGGTAGTATTGGCTCACCCCCAGTTGGCATATTTAATTTACTTATACGTCCCTAGTAAAGTCATCCTATATGTACCCAATACCTGTAAATTAAATGCTACAACTAGGCCTTAAGCACTTATTGTGCCGCCCACTTAAGTAGCCCTTTAAATATTTCTCAGGCCTGCCATTGCAGCCTCATTGTGCAGTTTTTAAACTGCTTTTTTGACTTGGCTAAATAAACCCTTTCCTAGGCCCAAACTTTCCTTTTTTAATATACATAAGTCACCCCTAGGGTAGTCCCTGAACAGCACAGAAGGCAGGGTGAGTTATATTTAAAAAGTTGGACATGTAATTTTAAGTTTTACATGTCCTTGTAGTGAAAAACTCTTAAATCTGTTTTGCACTACTGCAAGGCCTACTTGTCTAATAGGATAGCATTGTAGTTAAATTATTACATTTAGGTCCTGATTACAACCCTGGCGGTAAATCCCGCTTACCGCCGTGCTGAAGGCCGCCAACATACCATTGCGGAATTCTGCTATAGGTATTACGACCCACATCTCGGAATCCGCCACAATACAGACACCCACACAAGTCCCACAATAAAAGAGTACACTGTTCCAGAAAAAATAAGTAAATCTAGGGGAACATCATAGTTCAGGAGCAAGAGCCCTCACACATCCTAATGGATGTCATGCTTCATCATCGGGATGCTCCTCCTCAGACTGGCGCTGCAATGTCTGATGGGCTCCCCGTTAGGGGGCTCTTTGCTGGAGATCTTTTTAAAGTGACTGCCGTGATGATAAAACTCACTAGAAAATTATTAAGGTCAGGCACTATTTCTGGCAGGAAAGTAATAAGTTAAAATTGGTTCTACACCCCACAGAAATCAGCATTATTTAATGTGTCAGAAAGACAGGGTTTAGACCAGATTAAAAACACAAGGAAAGTGGAAAATGAGGATTCATGCTCAACCACTTTCTAACGATAAATGGGGTTACAAGTCCACCACACCAAAGGTCAGTAATAAACTGGCGATACCAAAACCTACACCGTCACGCCAACAAGAATACGCCCACACTATCACGACCCACGAATGAACGCGGCGGTCTTTCAACCGCGGTAATCCATTGGCGGTACACACCGCCGCGCTCAAAATACACACACATTTAAAAAACACAACCACATTGGACAATTCGAAATACACACACCTGATACACATACACACACACTCACAACACTATAAAACGCACACCCACATTACCCACAAACCCTTACAACAACACTTTTTTTTAAAAAGCTGAGAGAGAGAGAATAGCAAACACAATACCAGCATCCACAGGCACACAACACATTCACTCATACAACATCCACGCACCTCAAACAACACACCCTAACACAACACAGCACACAGCACAACAAACAGCACCTCACACATCACCCACACAACATCATGGCACCTCAAAGACACCCCAGGTTTTCAGAGGAGGAGCTCAGGGTCATGGTGGAAGAAATCATCTGGGTGGAGCCACAGCTTTTCGGATCACAGGTGCAGCACACCTCCTTTGCTAGGAAGATGGAGCTATGGCCGAGAATCGTCGACAGGGTCAATGCAGTGGGACAGCATCCAAGAACACAGGATGACATCAGGAAGAGGTGGAACGACCTACGGGGGAAGGTGCGTTCAGTGGTATCCAGACACCAGATTGCTGTACAGACGACTGGCGATGGACCCCCACCTCTACCCCCCACAACTAACATGGGAGGAGCAAGTCTTGGCAATACTGCATCCTGAGGGCCTCGCAGGAGTAGAATGAGGACTGGACTCTGGTAAGTCATATCTTATTTACCATATTCCCCCACCCCACCTGCATGCCATCACATACCCTCACCCCCATCACTCCAACACGTCACATATGCCCCACAATCACCACCCAGCCATCCCAATACCAAGGCCCTGCATGCAACACCTATGCATGGACCCCCATCACCAAAGCATGTCCAGTACAGATACCCACACAGACCGCAAACCAACTATCACAAAAGGGCAAACACAATAATGCAACCACAGGAGTAGAGGGTACCTCACCCAATGCAGAAGATGGCACACACAGATACTAGAAACTATGCATTTACACCCCAACAGGACCCATACCCAACGTCACCGGACAGGAGGTGCCCGCCATATCCAGCCCCCCCCCCCCCCCCCAGAAGAGGCCCACAGTGATGATAGCAGCTCTGCACGCCTGGATCAAGATGACTAGCCCGGGCCATCAGGGACCACTGGACAGTCGGTACCCCTGCCACTGTCACAAGCCACCACAGAACCTCCCCCCTTTAGGAAACACCACCACAGCACCCTCCCAGCGGGCCCATGCCACTGTTCCCAGGACACGTCAATCAGCAGTGCAGGGACCCAAGGCAAACCCACCAACCCAATACAATCTGTGGCAGTGGGCACACGGTTCAGGGGACAGAGGCACAAGACAACAGGGAAGCTGGGAGGACTGCTGTGTGACAGGGGGAGGACAGGCCCAGGGAACCGACCCTCCACGAGGCACTCTCCAACATCATGGGAGCATACCATCATTATCAGGAGACCATGGGCACGGTACTGCCCAAGTTTCAGGAGACCCAGCGGTTGCAGGAGGAACACTACCTTGGGATCAGGGAGGACATGAAGTCCATTAACACCACCCTGGTCACCATTGCAGGGGTGCTGGCAGACCTGGCCAACACCATGAGGGACACAGTGGTACACAAACAGGCCCTTGACACTAGCCTGGACGATGAACAGCCCTCCACCTCCGCCGGCGCTAATGGACAGGAGGTACCGCCACAAGAACAACAGGCCACCAGCACCCCACCCCCTGCAGAAGGAGAACCACCCCGCAAACGGTCCCTGAGATCCAGGAACAAGACAGAGAACATTGCCAAGACCCCCGCCAGGAAATAAGACCCAGCTGAATGTCACCCTTCTGTCCCACTTTGTCACCCTGTCCACCTTAAACTGCCCTTGCTCCACTTCCTATGCCCCCATGGACAATACATCTGTGAGACCAAGAGACTGAACTCCACCATGGACATTCCTCCACCATCACCCCAGCCAATTCCACGCTCCCCTCCACATTAGCACAGAAATAAACACCCCTGAATCACAAATCAATCTGGAGTCAGTCTGTACTTTCACAAATATGTAATTGCAACCTCTCAGAAATATAGCAATGTCAATGTACACGTTCACATACCCATGTTACACAGTTGTTGGCCAGCAGTAAACATAGCAGAGGGCACAAAGTGGGACCCAGATCTGTGAAATGGAAAGCCAAAGTGACATGTCAGGGTCCATACACAGAGCTAAAAAGGCAGATTTATGCTAGGTCCTACAATAGTATGAGATGTGGGAAGCAGTTCCATCCTCTTACCTGTGTCTTACTGGAAGTATTGCATGATGATGTTGTTACGGTTGTCTACATCTTCTTCTTCTGCCTCCTCTTCTTCACTGTCCACAGGCTCCACATCTGCCACAGGACCAGCATCAGGCCCATCCTCCTGCAGAAAAGGCACCTGGCGTCGCAAAGCCAGGTTGTGCAACATACAGCATGCCACGATGATATGGCACACCTTCTTCTGTGAATAGTATAGGGTTCCACCTGTCAGATGGAGGCACCGGAATCTGGCCTTCAGGAGGCCGAAGGTGCGCTCTATTATCCTCCTAGTTCACCCATGTGCCTCATTGTAGTGTTCCTCTGCCCTTGTCCTGGGATTCCTCACTGGGGTCAGTTGCCATGACAGGTTAGGGTAACCAGAGTCACCTGCAAATATCGAAGGACAACTGTTAGACATCCTCCAAACATTAGGGAATCTTCCATACCCAGACACCTAATGAAACTGTGTGGGAACCTTGGGATCACCTATTAGCCACACCCGGTGCCTCTGGAGTTGCCCCATCACATAAGGGATGCTGCTATTCCTCAAAATGTAAGCGTCATGCACAGAGCCTGGATACTTGGCATTCACATGGGAGATGTACCGGTCTGCCAAACACACCATCTGCACATTCATTGAATGGTAGGTTTTCTGGTTTCTGTACACCTGTTCATTCCTGTAGGGGGAGGGGGGACAAATGCCACATGTGTACCAATGGCACCAATGATTTTGGAAATATGTCCCAGGGCATAAAAGTCACCTTTCACTGTGGGCAGATCCTCCACCTGAGGGAAAACGATGTAGCTGCGTATGTGCTTCAGCAGGGCAGATAACGCTCTGGACAACACGTTAGAGAACACTGGCTGTGACATCCCTGATGCCATGGCTACTGTTGTTTGAAAAGACCCACTTGCCAGGAAATGGAGCACTGACAGGACTTGCACTACAGTGGGGATTCCTGTGGGATGGCGGATAGCTGACATCAGGACTGGCTCCAACTGGGCACACAGTTCCTGGATTGTTGCACGATCAAGTCTGTAAGTAATAATGATGTGTCTGTCTTCCATTGTTGACAGGTCCACCAGGGGTCTGTACACCGGAGGATGCCGCCATCTCATCACCTGCCCCACCGGACGTGCCCTATGGAGGAGAACGGTGAGCAGAGGGTCATACACCACATAGGTTTCACAAGGCTGTTTAGCACAATCGTTAAATTATCTCTATGTGCCTTTGTCTGTCCGTATTCCTGCCCTAAGTAGGTGTGACGCAGTTAGTTGGCCTGCCATGTGGCCCCCTGAAATGGCGGCTGCCTGACCTGTAAGGTGGGACAAGGGGAAATGATGTAACTGTGCTGGCGTTGTGCATCGTCGTGATAGGCAGTCGAAGACCACTGCGCAATTCAGCATTGGTTATCATTGGGCCCTATGGGTCCAAGGAGCCAATGATGATGTACGCCGACGGTGACGGTTCACACCGCTGCCAACATGACCGTCATTTTCTATCTGTTCCCTCACTTGAAACCTGACCTTCAACAGGAGAGGACCTACACTGCAAGTGCTGCTGTGACCTGCGTCTGGAAGCAACCATGGCTACAGTGTCTGGGGAAAGGGCCCCTACCTTCACTGCAGAGGAGTTGGAGAAACTGGTGGATGGGGTCCTCCCCAGTACACGCTACTCTACGGTCCTCCAAACAAACAGATGAGTGAACCATGTGCATGGTGGATGGGACATGATTGTATGGAGTGTCGTGGATGGAAGAGACGGGGGGGGACAGGCCAGCATGTGAGGATGGTGAGTGTATGTTTTTATGGGACAGGGTGGGAGGTTTGTGTCCAATGTGTGAGAAGTAATGTACGGGAAAGTAACATCCTTTTTAACTGCACTATTCCTCTAGGTCAGCGCCCACCAGAAAAAGGGTATTTGGCGTGCCATCGCCAAGGGAGTGCGGACCCTGGGGGTCTACCATAGACGGAGCACCCACTGCCAGAAAAGATGAGAGGACCTGCACCGCTGGACCAAGAAGACGGCGGAGGCCCAGCTGGGGATGGCCTCACAACGTGGAAGGGGTGCCCGTCGCACCATGACCCCCCTGGTGTGCCGGATCCTGGCAGTGGCATATCCTGAATTGGATGGGCATTTGAGGGCATTACAGCAGCAACAAGGGGGTGAGTACACTCTCGTTCAGCTGACTCTGCACGCTTGACGAGGTGTCTGGGTGGGGGAGTTGGTCTGTGGGTTCCCCTAGGCCAGGGCAGACACGCAAAGGTAGATCCATTGATTTGCAGGCTCATTCCCACTCCAACCCCAAAGGAAGTATTTGCCCTCTACACCTAGTCAGGCTTCCATGGGTTCCAGCTGTGCATGAAATGGGTCTAGACAGAGTCCCCCATGGACATGTGCGTTTCCCCTGCCCTGTTAGTGCATCCTTAGTGGATAGGGCTGCTCCCTGTGTGTTGTGTCCGCCAACGGTAGTGGTGTTGCAGGCATTGACCATATGTCTCCTCTGTCTTTCCCCCCTTTTTGTTTTGTCACCCTGTCCTTGTGTGCATTAGCATCATCTGGCGGAGGAGCAGTGGCACCGGAGCAGGAGGGAGCTGCATCCCACATGGCCCTGGAGGGTGAAGTAACAGAGTCTGAAGGCACCAGTGGGACGGAGGGTGAGGGGAGCTCCACAACGGGGACAGGAGGAGACACCAGCGACAGCGACTCCTCCTCTGATGGGAGCTCCCTTGCGGTGGCAGGCACATCTGTGCCCACTGCATCAACAGGTACAGCCGCCACCCACCCTACCAGCACCTCCCTCCCAGCAGCCCCTCGAGTTTCCCGTGCCCGCTCACCCAGGAGGGTGGGCATCTCCTTCGCCCCAGGCACCGCAGGCCCTGCCCCAGTCAGCCCTGCTGCCCTCAGTGAGGAGGCTATTGACCTCCTGAGATCCCTTACTGTTGGGCATTCAACCATTTGGTATGCCATCCAGTGTGTTGAGAGGCATTTGCAGCAAACAAATGCATACCTGGAGGGCATTCATTCTGCCGTGGCGGCCCAACAGAGAGCATTTCAGGCTCTGGCCTCAGCACTGATGGCAGCTATTGTACCTGTGTCCAGCCTCCCCCCTCCAACTTCCTCTACCCAGACCCAATCCCCTGTACCTCAGCCTATCCCAAGCACACCATCAGACCAGCATGCACACACATCAACACACAAGAGTGATCATGGAAAACATAAGCACCACACATCCCACAGGCACTCACACAAGCACCATCCCCATGCAGACACACCAACATCCACTGCCTCCACTGTGTCCCACTCCTCCACGTCCTCCTCCTCCCTCCCTGTCTCGTCTCCACTCACACCTGCATGCACATCTTCATCTACTATCTCCATCACCAGCACGCCCATCACCACACACCGCTCACATGCAATCACCACCCCCACTACCATGCACACATCCCCTGTGTCCTCTCCCAGTGTGTCTGTGAGCCCTCCTCCCAAACTACACAAACACAGGCAAACACCCACCCAACAGCCATCCACCTCACAACAGCCTCCGGTCCATGCACCTTCACCCAAATTCAGCAGACGTACACCTCCTACAACCACTACCTCTTCCTCCACTCCCAAACCCCCTCCATCTTCCCGTCCCAGTGTGTCTAAGAAACTCTTCCTGACCTCTTCCCTACATCTCTCCCCCCGTCCTTCCCCTAGGGCCAGGCAGTCCAGGTCCCAGCCCAGCACCTCAGCCACCAAATCATCTAGCACAGTGGTCTCAGCAAGTCAGGTCACATCGCAGGCGGCACCCATCATGGCTGCCAGTGTGCCACCTAGCGAGGCCAAGGATCAGCCCATTCCGCCACCTGCTAAGGTGAAGAAGGTGGCCACATGCCGGAGGGAGAAGCCGCACCAACCACCAAGCAAGGGCTCCTCCAAGCTGAAAGGGTACAGTGCCAAGGGACCAGCAGCAACATCAAAGGTGGGGAAGGGACACAAGGCGAAGAGCAAGTCAGGACAGGGCACGGAGGCTCCGGCTGAGGGACCAGAGTCACCCCTTCTGTCAACCAGAACATCAACCTGTACGGCGGTGGACACCGCCACCTGCACCGCCACCTGCACGGCCATCTGCACGCCTGCTCCCTCAGCAACAGTCCCCAGCATCATCCCCAGTGGGCAGCCATCCGAGACTGCAGGAGGCTGCACGTCCTGCTGTGTCCCTCCACAGGTGCTGACATATGCACCACCGCCAGCACCTCCGCCACAGACACCGCCGCAACCACCACCGCCACCAGCCCCGCGACGTGCTCAGACAGTGCCACCACAACTGACATGGCTATCATCCCCAGTGGGCAGCCATCCGAGGCTGCAGTAGACGTCCTGGACCCTGCACAGTGTACATGAGGCACGACACCCAGCACTGTTTGTACCTGCAGGTGGCAGGCGAAGTCACAGCAGGGTAGAGTGTGTCTCTGCCTCCATGGAGTATCATGCTACCTGTTCACAGGCAATCTCGTGGCACACACACCCAGGTGAGGGAATGGGACCTGCCACACTGCATGTGAAGCACTCTGGGCACAATGCCCCCTCCAGAACCAGTGGAGAATCACATCCACTCACCTGATCCTTAGCAGGATGAAGCACTCTGGGCACAATGCCCCCTCCAGAACCAGTGGAGAATCACATCCACTACCTCAGTCCTTGGCAGGATGAAGCATCTGGGAACAATGCCCCCTCCAGAACCAGCGGAGAATCACATCCATTCACCTGATCCTTGGCAGGATGAAGCACTCTGGGCACAATGCCCCCTCCAGAACCAGTGGAGAATCACATTCACTTGAGAGACTGTGGCTTTGCACTCCCCAGGATAAAGCAGTGGGCAACCCACCCACTTGAGAAACTTCAGAGACTGTGGCTTTGCACTCCCCAGGATAAAGCAGTGGGCAAACCACCCACTTGAGAGACTGGCTTTGCACTCCCCAGGATAAAGCAGTAGGCATGGAGCCCCCTTGTGGAGCAGTGGCGTCGTCCGTTCATCCAGCTGAGATGCCCCCCTTCACTCCCCCTGAGGTGCCTGTTTATTTTCGATCTGATGCCCCTGCAGTGTTCTCTCCGTTTCGAGTCAGGTATCTTGTGTGGGCTTCGCCCATGCATTTTGGGACCACTGGTCCACGGGCAATGATTTCATTAATATCCGGACTTGTGTAGTTGGTGTGCATATTTGTATATACTGATATTTTAATTTGGCCTATCTGATTTTTCAATGATTACACTCGTTACAATCATTTCATTTTGTCCTTGCATTCTTCCAGGGGGTGACGGGGTGTATATGTCATGTTGCTGGATGTATTTGTGTGTATGATGTTGTGGGTGAGGGTGGGGGTGCTGCGTATTGCGTGTGTGTATCACTCTCTTTTCCCTCCTCCCCTCCCCTGTGTGCTAGGTGCAGTACTCACTGTGGTTGTCGCTGGCGTCTTTGCTGCTCCTGATACAAGAGGAGGTAAAGCAACATGGGCAGGACCTGTAACTCGGGCTCCATGGCGTCCTGGGTCCTCGTTAGGTGTTGAAAGGTGAGTGGTTTCAGTTCCAAGTACTGTTTCCGCTGTGCTTTTGATGGCCTGGTACCGCCCCGGAAGAGGTGGCGAACAGGCCTCTTGTAATACAGTGTCTTCCGCTTGTCTGTTGGCGGGTACCGCCGCGGTGTTTTGTTTCTACCGCCGTGGCGGTCGGAGTGTTAAAGTGGCTGTCTATGTTGGCGGTTTCTGCCATGGTTGTGATCTCATTTTTTTTACCGTCGGCCTGTTGGCGGTATTACCGCCGCTTTAACACCGACCGCCCGGGTTGTAATGAGGGCCTTAATAAGCCATAATTCCCAAATTGGAGCAGATAATCAGTTCATGTTTGGAGTCTTTGGAACTGTAATGACAAATCCTAACTTCTGATGAAGTTGGATTTTATATTACAATTTTGAAAAAGCCACTTTTCAAAAGTGGGCATTTTCCTACCTTAGCCAGTCTAATAGAGACTTCTAGCTGCAGATTCCTTGCCTTTGAATTCTCAGACTGTATCCAGGTGATTTTCTTGAGCAGTACCCCTGTGCGAAGTTAGGTGGGGTCAATTGGCTCAGCATCCGTTGTTGGCATCGTCCACGCCAAATATGACATCGCAGGTCCCATATAGGCACCACCTTGGCACACTGACGTCAGTTTTTTTCTTTCCTCACCAGCAATTGCTGATCCAAAGAGAGCTATCCCTCAGTCAATTCTTGACTGACTTTTTTTTGTTTCTACTCCTGGTTAGTCAAGGATGTCCTCCAAAATGACCCGCTTCAAGCTCTGCTGATCTTGTCATCGGGCGATGTCCATGACGGATCCGTATCTCGTGTGTCTTTGGTTCCTGGAGCATGACCATGACCCAAAGTCATGCTCAGAGTGCTGGCCGTGCAGCCCAAGGCTTTAAGGGAGTAATCCCTGAAGCTGATGGAGGCCCAGAGCTCAACTCCATGCAAGTCGGGATTTCCATTTAGAGGAAGGTCCCAAGATTGCCTCCAACCTTGTCTTCCCACTCCAAGTCCTCAGGGCGATCGGGTATATCAAGGCACAAGAAGAAATCCAAGAAGTCAAAGAATGCTTTAACTTCTCCTTGTCCGTTAGCCGCTAGATGAGGGAGCATCGGTGCTCAATGCCTCATTCTGTGGAACCTATGCCTGGGCCGACTCTGCGCCTCCTCAAATTTCCAGAAGCTGAAGCGACCTCTGCCCAACTCCGTGAGTTCTGTAAGGCCATGCGCCTCATTTCTGGGCAGCCTGACACCGCTGGAGTGCCTTTGGCCCCACGGAGTTGGAAGGGGCCCCTTCGGGTTCCGTGCTGGAGGCTTAGGCCTCAGCACCGAGGGGCATCCAGGGATCCAGTCCTGGATCTGGACCGGCCCCAGTCATACCACCTCAACCTTACCTGACAACGGTCCTAACGTTCCCGGCACTGTCTGCATCCATGGGCAGTGCCATCCCCATTGTGATCTCTGAGTCCAAGATGGAGCGAGATGGGCATCGTACAGCACTGACTCCGATGCCAGCAGGAGCCTCACCTCCGAGGTCGGATCCTGAGCTCTTTTACTATGGGTTAGGCTCCGGGGATGAATGAGAGGGGTCTCTCTCTTG
The DNA here is from genome assembly GCF_031143425.1 of Pleurodeles waltl. Classification (NCBI taxonomy): domain Eukaryota; kingdom Metazoa; phylum Chordata; class Amphibia; order Caudata; family Salamandridae; genus Pleurodeles; species Pleurodeles waltl. The sequence goes on from NC_090445.1 coordinate 102,405,257, forward strand.
GGTGAAGCCAGCGGACTGGATACTTCTCCAGATGCTGGCACTGGAACTTCAGCTGCCTTCGGTGGTCGTCAAGACTAATCTCTTGACAGAGGTGCTGCAACCAGGAGCTTCTACCTCAGAACCCCTGCTTCCGTTCAGTGAGGCCCTCACTGATGTCCTACTGGGTACCTGGTCCAAACCCAGCACAGGGGCTCCTGTGAAGAGGACGACTGCCCTCCGCAATTGCCCCGCGCCCAGGGACCCAAGTTTCTTGATGCAACACCCCACCCCTGAGAGCTTGGTGGTCCAAGCCTCTACTGCCCAGGGAACATTCCCTTCCGCTACCCCAGATAGGGAATCCAAAACGTTAGACTCACTTGGGAAGAAGATATTTTCTTCTGCCAGCCTTGCATTGCGGTCCATGAACACTGCATGTCTTTTGGGCCATTTTTCCCACACGTGTGGGATAAGGTTGTGCAAGTGCTGTCTCAAGCTGCTGCTGATGGGAAAGACACAGCAAAGTTCACAATTTGTTGCTAGACTAGACACAACCGACTCACTAGGCAGAGTTGTTTCGTCGACAATGGCCCTGAGGCGCCATGTCTGGCTGAGGATGTCTGGCTTTTCAGGGGATGTCCAAGCTTCCTTGATGGACATGCCATTTGATAGCACCAGTCTCTTTGGAGACAAAGCAGACTCGGCCCTCAAGCGCTTCAAGGATTCTTAGGGTACGGCCAGGCCCTTGGGCCTTGCTTCAGCCCCACATCCCCCCAGTCTGCCTTTCTCTCCTTTTGTAGCTACAGAAGGGGCCTCAAACCACGTCGATTCCCAGCCAGCCACTGTGCCATGCATGCTGCTTCTGCATGGCAGACTGCACAGGATCCACGAACCTCATGGATTAGGTGGCCTGTAGTCTGGACTGTCCACCCCCCCCGATGCAGCAGTCTCTAAACCTTCCTATTCTGATGGATACAACTACCTGTGGATTCCTCACCTCATGAATACTCCCATGGCGCCAGCATTCGACGGAAATCTTCTTACTAGTCTCTGCACGTCGACGAGGACGTCACTGTCGCCCACGCGACGCCGTCTGACGTCATACAGGCAATAAGAGGTCCTCGACGACGTGCGGACGTCAGTTCCCTTTTTTCCGTGCATTCGAAACGGTTATCTTCGAGGGAGCAACTGTTACTCTTGCGGTTACAGTGTATATCTTGCTGCGTAGTCTTTCGCTGTGGAAATAATGTCGCAGAGAAAGTCTGGATTTAAGCCTTGTCGTGAGTGTGGAGGCAAGATGTCGGTGACGGATCCTCATTCCGATTGCCTTTGGTGTTTGAGCTCCGACCACGACGTCTCGACTTGTGATTCATGTCAGCACATGAATCCAAAGGCTCTTAAAGAACGTGAGGCGAAGCTGTTTATGGCCAAGTCAAAGGAGAAGCATCACAAGAAGTCTTCTCCAAGACATCGGCGTCATCGAGACTCCCGGCGCCGTAGAGAATCTCGGCGTCATTCAAGGGAGGCTCGTTCCAGGTCTCCGGATCGGCGCCGAAGAACATGGGAGGTCAGCCCCACGGTTACGCCGCATCCTTCGACGCCGTTGCCTTCTCCGGCGTCTCCAACTTCACCTGGACAGGCGTCGGTGATTGAGGTGTTGGAGCCTCAAGTGTTTTCTCCGGCGCAGACGCCGAGGCCGGCGTCGGGGTCGCCTCCGAGACAGGCACCCCAGTATCCGGCTTTTCCCACCCCTGGAGCCGATAGTTCCGCATTCTTGAATGCGATGTATGCCATCTTCCAACAGATGGCTCCAGGGGGTGCTCCGGCTGGGCCTTTGGCCTTTTCTTTGGGTGATCCTGCGCCTCTTCGGCCGGCACCCTTTATGCCCTTTCTCCCGTTTGGGAACGTGGGCTCGGCGCCAGTGTCGGCGCCGGTGGCCGCTCCGGTGGCTTCGAAAGGATTGGCCCCAGGGATTTCCATCCCGTCGACGTCGAGATTTCGGCCTGTGACTCCGGTGGGTCCATCCGTTTCAACTGCTCTTCAGTCGGCGCCGAAGTTACCTGTGGCGCCGGATGCGGCGTCGGTGGCTTCGGAAGATCGGCGCCGATCTCCGACTTCGGCGGAGGCATTGTCGACTCCGCGGATTGAGCAACGACTGCATTCAAGGAGACGTGCTCTCCGGGTACTAGAAGAGCAGGAGTACCAACGAGCCCTAGAGGAAGGAGAGCTAGAGGACTCGGGTGATGGGCTGCGTGGACTGGAGTCGGCCAGTGGGCTGGACACTTCCCCTGAGTGGGACCTTTCGTCCCCGGGGGAATATACTGAGGAGGCTGCTTCCTTTCATGCAGTGGTACGGAAGGCAGCTAGTTTTTTGGACCTGCCTTTGCCGGTGGTGGAGGCGAAACAAAACCTTTTGACAGAGGTGTTACATCCGGCCTCAGCCGCGGCGGAGCCTCTGTTACCTTTTAATGACGCTCTGCTGGATCCGGTTTTAGAGGTGTGGAAGAGGCCGGCATCTTCCCCAGCAGTTCACAGAGCCGCGGCCAGGAGGTATCGGGCGGCTCCAACTGACCCTGGTTTTCTGTCCAGGCACCCTACGCCGGAGAGCTTGGTGGTGCAGGCCTCCTGTTCGTCCAAGTCAGCGCCTGGTTCTTTTCCGACAGTGCCTGGGGACAGAGATTCAAAGAAGCTAGAGGCGCAGTCGAAGAAGATTTTTTCGTCCTGCAGTCTGGCGTTAAAAGCCACCAATGCAACCTGTATCCTGGGGAGGTATATTCATGCTCTGATGGATGACATCTCCTCTTCGTTTACAGAGCTTCCCCAGGGTCTTTTGGATCTTGTCTCAAATGCCCAGGCTGCTGCGACCCAAATTATCCAGACGGGACTGGATACCACCGACTCGGTAGCCAGAGCAATGGGCACAACTGTGGTGGCAAGGAGACAGGCCTGGCTCCGTAACTCGGGCTTTTCGGCAGATGTACAGTCCACATTGTTGGATCTCCCGTTTGATGGGGACAAACTGTTTGGGGCTAAGGCTGATTCGGCCTTGGAACGTTTTAAGGACAGCAGGGCCACGGCTAAGTCGTTAGGGCTCCAAGCTCCTTCTTCCACGGCCTCTTCCAGATTTTTCAGGAGGTTTCGTGGATTTGGGCGTGGCTCTTCCTCCTCTTCCTTTCGGGGAAGATATCAGCAACCTGCCTCTTCCCATCCCTATAGATCTTTTAGGGGGAGAGGTAGGGTCCGCACCAGAGGAGCCTCTCAGCAGCACTCTGCCTCTTCCTCATCCTCTGGCGGGGTGCAGCAGGGGAAGCAGCCTTAGGCTTCCACCATTTCCAACTCACGCCTCTCCTTTAGGGGGAAGATTACAGCATTTTCTCACCAAATGGGAGACTGTTACGTCGGACAATTGGGTTCTCAGTGTTGTGGGAAAAGGCTACACCCTTCCTTTTCGGGAGTTTCCGCCCCTCATCCCGCCCCGCCCTTCGTATTGTTCACAAGAACACCTCCTGTTGCTAGAACAGGAGGTAGAAGTCCTCCTTTTAAAGGGCGCGGTGGAGTTGGTCCCGGAGCAGGAAAGGGGTCAAGGAGTTTACTCAAGGTATTTCCTGATTCCCAAGAAGGATGGTCGTTTGAGACCAATTCTGGACCTGAGGATCTTGAATTGGTTCCTCAAGCAGGAAAAGTTCAAGATGCTGACCCTAGCACAGGTGCTTTTGGCGTTGAACATGGAAGACTGGATGGTGTCTGTCGACTTGCAGGATGCTTACTTTCATATCCCGATACTCAAGTCACACAGGAAGTATCTCCGGTTTGTGGTGGGATCGCAACACTATCAGTTTGCGGTCCTTCCGTTTGGTCTTACTTCAGCACCTCGAGTCTTCACGAAGGTGATGTCGGTGGTTGCGGCAGAGCTCAGAAGGAAGGGGATAGCAGTATTCCCTTACTTGGACGACTGGTTGATCAAAGCCAAGTCCCCGGAGCTTGTGTTGCGTCATCTGCAGTCAACAACCCAGTTGTTGTTCGACCTGGGTTTTTCGGTGAACGAGCCCAAATCTCACCTAGAGCCCTCTCAGCGCCTCCTGTTCATAGGGGCAGTACTGGATACAACATTGGGTCGGGCCTTTCCTCCGCCTCAGCGGATTCAAGATATTCAGGATTTGGTTCCAATGTTTCGAAATGGAGCGGTAGTTCCAGTCCTTAAGGTCCTTCGTCTGCTCGGTCTTTTTGCCTCCTGCATTCTGTTGGTCACGCATGCTCGCTGGCACATGAGGGCTCTTCAGTGGTGCCTCCGAAGGCAGTGGTCTCAACACAGAGGGGATCTAGAGGGTACTGTCAAGATCTCCAGAGATGCTGCTGTGGATTTGAAGTGGTGGATTGTAAGCAACAATCTTTCGCAAGGAAAGCCGTTCCAGCAGTCGCCACCAGTGGCCACAGTCATTACGGATGCTTCCACTCTAGGGTGGGGAGCTCATCTGGGGGATCTGGAGATCAAAGGTCTTTGGTCTCCAGAGGAACAGATTTTTCACATCAATCTGTTAGAATTACGGGCTGTACGTCTGGCTCTCAAGGCCTTCCTCCCTTCCCTTCGTGGTCAGTCGGTACAGGTCCTAACGGACAATACTACCACGATGTGGTACATAAACAAGCAGGGAGGAGTGGGGTCGTACCTTCTCTGCAGAGAAGCTCTTCGACTATGGTCCTGGGCAAAGGACCATCGGATTTGCTTGATAGCAAACCATCTGGCCGGAGTTTTGAACGTGCGTGCGGACAGTCTCAGTCGCCACTTCTCGGCAGACCACGAGTGGCGTCTCCATCCAGATCAAGTCCGTTTAATCTTCCAGAGGTGGGGGTTTCCTCGGGTAGATCTGTTCGCCACTCGAGAGAACGCGCATTGTCCGTTGTTCTGCAGCCTTCAGTATCCGATGCAGGAAGCGTTGGGGGACGCGTTTCAAATGACCTGGTGCGGCCAGTTGCTTTACGCGTTTCCTCCCATACCCTTGATTCCTCGAGTATTGAGGAAGATTCGCCAAGACCGGGCTCTAGTAATCTTAATAGCTCCGGATTGGCCAAGGAGGGTGTGGTACTCCGACCTTCTCCAACTCTCAATGTGCCCGCCGCTCCGTCTCCCTTTCAGGGCAGACCTCCTCTCGCAGTCGCAGGGGCAGGTTCTACACCCCAACCTCCAGAGTCTGCACCTACATGCCTGGAGATTGAACGGGGCAACCTGAGTTCCTTCTCTCTCCCGCCTGAGGTAGTGGATGTTATATTAGCGGCCAGGCGACACTCCACTAAATCTATCTACGCTAATAGGTGGTCTAAATTTGTTGCGTGGTGTGGAGAGAGGCAGATTGATCCTTTGCATGCTCATCTATCGGACGTTTTGTCTTTTGCTCTATCTCTGGCGCAGAAAGGTTGTGCAGTGTCTACCATTAAAGGTTATTTATCGGCCTTGTCAGCCTTCTTATGTCTTCCAGACCAACCATCTTTATTTAAATCCCCTATTGTTATCAGAGTCTTGAAAGGTCTTCTAAATCAATATCCTCCAAAGCCATTCGTTATGCCGCAATGGGATTTGTCCTTAGTCCTGACTTTCCTTATGGGGTCCCCTTTTGAACCTATGCATTCTTGCCCCTTGAGGTATTTGGTTTTAAAAACAGTCTTCCTGATAGCTATAACATCAGCAAGGAGAGTGAGTGAGTTGCAGGCCTTATCAGTAAAACCCCCTTATACAACTTTTTATGGGGATAAGGTGGTGTTGAGGACCAAGGCTGCTTTCCTCCCGAAGGTTGTTTCACCCTTCCATTTGGCTCAGGCAATTACTTTGTCCACGTTCTATCCTCCGCCTCATCCTTCCAAAGAGGAAGAAAGACTGCACCGTCTAGACCCAAAGAGAGCGTTGAGCTTCTTTATCGATAGAACAAAGGATTTCAGGCTGGAGGATCAGCTGTTTATTGGATACGTGGGCAAGAGGAGAGGAAAGGCAGTCCACAAGAGAACACTATCCAGGTGGGTTGTTCTTTGCATTAAAATCTGTTACTCTTTGGCAAAGAAGGATCCTCCTGAGGGCATTAGAGCTCATTCCACCAGAGCTAAGTCGGCCACTTCGGCCTTGGCCAGAGGTGTTCCTGTGGTCGACATCTGCAAGGCCGCAACTTGGTCGTCCCTTCACACTTTTGCAAAACATTACTGTTTGGATTCTGAGGTTAGAAGGGACGGCCATTTTGCACGGTCAGTGCTGCAGGATTTCTTGGTTTGACCATTTAGGCACCCACCGCCGGGCGTGGTACTGCTTTGGGACTCTATTCATGAGGTGAGGAATCCACAGGTAGTTGTATCCATCAGAAGAACGAGTTACTTACCTTCGGTAACGACTTTTCTGGTGGATACATTAGCTACCTGTGGATTCCTCACGGTCCCACCCGCCTCCCCGTTGCCTTTCTGGTCTTACCAAGTAATCCTTGAGTGCGCTCCTCTTGGTCTTTGAGGGTGCAATAGATGTATATATAATATATTTATATATATATATGTATATATGTATATATCTTTGTGTATATACTTGGTGTGTGTATATATATTTTAAAAGAGAGAGTTTTATATATATATATATATGTACATAAAAAGATTTACAGTTATTCATACAATGTGGTGTATTTTTACAATATAATGGATGTTGCCTTGCTCTTTCATTGCATTGCCTGGTTGTTCTCATGCACGTAAAAAATGATTGGTACTGACGTCCGCACGTCGTCGAGGACCTCTTATTGCCTGTATGACGTCAGACGGCGTCGCGTGGGCGACAGTGACGTCCTCGTCGACGTGCAGAGACTAGTAAGAAGATTTCCGTCGAATGCTGGCGCCATGGGAGTATTCATGAGGTGAGGAATCCACAGGTAGCTAATGTATCCACCAGAAAAGTCGTTACCGAAGGTAAGTAACTCGTTCGTCTAACTCTCCCCCACCATGGGCCAGTTGGCTGCAGGATTCACCGTCACCTGTTCCGCTGGCAATCCATCGTGTCAGACAGGTGGGTTTTTCAGATTGTCCGAAGGGGCTACTCCCTCCCCTTCGAGACTAAACCTCCATCCATGCCACCGTCCTACGATCAGATGACAGAAGACCATTTGTCCATCTCGGAGATACAGCTCTCTTGGTGAAAAAAGCCATAGAGAGGGCTCCCATGCCAGAAGTAGGCTGTGGTTGCTATTCCCGCTACTTTCTGGTCCCCAAAAAGGACTAGGGTCTTCACCCTGTCCTAGATCTTTGGTCCCTCAATCTCTTCCTCAAGAAGGAGAAGTTCAAAATGCTCACATTAGCTCAGGATCTATCTGCCCTGGACCCAGGAGACTGGATGGTAGCATTGTAATTGCAGGACACTTATTTTCATATCCCTGTCTTGCCTGCCCACTGGCGTTACTTGTGGTTCACAGTAGGCCACGAGCCCTTTCAGTTCACCGTGCTCCCCTTTGGCCTTACCGGTGCCCCTCGAGTGGCGCCCCAAAGTAATGGCGGTGGTTGCAGCTCATGTGTGGAGGTCAGGGGTTTCAGCCCTCCCCTATCTCGATGACTGTCTGTGGAAGGTGGGCTCACCCCAGGCTGCCGTCTCCCACCTCCAGACTACGCGGACCTCCAGCATTCACCCTTGGTTCACTATAAACATGCCTAAGTCACACCTGACTCCCTTTCAGATGGTTCTTTTCATCTGAACGCTACTGGACGCAGTACAGTTTCAGGGTTATCCTCCCAAGTGGCGAGTCCAGGATATTCAGACCATGATACTGATGTTTCAGCCTCTATCCTGAATTTTGGTGAGAATGACTCTGAGGCTGCTGGGCCTCATGGCCTCCTGCATCCTGCTAGTGACACATGCCAAATGGCATATGCGGGCACTGCAGTGGGACATGATGTTCCAGTGGGCACAGCATCAGGGGAATCTATCTGACAAGGTCCATATCTCGGAGGGAACTGCAAAAGATCTGCAGTGGTGGTTAACGAACCGCGATTGGGTCAGAGGCAGATCCCCCTCTCTTCCCCAGCCAGATCGGACGGCAGTGATAGGTGCTTCACTGCTGGGATGGGGTGGCCATCTGAGAGAGGTTGAGACCAGAGGTATCTGATTTCATGCGGAAACTGGACTCCAGGTCAGCTTGTTGGAGTACCGTGCGATCCAGCTGCCACTGGAAGCTTTTCTTCCCTCTATCAAGGGAAAAATGGTGCAGGTGTTCACAGAAAACACCACCACCAAGTGGTACTGCAACAAACAGGGCGGAGTGGGGTTGTGGACCCTTTGTCAAGAGGCTCTGCGCATCTGGACATGGCTGGAACAGAAGGGCATTTCCCTGGTGGTTCAACATCTGGCGGGATCTCAATGCCAGAGCAGATAAATTCAGCTGAAAATGCCTAGCGTATCACGAATGGCATCTTCATCCGGAGATGGTGCAAGGTGTCTTTCATAAGTGGGGAGAGCCTTTGTTAGGTCTAGTCACCTCTGCAGAGAAAGCACAATGTCAGCAGTTTTGCGCATTGGAGTTTCCAAGGCGGCAATTGCTCGGAGACGCTTTTCGTCTTGAATGGAACTCAGGCCTCCGGTATGCCTTTCCGCCCATACCACTTTTGCCCAGAGTTCTCAAGAAGTTCAAGAATGACTGGGCTCAAGTATTTCTTGTGGCTCCAGACTAGGCATGGACAGTTTGGTATCCTGAGCTGCTGAGCATGTCCATCGATCCTCTAATCAGACTGCCCCTTTGGGAGGATCTTCTGTCAAAGCAGAAGGGGAGGGTCCTGCGCCCAAACCTGTCTACTCTCTGCCTTCTTGCATGGAGGTTGAGTGGCACAAGTTGACAGCTTTTGACCTACTCCCTGAAGTCTGTTGACCCCCATTCTGCCCCTTTCTCTGAGGTACTGTTATTCATCCTTTCTCTGGCCCACTGGGGCTCTGCTAGGGGCACTCTTAAATGATATTTGTCTGCCATTTCTGCTTTTTTGAGGTTGCCTGATCAACCTTATTTTTTTAGTCCCCTATTGTACATAGGTTAGTTAAAGGTCTTACTGCATCTTTTTCCTCCATCCCCATTCATGATGCCCCAATGGGATCTGAATTTGGTTTTGACCTTTTTGAAATGTGTTCCTTTCCAGCCTCTCCACAATTGTCTTCTCAGGCTTCTCACTTTGAAAACAACCTTCCTTGTGGCCATTACATCTGCCCTCAGGGCGAGTGAGCTGCAGGCATTGTCATCTAAGCCACCCTACCTTTCCATTTATCCTGACAAAGTGGTGCTTCGCACTATGGCCTCTTTTTGACAAAAGTGGGTGTGCCCTTTCATGTAGGCTAATCTATCACCTAGCCTACTTTATACACACACCCACACCCTTCTAAGGAAGAGGAGAGACTCCAACGCCTGGACCCAAAAAGAGCATTGGCGCTCTACCTTGATCGTACAAAAGAGTTCCGGGTGGATGACCACCTCTTCGTAGGGTATGTGGGTGCAAAGAAAGGTTAGGCAGTGCAGAAGCGGACCATCTCCAGATGTGTCATATTTTCCATTAAGACCTGCTATGCACTGTCCAAAATGCAACCCCATGAGGGTTTGCCTGCGGATTCTACCTGAGCTAAAGCTGCGACTGCTGTGTTAGCATGTGGAGTTTCAGTCCTTGTCATCTGTTATGAGGCAACATGGGCATCTCTGCACACGTTTACAAAACACTACTGCCTGGCCAGTCAGGTCCGTAGGGATGGGCACTTTGCACGTTCGGTCCTGCAGGACTTTCTAGTATGAACTTGGTATGCAGACCCACCTCTTCTTGGGCATTTATTCAAAGGTAAGGAATCTGCAGCTAGAAGTCTGTATCAAATTAAGAAGTTTGCAGAGCAGGGAGGACCCACCCATCCTCCCTGCTCTGCGAACTGATTTCTACGGGCAGAAACTCCCCTTTCAGGGCCTTAGTTTTGACACACCAGTATCAGATTCTTCATGGCTCTGTGCTTCTTTCATGGAAATTCATGAAAAGAAAAGAACAGTGCACCAGGGTGGCGCCTATATGGGGCCCGCGACGTCATATCCGGTGCGAATGACGCCAACAATGGACAGGGAGCGATTAACAACACCTTATGGCGCACAGGGGTACTGCTTAAGAAAATCATCTGAATCCAGTCTGATGCCTGAGGAGAACTCAAAGGTAAGGAATCATCAGCTAGATATTGTCTCTACCAGATAAGGCGTTACTGGAGGTAAGTAACTTGAGTGCCTGTGGACTGTCCCTGGGTCTTACAGTTGTGTTTGTGACAGCCACACACAATAGATAGGGTAGGTGTGTCTGGATGGGAATCACTGGAATGATGGGAGGGCACAGCTGAGCACAGCCCTACTTACACTTGAATAGGCTATTTCTTGCCTCCACACAAAGGGCTTCATACTCCTTGTAGGTAGTCTGGAGCCAGGACAGAGAATGCAGGATGCCTGAAGACTTCACAAGGAGACCTCTAAAAGATTCTTCCCCACTTCAAAGGCACAACTGGGTTTAAATATTGGACCTCAGACACCAACTTCAATACAGTTCTAGAGCTGTGGATACTCTGCCAGAAAGAAATACTGTTGTGCTAGGACTGCCACTCTGCTGGACTGCGGCTCCCAAGAACTGCTATCCTGTTATGCTGACCTCCCTGCTGCCCTCTTGCCTGGGTCAGAAGGTCTGGACCTGCAGCTCTTGAACCCAGAACCCCAGAGTGACTCCAAAGGCTAATTGGCTCCTGATCTAAAGCCTCAGGGACACAACAGGCTTCCAACAACCCTGCACCTGGACTCTGCCATCTGTGAGTCTACCCTGCAAAGTGGTGCCACCCTAGTCCTGGACGCTTGTAAGTGGACCTAAGGTGCTTGCCAGCCTCTGTGGATCTAGTGCAACCGACACATGTCCTCTGCTGTGCAGTGCAACCCTGAGCAGAACTGATGCATCGCCTCTGTTGCGTGTATAGGAACCGTTGCACAGACCCACATAGGCATCCCAGCCCGTCACCTCATCAGAACTGCTGCTGCGTGATGCATCCTTGTTGCAGAGCCTCCCATCTCTCATCAACAGCAGCCTTGTTAATGCCAGAATCCGAAATGCAGAGTTGCAGCTACTCTGAACTGACACATCTCCCGACTGTGTGATGCATGCTCAACACCGGACCTTGCATTGCAAGCCCTCGTTGATAAGATTGTCGACGCCAGCACAACACCTCGCACAGCAGCCTTGCCGCATCTCGAAACCGATGCCTCGCTTCGACTACAGCGCATCCTCGCCGCAGATCCTCGTAAAAATCTGCAAACCAGAATGAAAGGTACTTTTTTCAGTGGGCCTAACTGGGTCCCTGTAGCCAGCCCACGCTCCATTGTGGTTGGCCTGAACTCATGGCTAGATAGCCACAGTTCGCGGTTTGTGCTTTTTGGTGCTGTTTTTACTACAATTTTTTTAATTGAATATTTCCGGGCCTACTGATTGGATTTTTGTCATTTAGGTCCTGTTCTATTTATTTAAAAGTGCTCATCTTTCTAAATTGGTGTGGTATCATTTTGTGGTGTCTTTCGCTGTGTTACTGACTGTTTGAAATGTGGACAAGAGTTTGCTTGTGACTTCACCCTGAGAAGAATTGTGGTTGCTGCTTGAGAAGGGTTTCACCCCCTCAACCAATTTCTTACAGACGTATTCTGTGATTCTAAGTGGTTTGCTTCTGTGTGTTGTCTTTCTGTGTGGTAGTGTGTGTCTCGTGTGATGTATAGAGTTTATATGAGGTATGCTGTGTTTCTATGTGGTTTGTAGTTTCCACGATGTAGTGTGGGTTTTTGAGTTATGTGTTTCTGTATGGTGTGTATTTCTATGATGTGTGTTGTGTCTCTGTGGTGCGAGTTCTTGTTAGGTATGTTTTCCATTTGTGTTGTTGCTCCTTGTGTGTAGCGCTGCTCTGAGGTACGTTGTGTTTCTGTGTGGGCTGGTTCTGTGTGGTCACAGTGTTTCTGTGAGGTGTGCTGTGTTTTGTGTGGAGTTTTCGTGAGTAGTCATTTACTTCGGTTTGGAATGTTTCTGCGAGTTGTGCTGTTTCTCGTCTTTGAATGAGGTGTTTTACTGTGTTTCTGCAGATCTTGCCCGTGGTATAAGTTTGATGGAGTGGAAGTGACGTGTGCTTGTGATGCATTGATGGGTATCTTTATACTACGGGTGGGCGGGGTGTGCTGTGTGCACAGTTTATTGTGGGCACGCCCCGCCATCTGGAACAGCTGGACGGTGGACGGTGGGGCACCGCAAGCTTGATTGGGGGGCAGAAATATGATCGTTTGCACTGATTTACAGCAGACGCAGTAATCACCGAACAAGTCACGCCTCGGAAAGCAATTAGTAGATAAATTCGGAACAAATCTAGGCCATTTCACAAGATATTATTGATGGGCTGTGAAACACACTTCCGTCAATGTACTCCAAGCGTGCCCTTCCATATTCCCAGCTCTGCCAGCCTGCTGAACTGCCCGCTATTGACTGCCCAAAGTCTCTGAAGAGCTCTGCCAGTGTACATCAAGCCGGATTTGTGACACGCGTCCCCTGATGCCCCGCAGATCGATCCTGTCGTAATCCCCGCTTTTCTAGGACTGAAAGGCCATTATTAGCTCTGTCGATTAGATGCACCGCAATTCCGAACTCCAGGCTATTTCAGAATTGATGTTTGTAAACAGTTCTGCACTTATGGGAGCTGCAATGTGCCCTGAACCTTTGTAAGCTGCACTCCCGCGTGCATTCTTTGGCCCTTCACTCCTGGGAGCTACTCATCTGAACCCTGCACTCCTTAGGAGCTGCGTCGGGCCCTGAGCCTCTAGGAGCTGCACTGCGCCCTGCACTCCTGTCAACTGCACTGGGCTCTGCACTCCTGGAGCTATATGTCTGGGCGGTACACTTCTGGGAGCTGCACTGAGCCCTGCACTCCTTGGAGATGCTATCCTCGTGCCTGCAGTCCAGGAAGCTATATTTCTGTACCCTGCACTACTTGAAAGTGCATACGGTGCTGCACCTTCGGGAACAGAATTAGGCGCTGCTCCCTAGGAGCTGCTACCACGGACCCTGCACTCACGGAAGGCGCAATGGTCCCTGCAATCCTAGGAGCTGCTGTCCATGGTTCTGCACCTCCAGGAGCTGCACTGTGTCCTGCACTACTGAGCTGGGTTCTAAGTAATACTTTCATGCAGTGCTTTAAATGGAAAAATAGAAGTGCAGGTACTCTGTAATAGAGTACCTGCTTGTTTCTGAGAAGTGCCGGTACTCTCCAATTAAAAGTATTACGTTTTTCTTGAGATATGCCGGTTTAGCACTGCTTTCATGGGAGCTTGACTGGGGCTACCATTGCATTCTTGAGAGCAACAACGGCACCTGTACTCCTCTGAGCCACGCTGGGCCCTGCATCCCTGGAAGCTGTATTCCTGGACCCTGCACTAGTCCATGCACTCCTGTGCGCTGCCTTTGTCTCTGCAGTTTCAAGAGCTGCTGTCACGGGCCCTAGAGTTATGGGCACTGTAATGAGCTTTAAACTCCTGGCCTCAGGTAGGTCCTGCCTTCCTGGGAGATGCCTGCACTCTCAGGTGCTGCATCGTGCACTGCACTCCTGACAGAAGCACCGGGCTCTGAACTCCTGGGAGCGATACTCAGTCCTGCACTCCTGAGTGGCACTCAATCCTGCACTCTTGAGCGGGACTCAATTATTCTCTCCTGCGCGGCACACAATCCTACATTCCTGTGAGCGGAACTAGGCTCTGTGCTACTGAGAGGCACTCGATCCTACACTCCTGTTAGCGGCACTAGGGTATGTGAGCGGCACTCAATTCTGCGCTCCTTAGCGAGACTCAATCCTGCTCTCCAGAGCAGCACTCGATCCTACACTCCTGTGAGCGGCACTCAAACCTTTCACTCCTGTGAGCGGCACTCAGTCCCACACTCCTAAGCAGGGGCAGCTCCTCCGCAATGGCGAAGGAGCGTCGCCCCACTAGCTGAGCCAGCAGCTGAAAAATAAAACTATATTTTACTATTGTTCTATTTTTCAGCTGCTGGCTCAGCCAGCATGTGCAGGGAGGGGAGGGACTGGGAGGGTGAGGGGGAAGGAGAAGGAGGAGTGGAGTACACTAAGGTGGTCATTATGAACATGGCGGGAAACACCGCCGACCGCTGTGGCGACGGTGAACAGAAGACCGCCAGTTACGGTGAACAGCACACCGCCATATAATGATGCTAAAAACAGAAACCTCCAAAAATCCTGCAATCTCCAGCCACCGCCAGGGCCCATGATGGCGGAAAGGCTGTACACCCCACCCCGCCACCACCAAGCAGACAAATCCTCCGCCCACCAAATAATGATGAACAAATCACCGTGGCGTGGCGGATAGTGGATGTCGAACGACAATTGGCGATACAGACTGCCACGGCCAGCAATGGGACCCAACAACAAGAAATGCACATTGGCAAGTTTGAAACCCACACACCTGAAACACATCCACAACACTATAAAACACACACATACACACCCCAACAATCCTTTACAACGGCAATTGCATGAATCAGACTGACAACACTACACACATACACTGTACACAACATAACAAAAGTCACACACACATATACACAAAAGCACCCTCACCAATACACCCAGAACACCACACCCATAACACACACCATGGCACTCACTAAGCTCCCACGCTTCACAGATAGGGAGCTAAGGACCATGGTGGACAAAATACTCAAGGTCGAGCCACAACTATTTGGGGCACAGGTGCAGCACACACCCATCGCCAGGAAGATGGAGTTATGACAGACGATTGTAAACAAGGTCAACCCAGTGGTAAACCATCCACGCACAAGGGACGACATCCGCAAGAGATGGAACGGCCTGCGCGGGAAGGTAAGGCCTATGGCATCCAGGCACAACATTGCGGTACAGAAGACTGGTGGAGGATCCCCACCTACACCCCCGACTACACCGACTGGGAGGAGAAGGTACTGGCTATCCTGCACCCGGAGGGCCTCACTGGACTCACTGGAGGACTGGACTCAGGTAAGTCATCTAAAATTACTTCATGTCCACCACACCTGTCATGCATTCACTACCTCACCCCTCAAACTATCACCAGGACCACATCCCCACCCAGGCCACAACATCCACATCCAGTCACCCTGCATGCCAATAAACCCACTAACAGGCCCACATCCCTCCCCTGTGCACAGTCGCCTAACCCTGCAGGGATTCACAATGGCACTACTGCACCCACAATGCACCTCCAAATGCCATGCAAAATGAAAGGATAATCCCACAAAAGGTCCCTGCATGGCCCAACAGGGGAATAAACAGGATAAAATAGGGCAGGGCTGTGCATCCTTATTCGATTTTGTACATGTAACATACATGTCCACTACCCCCCATGGCACCACCAGTCATGCCACCCAGACGGAAAGGCCAAGGAGTGCCAGCACCCCACATGAAGACAGAGGCCCAACTCTGGAGACTGGAGAGGGATGTATGGACAGTGAGCAATACCCTGGCCCGTCACACAGTCCTGGACTGTCACTCTCCAGCAGCCCCACCCAGGATTCCACTGATAGCCCTACCACCCAGCCACCAACTTCAGCTCTGGCCAAAAGACCCCACACCAGAGTCTCCAGGCCACAGACTGGCGGACCACATGTACAGAGATTGCAGTCTCCACCAACCAACAGGCAGGATGATGATGGCCCCAGTGCAAGTGGGACTGCCAGACCTGTGCAGGGGACATAGGCACAGGGGGCTATGCCCAGTGGGAGGGCATCAGTGGCCCAGAGGGGAGGCCAAAGGATGGATGCTGCAGGCCAAGACAGGATGGCCTAGATCCTGCCCCCTGTAACAGAATCAAAGGCTGCAGATAGCACAATACCAAGAGGCCATGGAGCAATGGAAGCAGCTCAATGCCACCATGGCCACCATTGGAGGGGTGTTGCAGCACCATTACTCTAGCCAGCCTGAGCCCCCCACACACCTAGAAGCCCCTACCACTATCAAAAAGAGAAAGGGACTGGGAGAATTATGGTCCAGTGTACGGTCTCCCAAAACCTGAACCTGTAGACAAATGAGTACACTGTTCCACGACAAAAGGAAAAGAGATAGGGGCGTACCAGTGTTAGCAGGAGAGCCCTCAAGCATCTACTAGGATGCTGAGTATCATCACTGGGCAATCTCCTCGTCAGACCGGCACTGCAATGTCTGGTGGACCACCCCAATCAAGGTGGTGGTACTCAACCGAAGATCTTACAGCAGATATCAGTGAGTATGTGGAAAAGACTGTCGTGGAACAGTGTACTAATTTTTCTACAAGCCCCTACCACTAGCCAGGACACAGACCTGCCATCCACATTTGCAGCAGCAACTGGACTGGCAGAGGACACACACGAGACCAGCACCACTAGCCCTGCAGCCCAGCACCAGTCACTCAAACGTGCCCTCAGACCCAGATATGGCACTGGAAGACCTGCCAAGACCATGGCCCGCTAAGAAGTGACTGCCCTGAACTGTCTCTCATGTGTGCCACTGTGCTACCATCTAGACCCGCTAATACCAACATACCTGCTTGCAAGGGACATATGGACCAGTACCCACTGCCACCAATTGCTGAGCCCATGTACCTGGTATGGAAATGCACCATGAGCCCACTCCCTATCACTGTACAGCGCACCTATGAAATTGTGACACGTAATAAAACACATCTACACCAATTCCTATATCCCCTGTCATTATGAGTAGTCATTTGTAAGTGTGAATACATTAGCCAGTCAATTCCATAATCATACCTTTATTGCAGGACTGGTACCCCATGCACAACAATGTCTGGAGTAAGTCAAAATGTACACCATGTTTGTTTCCATGGCACATGCCACCTCCGTCTTCAGATAACAGTGTCAATGACTACAGACACCACATCCCCAAGCAAATGAGTCAGACAAACATTATGCAGTGCAGACAATAGCATCAGTGAACAGTACCTCATAGTCACTGGAAGTATAGGCGGACCAGCTGGTTCCCGGAGTTGACATCTTCCCCCTCTTCATCCTCACCATCACTTTCATCCCCTTGCAGGGGTTGCAGGTCTGGATGTACAGGACCCTCCTCCTCTAGAAGAGGGTTAGCTCTCCTCACAGCCAAGTTGTGCAGCATGCAGCAAGCCACCACTATTCTACACACCTTCTCAGGGCCATAGCACAGGGATTCCCCAGAGAGATGGAGGCAACAAAATATGGCCTTCAGGAGACCTATAGTGCGCTCAATCACCCTCCTAGTACGTCCATGGGCCTCATTGAAATTCCTCTCTGCATCTGTCTTGGGATTCCTCACAGGTGTCAGGGGCCATTGCAAGTTGGGGTAGCCAGAATCACTTGAAAAAGTGGGTGAAAGAGGACTTTAACAAACTGCCATTACTTACATACAGCCTGGCTGTCAGCTATGTACTGATCCAGTGTCATACACACTTACCTATGAGCCAACCTCTGTCCCCTTGTAGGTTGTTCCATCACGTGTGGCACACTGCTGTTCCTCAGGACAAAGGAATCATGAACTGATCCTGGAAACCTGGCATTGACATGTGATATGTACTGGTCAGCAGTACACACCAATTGTATGTTAATTGAGTGGAAGTTCTTTCTGTTCCTGTACACCTGTTCATTCACTCTTGGGGGGATGAGAGCTATGTGGGTTCCATCAATGGCACCTATCACAGATGGTATGTTAGCAAAGGCATAAAATCCAGATATGATGGCAGGGAGTTCAGCCCTTTGGGGAAACTGGACATTTGTCTGCATGTGTTGTACAAATGCATCCAGGAATTTTGACAGGATGAGGCTAAACATTGGCTGTGAGAACCTTGCACCCATGCCCACTGTCACCTCAAATGAGCCCATAGCCAAATAATGGAGTAGATATAGCACTTGCACCTCAGTAGAGATGGCATGCTGATTCCAATTAGCCAGTCTCAGTACAGTATCCAGTAAAGCACATAGGTCATGGATTGTTGAACGAATGAGTCTGTAGGTGACAATGATGTTACGTTCCTCCATGGTATCCAAATCAACAAGAGGTCTGTACACAGATGGGCCCCCCCCCTCGCCACATGGGTCTGTATCTATGGGGAGTAAAAAACACATATGAGGGACACACATACACATGCAAAACATGTTGGGACTGAATATCTGGTGTGCAATACGTAGGTTACACACACAAGCAATGTATGGTGTACAACGTTCGGCACATGTATATAGAGATAGCTCTGGTCTAATGGCATGCCAGTGTGGATACATAACATGAGATGGGTGAATGTGAGGAACAGACACTTGTGGGCAGGCGACTAAAGACTGGGATTTGTAGGCCCTAAATGGGGCCCCTCACAAGGTACTATGTACGTGGTGCTAGCAAATTGGCAGCCCACTGCCATCCAGATATCAAGGAGTGGGAGTGACATCATTTCGCTGGCGGTAGTTGCCATGGCGAAAGGCGTTGTTCACCGCCGTGCACCCATTCATTGGTTTACATGGTTGTCAATGGGGAATCTGGGCCTATCATTATCGCCGTCGGCAGTGACAGTGCACACCGCCGCAGAGTGTATGCCATGCCGTCACCCCAATTTCACTTGACTCCCGGTTCCCGTGCATGCAAGTACTCCACTGAGTACGCTGCTATGTCCTGACTCTGGTTACTCCGATGGCACGAGTCACAGGGGAACGGGCCCCGGCCTTCACCATGGAGGAGCTCGAGAAGCTGGTGAACGGGGTCCTACCCCTGTATGCCAGGTTATATGGGCGACCAGAGGAGCAGGGGAGTTGGTGGTTGTCTTGCATGGATGTGTGTGATGGTGGTGGATGCCTGTATGCATGTGTGCTCAATTTGTAACTGCTCAGGCGTAGATTGTGTGGCATGTACTGTTAGTGAGTTGTTAAAATGATCCTGTGAAGTTTCAGTCCCATAGGGCGCGATATGTCAGCTGTATCAGATGGGCATATCCTGACGTCTGTTTTTCTTCTCTGTGTGTCCCATACAGGTCAAGGCCCATCAGAAGAGGGGACTCTGGCAAGCCATCGCCAAGGAGGTGTGGACCCTGGGGGTCTACAACCGGCGGAGAACCCACTGCAGGAAGCGGTGGGAGGACCTGTGGTGCTGGGCCAGGAAGACCTGTGAGGCCCAGCTGGGGAAGGCCTCCCAACGAGGAAGAGGTGCCCGTCGGACCCTGACCCCCCTAATGGCCCGCATTCTGGTGGTGGCATATCCGGATTTGGATGGGCGCTTCAAGGCAGCACAGCAGCCACAAGGAGGGGTGGGGGTGAGTACCAACACTGTTTAATGCTACTCTGATGGGGTAGTGGCCACTAGTCATGACTACTGTTGTAGGTGCTGCGTGTAGGTGTGTAAGCTGGATGTGGTTGTGTGTGCACCATATATGTACATTCATACAGGTATTTACAGATTTCTCTCATATTTTGTCTCCCCACTCCTGTGCTCTTGTATTCTTTGTGTACATCAGCATCATCTAGCGAGGGAGCAGTGGCACCGGCAAGAAGGGATGCAGGGGCCCACAGTTTCAAGGAGGTAGAATCGGCAGAGCCGAAGGGGACCAGTGGTTTGGAGGGCGAGGGGAGTACCACGAGGGAGGCAACAACCACTGGCGGTAGTGACTCAGATACTTCCTCCGATGGCAGCTCCCTGATGGTGGCAGACCCTAGTGAGCCCACCCATACTTTGTCATCTTCTACCACCCCATGCCATCTCCGCCCTCCCAGTTGCTCCCCACCCAGTTGCCTGTGCCGACTCACCCAGAAGGGAGGGCCTCTCCTTCGCCCTAGGCACTTCATCCCCTGCCCCAGTCAGCCCTGCTGCCCTCAAGGAGGAGGCTATTGACATCCTGAGGACCATCTATGTAGGGCAGACAACCATTGTGAATGCCATCCAGGGGCTAGCATCCCAGATGGCATTCACGGTGCCATGTCTGGCCTACAGAGATCTTTTCAGGTTCGGGCCTCCTCTTTGATGGCAGCCAGTGACCCTGGTCTTTCCGTCCCCCCTTCCAGCACCTCTACCCCTTCCAGCACCCCACTCCCTTCACCTATCCCAAGCACACGTTCAGACAGTCATGCACACACCTCAACACACAAGAAGCAAACAGAGAAACACAAGCACCACACTTCCCACCACAGGCATACACACATCCAACATACAAAAGCACACACAACAAAATCCACTTCCCCCAGTGTGTCCACCTCTCCCACCTCCCTGTCTGTCCTCAACATGCACACTCACAAGCACTGCACCCTCAGTCACTACTGCTGGCTCCATTCTTGCTGTCACCACTACATCTGGATGACATCCAGTCATCCACCCCAGACACCACACCTGCACTCACCACAACTACTCTGACTAACACATGCAGCACACTCACCAGACCTGCAGACAACATCCATTTACACTGGCAGCCTGTCTTGTCCCACTGTGTCCACCTCCCCTCCCAAAACACTCAAACGTTCCCAGACACCCACTCAACACACATCCACCACACATCAGCATACTGTACAGGCACCTGCATCCAAGTCCAGCACACCTACACCTGGTACAAGCACTCCCTCTACCTCCACTCCCACACCTTCCTCCATATCCACCCCAACTGCCCCTAAGAAACTTTTCCTCTCCCGTGTTGACCTGTTTGAAGCCACTGTCCCACCCCATCTTGTCCCTAAACGTGCCCATCTCCTTGCCCTTTCCACTCCTTCCTCGTCCAAGTCCGCCCCAGTCCACCCTTCCCATTCCCATGCCCCTTCACCAAAGAGGAAGAAGCCCCGTGTTGCCCCAGGTCCCTCTTCCACCCCCCCGGTCCAAGCCCACTCCCTCACCTTCAAAGGGCAAGCCCAAACTCCCTCCACCTCCCAAACATAAGCCCAAGCCCTCCCCTTCCAGGCATAAGTCCCCACCCCGCCACCCCATGCCCCTGTTCCCTGAGGTGCCTGGCTGCCCCATTGATGTCCCTTTACAGTGGAGTACCCTGTGCACATGTGGGAGTCAAGTCCGGCACATTTGGGCCCTTCAGGGTATTCTACATGGACTGCCCAGTGGCCTTATTTGGACATTACCATTTTGATGTTCGATTAAAGTTTGTGTGCCCAGTGGTGCTGTTGGCACAATTTGGAGACGTGGTTCATCACTTCATTGTGGGGGGGTGGTGTGCATGTGTGTACTTTTGTGCAGGTCTTTGTTGCCTTGTGTTGGGTAAGTACCTCTTATTCTGGTGTGTATGGTTTGAGATGGTGGGAGGGGTTGGGAGTGCGTTGCAGGGTGGGTGAGGTGGGTGGGTGTGTAACTGAGCCCTTTCTTCCCATGTTTAGTAGGTTGCGGTACTTACCGTCGTCATCTTCGTCAGCGGTCACGGTCGTGGAGGTATATTGCAAGGATCAGGACTGGCATTATTTGCAACTCTCTCTCCATGTCTGCTTTGCGTGTTGTATGTGCCTCCGGTGAGTGTTTCCTTTTATTTGGTTCATATCCAACACGCTTTGCGTGCTGTGGTTCCCACCCCGGAACTGATGGCGGTCTTGTGCTTCATTATTTGGTGGGCAGGTGGGGCCTTTCCATTGGCTTGTGGGCTGCCTCTTCCATCGTCGTCGTCACTACAATGATGGAGGTGTGTGGATGGACAGCTACTTGTTCCTTATGTGCTTCATTATTTGGTGACCCGGGCCGCCAGTCTGTTGGCGGTAGTTACCACCACAGCTGGCGAAGCGGTGATTGCCGCCATGTTCATAATGAGGGCCTAAGTGCATATGGTTGTTTGGCCAGCCGTCTTTGCCCTGCCAAACAGACATGCGCACTTAGCCAGGTTGGAGAAACTGCACAGACTCCCAGGCAGTGTCTGAGCACAGGCCAAGCTACTTGGACCAATCCTGGTGCTGCTCTAATGCTAGGCATAGCATGAAAGCAGCTCCAGGACTGCCTGGGTAGCCAGGGTCTGCTGGGACACCAGGAGAGCAGAGGAGTGAGGCGTCAGGCAGTTGTGTCGTCATGACAGTTAAATTAGTTTATTTTTTTTAACTAATATTTTATTCCTTTTCCCCTGCCCCCCGCCCCTCCCGTGAGATTTACGGCGGCTGCCACTGACTCCTAGCTGTACTCAGTCCTGCCCTCCTGTCAGTGGCACTCGAACCCGCACTCCTGTGGACTGCACTTGGCCTTGTACCCCTCCTGCAGCACTTAATCCTACGCTCCTGTGGCTGGCACTCAGCCCTGCATTCCTGCGAATAGCACTCGATCCCGGGTTCCTAGGGCTGCACTCGATCCTGTGCTCCTGAGTGGTACTCAGTCCTGCACTCTGTGCCCTGTCCTTCTAAGAGCTGCACTACTTCTGTCACTTCCAGGAGCCTGTCTCATTGGCTCTGCGCTCCAGCACAGTGCTTTTTAAATAACTTTTTTTCACAAGCAAAGGTACTCTTCCGGCCAGGGAGGAAAATGGTCCTTTTAATGAACTCTTTGCCCTTATCTTAATGTCTTGATAGTCATTCTCCTTTTTATGTATGGCTCTCATAGAGATCCTCCTATCTTTTATTTCAGTTTCTAAATGTTAGAACTCACTGTTATGACATAGCAACAGTTGATAACAAAACTGGTTACCCACTGCTGTGATGTCATAAAGGCTTTTCAGGCTAGAATTATAGGGCCTTTGAGAGCCTGTCAGTGCAGCTCTGCTTGTCTGCTTTGACTGAAAGCAGAAAGCACACATGCAGGAGGGGTAAGGAAGGCAAGGAAACTGATTGGGATTAGTTATGGATCGCAGACAAGTTTACAAAAAATTGGGACAGGGAGGAGAGACTGTGCTATGTATGGCTTCCCCATTACTCTGGGCCTGCGTTGCAGTTTAAATGATTTTGGGGCCATTCATAACATAATATTACAGATGTGTAAAAGGTGCATTACGCAGATGTTTTTCTTCTCGGGTTCTGAGTAACGTCATAGACCACTCAAAGGTGCAAAAATCTTTATTGTTTAGGTTAATAAAACCGTAACAATATTACTACAAGTTAAAAATATAAAAATATAATACGCAGCAAAAGGAGTTATAAAACTTCATATATCAAGCTTCACTGTTGTCATTCAGAACCCCATGGTGAAAAACATCCCCGGTTTATATGTCACTTTCACTTTAGGGAGTTTACTTAGTAGTCTGGTCCTAGTAATCAGGGGTTACTGGGCCTCAGCTACAGTTATAAAAAGTACGGTGGTTTACCTTTGGTGTTCAAGGTCTTTCTTTCTATTAGACTCAAACTGAATACCAGGAGGTAGAGCAATCCAAGGCTTACTCATAGAGTTAATGCAGGTGAGATATTCCAAACCCAGAAAGGCAGCCTTGTAATGACTAGTCAATTACAATCCAGTCACTGTTTTCAACTTTACTAAAGAATTTTTTTTCTAATGAAGTTAAAGTAAAACAGGTCAGGAGACCTAAAAGCCTAAATGTCTAACGCCAGTTGGAGGATGCAGTGGTAAAATGGAACAGTTCTTAGATCCCTTTCTCTCAAAATAAATCTACAGAGCATAAGCATGTGACAGAAACTAGGCACAATCTTCTCATGAACAAAATGTGAGAACATGCATCGAAGAAAAAGTTACAAAAACATACTGCTGAATTAATTATTTCCTGCAATAATGCTTCTGTTCGATATAGAACATGAGGCTGCGCTTTATTACAAGAGGAAGGAAATAAGCACATACTACCACAAATAAAAAGACGTCTACACCTATGAGAATCATGAAGCTTAGCAAGCATTTTAAGGCTGATAAGCACTTCAGGTTAACATAAAAACAATGTAAAGATTGGATTATGTAAAATATATTGGTGCACATTGCGATATACATGTGCAGGAAAGCAATAATATTTAAGTTTTTAGAAATACATGCTTATGTTTTCCCAACGTATACAACACTAAGGGCCAGATTTATGCTGGCCTTGCGCTATTCCAATGCCACATTAGCGTCATATTTTTTATGCTAATGTGGCGTTGGAAGGGGGAAAAACACTTCACCATATTTACGAAGTGGCACAATACTTGCATTGCGCCACTTTGTAACCCCTTGTGTCACATTATGCCTGTGCCAGGCATAATGTTTGCAAGGGGGCATTCTGGCGCTGGTAGGGTCGTAAAAATTATGCAAAATAATCTATGAGATTCCTTTGTGCAATTTTTATCGAAATTTATTAACACCTGCTAAGTGCAGGTGTTAAACAGAGGCTCCCATTCACTACAAAGGGCCTTTGGGTGCTTTTCAGGATTAAAGTAATCTTTTTTTATGCAAATCCTGCAAATTATGATGCTAGTCACCCTAGCTACTGCCATGGTGTTCCATATTTTAAATACAGCGCTACCATGTTTGCGCTAAGGGGTGCAAGAAAAGTGACGCTGCACTAGGTGCAGCATCACTTTTCATAAATCTGCCCTTAACCCCTTCTGTGCCGCGGACGTAATGGTCACTAGTGCTGCCTCTGTGGTGTTCCTCCCCCCACCCCCCCAAGGTAGGGATGGAAAGGGAAGCTCTTCCCCTTCCACACCCGGCAGCCCCCCCGGGGTCCCCACCCCCCTGTGATGTCAGCGTGCGATCGCGCGCTGACTATCACAGAGGCCTCCTCCCGCGATCGGAAGAGAAATGCTCAGCATTTCTCTTCGGATCACGTGGAGGAGGCCTGAGAGGCTTCAGAGGGAAGGAAAGGAATTTCCTTCCCTTTGAAGTCTCTCTGAGCGTTTTAGCAGCCGGATTGCAAAGCAATCCGGCTGCTAAAATGCCCACTAGACACCAGGGATTTTGTTTTTATAGAAAATTGGCATAAGGGGAGCGACCCCTTGGGCAAGGGTCGCTCCCCAGGGGGGCATTTTTTTTAAGGCCTTTTCTGACCCCCCCCCCCCGGGGGCAGATCGGCCTATTATTAGGCCTGAAACCTCTAGGCACCAGGGATCATTTTTGTTTTTTTTGTTTTTTAGAGGTGGGGAGCGACCCCTTAGGCAAGGGTCGCTTCCCTAGGGGGCAAATTATATTTAGGCCATTTCTGCCCCCCTTGGGGGCAGATTGGCCTATTTTTATGAGGCCAATCGGCCCCCAAGGGGGACAGAAACCACTAGACACCAGGGAGTTATTTTTTTCCGGGAATGTCACGCAAGGGGAGCGACCCCTTAGGCAAAGGTCGTTCCCCTGGGGGGCAAATTTATTTTAGGCCATTTCTGCCCCCCTGGGGGGCAGATCAGCCTATTTTCATTAGGCCAATCTGCCCCCAAGGAGGGCAGAAACCACTAGGCACAGGGGATTTTTTTGTTTTGTTGTTGTTTTACAGATGGAGAGCGACCCCTTAGGCAAGGGTCGCTCCCCTGGAGGGGCAAATTGTATTTAGGCCATTGATCGGACGATTTTAGGTCAATCTGCCCCCAAGGGAGGCAGAAACCACTAGGCACCAGGGATCTTTTTTTTTGCTCCAATGTCATGCAAGGGGAGCGACCCCTTAGGCAAGGGTCGCTCCCCGAGGGGGTGGGGGCAGGGGGACAAATTTATTTTAGGCCTTTTGTTTTTGTTTTTTAGAGGTGGGGTGCGACCCCTTAGTCAAGGGTCGCTCCCCTGGGGGGCAAATTGTATTTCAACCATTTATGCCACCCTTGGGGGCAAATCGGCTGATTTTGTTAGGCCAATCTGCCCCCATGGGGGCAGAAACCACTTAGGCACCAGGGATTGGTGTGTGTGTATACGTTTGTTTTCTTTAGTGGGCAGCCCCTTGGGTAAGGGTCGCACTTGGAATGGTGAGGGCTGCACTTTATGGACTTTGGGATGCTGCCATGTAGAAAAATCCACAAGACCTAGACACATCTGAAAACTAAACATCTGGGTGATTCCATGGTGGTGTGTTTCACATGCACCCCGCACCATTTTTGTTCCCACAATCCCCTGCAAACCTCCAACTTTGCTGGAAATCACACATTTTTACCATGTTTTTGTGATGGAATCTTCCGGAATCTGCAGGAATCCACAAAATTCCTACCACCCAGCATTGTCTCATCTTTACCGATAAATATTCTGCTGCACTTGTCAGCCTAAAAATGTTTTTTGGCAAACTGCCCTTTTGGACCCCCTTTGTTCGACCTCAATATCGACATGTTTTTGGCTCTTCCCTTTCACAAGCACTTGGCCCTCCTACACAAATGAGGTATCATTTTTACCGGGAGACTGAGGGGCACATTGGGTGGTATGAAATGTATCCCAGTGCGGTGATTCCACACAGAAATGTGGGAAAATTCGGTTTTTTTTAGGTAAATTTGAGGTTTGCTGAGGATTCTGGGTAAGAAAACATTGGGGGATCCACGCAAGTCACACCTCACTAGACTCCCTCGGGTGTCTAGTTTTCAGAAATGTCTGAGTTTGGTAGATTTCCCTAGAAGGCTGCTGAGCCCAGGACCAAATACGCAGGTGCCCCCCTGCAAAAACAGGTAGTTTTGTATTTGATAATTTTGATGTGCCCAGATAGTGTTTTGGGGCATTTCCTTTCGCAGGCAGTAGGCCCGCCCACAAAAGTGAGGTACCATTTTTATCGGGAGACTTGGGGGAATGCTGGGTGGAAGGAAATTTGTGCTCCTCTCTGATTTCAGAACTTTCTGTCACCGAAATGAGAGGAAAAAGTGTTTTTGGGGCCACATTTTGAGGTTTGCAAAGGATTCTGGGTAATAGAACCTGGTCAAAGCCCCACAAGTCATCCCATCTTGGATTCCCCTAGGTGTCTAGTTTTCACAAATGTGCTGGTTTGCTAGGTTTCTCCAGGTGCCGGCTGAGCTAGAGGCCACAATCCACAGGTAGGCACTTTGTAAAAAACACCTCTGTTTTCTGTGAAAAAATGTGATATGTCCACGTTGTGTTTTGGGCCATTTACTTTCGTGGGCACTAGGCCTACCCACACAAGTGAGGTACCATTTTTATCGGGAGACTTGGGGGAACGCTGGGTGGAAGGAAATTTGTGGCTCCTCTCAGATTCCAGAACTTTCTGTCACCGAAATGAGAGGAAAAAGTGTTTTTTTTGCCAAATTTTGAGGTTTGCAAAGGATTCTGGGTAACAGAACCTGGTCAGAGCCCCACAAGTCACCCCATTTTGGATTCCCCTAGGTGTCTAGTTTTCAAAAATGTGCTGGTTTGCTAGGTTTCTCCAGGTGCCGGCTGAGCTAGAGGCCACAATCCACAGGTAGGCACTTTGTAAAAAACACCTCTGTTTTCTGTGAAAAAATGTGGTGTCCACATTGTGTTTTGGGCCATTTCCTTTCTTGGGCGCTAGGCCTACCCACACAAGTGAGGTACCATTTTTATCGGGAGACTAGGGGGAACGCTGGGTGGAAGGAAATTCGCAGGTAGGCACTTTGTAAAAAAACACCTCTGTTTTCTGTGGAAAAATGTGATGTGTCTACGTTGTGTTTTGGGCCATTTCCTTTCGCAGGCGCTAGGCCTACCCACACAAGTGAGGTACTATTTTTATCGGGAGACTTGGAGGAACACTGGGTGGAAGGAAATTTGTGGCTCCTCTCAGATTCCAAAACTTTCTGTCACCGCAATGAGAGGAAAAAGTGTTTTGTTGGCCAGATTTTGAGGTTTGCAAAGGATTCTGGGTAACAGAACCTGGTCAGAGCCCCACAAGTCACCCCATCTTGGATTCCCCTAGGTGTCTAGTTTTCAAAAATGCGCTGGTTTGCTAGGTTTCCCCAGGTGCCGGCCGAGCTAGAGGCCAAAATCCACAGGTAGGTAGTTTGTAAAAAAGACCTGTTTTCTGTGGAAAAATTTGATGTGTCCACATTGTGTTTTGGGGCATTTCCTTTCGCGGGCGCTAGGCCTACCCACACAAGTGAGGTACCATTTTTATCGGGAGACTCGGAGGAAGACTGGGTGGAAGGAAATTTGTGGCTCCTCTCAGATTCAGAACTTTCTGTCACCAAAATGAGAGGAAAAAGTGTTTTTTTGGCCAAATTTTGAGGTTTGCAAAGGATTCTGGGTAACAGAACCTGGTCAGAGCCCCACAAGTCACCCCATTTTTGATTCCCCTAGGTGTCTAGTTTTCAAAAATGCACTGGTTTGCTAGATTTCCCTAGGTGCCGGCTGAGCTAGAGGCCAAAATTCGCAGGTAGGCACTTTGTAAAAAACACCTCTGTTTTCTGTGGAAAAATGTGATGTGTCTACGTTGTGTTTTGGGCCATTTCCTTTCGCAGGCGCTAGGCCTACCCACACAAGTGAGGTACCATTTTTATCGGGAGACTTGGAGGAACACTGGGTGGAAGGAAATTTGTGGCTCCTCTCAGATTCAGAACTTTCTGTCACCAAAATGAGAGGAAAAAGTGTTTTTTTGGCCAAATTTTGAGGTTTGCAAAGGATTCTGGGTAACAGAACCTGGTCAGAGCCCCACAAGTCACCCCATCTTGGAATCCCCTAGGTGTCTAGTTTTCAAAAATGCGCTGGTTTGCTAGGTTTCCCCAGGTGCCGGCTGAGCTAGAGGCCAAAATCCACAGGTAGGTAGTTTGTAAAAAAGACCTCTGTTTTATGTGGAAAAATTTGATGTGTCCACATTGTGTTTTGGGGCATTTCCTTTCGCGGGCGCTAGGCCTACCCACACAAGTGAGGTACCATTTTTATCGGGAGACTCAGAGGAAGACTGGGTGGAAGGAACTTTGTGGATCCTCTCAGATTCCAGAACTTTCTGTCACCAGATTGAGAGGAAAAAATGTTTTTTGGGCCAGATTTTGAGATTTGCAAAGGATTCTGGGTAACAGAACCTGGTCAGAGCCCCACAAGTCACCCCATCTTGGATTCCCCTAGGTGTCTAGTTTTCAAAACTGCGCAGGTTTGCTAGGTTTCCCTAGGTGCCGGCTGAGCTAGAGCCCAAAATCTACAGCTAGGCACTTTGCAAAAAACAGCTGTTTTCTTTGTGAAAATGTGATGTGTCCACGTTGTGTTTTGGGGCATTTCCTGTTGCGGGTGCTAGGCCTATCCACGCAAGTGAGGTACCATTTTTATCGGGAGACGTGGGGGAACACAGAATAGCAAAACAAGTGTTATTGCCCCTTGTCTTTCTCTACACTTTTTCCTTCCAAATGTAAGACAGTGCGTAAAAAAGACGTCTATTTGAGAAATGCCCTGTAATTCACATGCTAGTATGGGCACCCCGGAATTCAGAGATGTGCAAATAACCACTGCTTCTCAACACCTTATCTTGTGGCCATTTTGGTTTTCTTGATACCTATTTTTCACTTTTTATATTTCAGCAAATGAATTGCTGTATACCCGGTATAGTATAAAAACCCATTGCAAGGTGCAGCTCATTTATTGGCTCTGGGCACCTAGGGTTCTTGATGAACCTACAAGCCCTATATATCCCCACAACCATAAGAGTCCAGCGGACATAACGGTATATTGCTTTCAAAAATCTGACATCGCAGGAAAAAGTTACAGAGTAAAACGTGGAGAAAAATGGCTGTGTTTTTCACCTCAATTTCAATATTTTTTTGTTTCAGCTGGCATTTTCTGTAGGAAGCACTTGTAGGATCTACACAAATGACCCCTTGCTGAATTCATATTTTTGTCTACTTTCCAGAAATGTTTAGCTTTCTGGGATCCAGCATTGGTTTCTCACCCATTTCGGTCACTAACTGGAAGGAGTCTGAAAGCAAAAAAATAATAAAAATGGGGTATGTCCCAGTAAAATGTCAAAATTGTATTGAAAAATGCGTTTTTCTAATTCAAGTCTGCCTGTTCCTGAAAGCTGGGAAGATGGTGATCTTGCCACCGCAAACCCTTTGTGGATGCCATTTTCAGGGAAAGAGCCGCCTTCTGTAGCCCTTTTTTCCATTAAAAATAAAATAAAAATGTCACTTTATTTTGGCTAATTTCTTGGTCTCCTTCAGGGGAACCCACAAAGTCTAGGTACCTCTAGAATCCCTAGGATGTTGGGAAAAAAGGACGCAAATTTGGCTTGTGTAGCTTATGTGAACAAAAAGTTATGAGGGCCTAAGCACGAACTGCCCCAAATAGCCAAAAAAAGACTCGTCAGAGGAGGGGAAAAGGCCTGGCAGCGAAGGGGTTAAGGACCTCATTCAAAGTGTGGCGACCAAGGCACTCTGCCACAAACACGGTGGAGTACCCTGTCCATCAAACTGAGAGTCCTCCCTGTCTGTCACGTTTCTGATGGCAGTACCCCAGCCGGCAGAAACCTTAGGCAGAGGGTCCAACGTGGTTGTGGTTGTCAGTCTAGTTACCTCAGACTGACTGCCCTATTTAGAGCAGACCTCACAAGTGGTACTCT
Source organism: Pleurodeles waltl (assembly GCF_031143425.1). Classification (NCBI taxonomy): domain Eukaryota; kingdom Metazoa; phylum Chordata; class Amphibia; order Caudata; family Salamandridae; genus Pleurodeles; species Pleurodeles waltl. The sequence continues at coordinate 102,435,592 of NC_090445.1, forward strand.
GGCAGTCCCAAACAAAAAAAATATAAAATGACTTCCACACCCTGAATGTGTCAGTCAGGGCAATTTTTTTCTTTGTTTTACAAAAACAAATTCCAGCTAGCAGTTAAATTAGTATATGCACATATGTTCTTAGTCAAATGTGGTTCAGGGTTCACACAATACAATTACAGCTATATCAAAGGCACTACCACAAACCTCTTCTGATGAACACAGGCTCCTGCAGGGCCTCACAGGAGTCCCTTCGGGTTCAGACAGAACCCACTTCCCAAATCAGCCAGTTGATCCCACCCAACATGGAGCACTGTTCACAACAATTGAAAGGCTGGTGTATGAGTACACTGATTAGCCTCACTTATTGGATTCCATAAATGATGGGATTCTACAGCTGACCTGTACCTGGACACCAGGAATCCAATGATTTGAGTGGATTCTATGTTCAAACTAGAGTAATTTTGGAAATTTCGTTGTACTCTTGTCACGCAAAATTACTGAGCATTGTGCAATTATACTCACTCACACAATTTAGAGTAATTTGGTGCAAAAATATATACTTCATAAACCTTTAGGAGCTGATTCTTTCCCTGGGACACAAACAGTTTAAATGTTCCTTGTTCTTGCAAGCAGCTGTGCTTTTGGTCTCCTGTAATAGGAAGGTGTAGCACTTCAAGGCACACTCCCATACCGCTTAAACAGCATGTCGGTGCTTCTTCCACCTTGTAACAAAATATACCCCCAGACCTTTAGTAATTCTGGGAAGAGGTCAGAGATTTTTTGATGATATGGGAAACTTCCTTCTGTTCTATAGCTACCACCGTCAAGGTATCCTACAACAAGATTGTTAAGTCATTGACCAGTTTTTTGCCATGGTCTTGTGTTGACCTCCACCCATATTGTGAGGGACACTAGGTTGGTGTGCAAGTTCTGAGGAGATGTGGTGTCACAAGTACTGTCAGCAAAACTGGCCTTCACCCTCTATCCACGCAACATGTCCAAACAGTCCCTACATGCGAAGGCAGGAAACAGATCCAGGAAAACAAAACTTCTGTGTGTGAACTACCTTTGGGAGTCATCAAACACATGAAGCAGTAAGGGGTATGTGACAGTACACACATTGCACCACACACACACACACTGCTGTGTCTCCAGCACTAGTTGTACATTCTTACAATTGTACACAAATCTACGT